>NC_134065.1:3105934-3405934 GCF_965140245.1 Athene noctua | reverse complement strand
TTGTTTTTGGTTTTGTTTTGTTTTGTTTTGTTTTTTTTATATCGGGTTTTTTGTTTTTTTTGGTTTTTTTTTTTTTTTTTTGGTCGTTTCTTTCCCAAGCCCATCCAGTTGGTGCAAGACTAGCGAGAAAAAAAAAAAAACACACAGAAAAAAAAAAAGTGTTTTAACAAAAAGAAGCATTGCTGTTGAAAGGAAAACTTCCAGTAGTAGTTTAAAAAGCTTAAAAAAAAAAAAAAAGCCACAAAAAAAAAAGAATAAAAGAAAAAAAAAAAGAAAAAACACCTTAAAAAAACACAAGGAAAGATGAAGCGTGCTCTTGGGATGATGTTTTTTAGCCGATTTACCAAATCGCTGCTGCAGGGAGGAGTGAAGGGGCCAAGCGCTGGTGGTGGCAGAGACCCCCCCCCACCCCTCCTGTGCCTTCCTCTGCAGCGACGGTCGCCGCTCCCCCTTTAGCTGGCAAAAAAACCACCAAAAAAAAAAAAAAAAGGTAAAAATTTAAAAAAAAAAAAAATAAACCCACCACCCTATGATGATTTCCGCGGACTGTTTGGCTCCCGGCGCCCTAGGAGTGAGGAGGGGGTTCCCCCCCAGCCTGTTCCACACCCTCCCCACACACCCCCCCCCTCCCCTCCAGCTCACCCTCCTCGGGAAAAAAAAAAAAAAAAGAAAAAAACAAACAAAAAAAAATAAATCTGTTGTCTGTTGGTTGTTTTTTTTGTTTTGTTTATTTTTTTATTTTGATTTTTTTTTTTTTTAGGTTTTTTTTGGGTTTTTTTTTTTTTCCCCTGGGAACACTGTTGACTTTCTACGTGTGTGTATATAATAATCACTTTTTAATTCCATCTCTTGGATCGTTCAAAACGCGCAGACAGAGCCCGGGGGGGGGGGGGGCTCGGGGTGCTGCCCCCCCCCCCCCCCCCTTTTTTTTTTCCCCCTGCCCAGGGCCGCCCCGGCGGCTTTTATATGAAGTTGGAATTTTACTTGATTTTTTTTTTTTTTCTTTTTTGCTTTTGATTTTTTTTTTTTTTTAGTTGCTAGAATCCATCATATATGTTTGATAAAGGTGTAGGGTTAAATATCTACATAAAAATTACAAAAAACGACACGGTGGCGGATCATTTCTTTGTCGCGTGCGCTGATTGGGGGGGGGGGGGGGGGAATTGGGGGCTCCTCAGTCCCGACGGGACCCCCCCGGGGGTTGATCTTCCCCCTTCCCGGTTTGGGGGAGCCGGGGGAGCGCTGGGAGGGGGGTCCCGGTGTTCCCCCCCCCCCCCCCTCCCGTGAGTGGTTCCGTCCTGCCCGGGGCTTCCCCGCGGGGGGGGGGGGGGGGGGGGCGAGGAGCAGGCCGAGGCCTCCCTCCCGCCAAAAGCGATGGTCCCGCCCCCGGGGCGGGGTTTTACATTCCTTGGCCCCGCCCCTGCGTTGGGTTTTAATAGCCTAGACCACACCCCTGGGCGGGATCTGAAGCCGCTGGCCCCGCCCCTGAGCGGGATTTAACTAACGTAGCTCCGCTTTCGCGGCGAACGCTCAGCACTCGACTTCCGGTCGGCGCCGGAAATGGCGGGGGTTGCCGCCATGCCGTGCTCCTGCACCGGGGGGCGGCTACTCTTCGCGGGAGCCTCGCGCCTGCACCGGGTGCGCTCGAGCCCGCTCGACTCCTCCCCCCCCCCGCCCCGGGGCCCCGCCCGCGCTGCCGCGCCCCCGCGATCCCCCTGCCCGCCGCTCCCCTCGCCCTTCCCGAGGGCCCCGCGGCGCGTCCTGAGGCCGCGCTGACCCCGACCCCTCCGTCCCCAGGTCTCGGGGCCCGATCCCCGCCTCGCCGAGCGCCTCCGCCTCTTCCAGCAGCTGCGGGCGGCGCAGGAGCAGCGGGATGGAGCCGGGGCCGGGGCCGGCGGCGGCCGCCCCTCCCCGGGGACCGCCATCAGCATCGCCCTGCCCGGGGGGCGCCGCCTGCCCGGCCGGGCCCTGCAGACCACCCCCTCCCAGCTGGCCGCGCAGCTGGGGTACGCGCGGGCCCACGGGGACCTCAGGGACCCCTTGAGCGTCCCCACAGTCCCTGTGCCGGCCTCGGGGTCCCCGCAGTGTCCCCATGGTGTCTCCACACGGTCCCCAGTGTCCCCCCGGGGTCCCCAGCATCCCCACGGGTCCTCACAATGTCCCTGTTGTCCCCACAGGCTCCCCACGGTGTCCTCAGGGACCCCATGAGGTCCCCATGGTGTCCCTATAATGTCTCCAGCATCCCCACGAGGTCACCAGGGCCCCCACAGTGTCCCCACAAGGTCCCCAGCATCCCCACAGGGTCCCCACAGTGTCCCTGTTGTCCCCACAGGGTCCTCACGGTGTCCCCACAATGTCCTCATAATGTTCTCAGGGTCCCTACTGTGTCCCCACAGGGTCCCCATGGCATCCCCACCCCCACAAAGTCCCCAGGGTCCCTCCAGTGTCCCTCTGGTCCCCACGGTGTCCCCCACTGTCCCCAGGGGGTCCCTGGTGTCCCCACGGTGTCCCCCACGTGTCCCTGCAGGGGGGGCCTGGCGGAGGTGGCGCTGGTGGCCCGGGTGAACGGAACCCTCCAGGACCTCGACCGGCCCCTGGAGAGCGACGCAGACCTGGAGCTCCTCGGCTTCTCGGCGCCGGAGGGACGGGAGGTGAGTCCCGGGGGGGTCCCGGGGGCCGGACCCACCCCCCGCTCCCCTCACAGCCTCTGTGTGTCCCCCCGTGTCCCCCCCATCGCCGTGTCCCCCCCCCCCAGGCTTTCTGGCGATCCAGCGCCTTCGTCCTGGGGGCGGTGGCCGAGCAGTTTTACGGGGCCACTCTCTGCAGCGCCCGGGCCACCGAGGACGGTTTTTTCTGTGACCTTCACATGGGGGACAGGTAAAGAGGCAGCGGGGAGGGACACACACACACACGTGGGGGGGTCCCCCGTGGGGCGCGGTGTCCCCAGCGTGTCCCCACGCCCGCAGGACGGTGCAGCGCGACGAGCTGCCGGCGCTGGAGGACGCGTGTGCGGCTTTCGCCCGCGCCAGGCACCGCTTCGAGCGCCTCGAGGCCACCCGCCAGCAGCTGGCTGAGCTCTTCAAGGTGAGACCCCCGGCGTGTCCCCTCCCCGGCGTGTCCCCTCCCCGGCGTGTCCCCTCCCCGGCCCAGGATGGGGCAAGGGGAGCTCCGTTTGGGGACATTAGGACCCTCCTGCTCGGGGTTATGGACCAGGGTGATCGTAACGGGGACTTGTGTCACCCCCCTCAGTGTCACCTGTCACCCATCTCGGTTGTTGTGTCCCCTCGATGTCACCCAGCTTGGTGTCACCTGTGCCACTGCCAACCTATCTTAGATGTTATGTCCCCTCGGTGTCACCCCCCTTGGTGTTACCTGTGCCACTGTCACCCACCTCGGTGTCCTCTCCCTTTGGTGTCACTTGTGCCACTGCCACGGGCCTCGGCTGTTATGTCCCCCCAGTGTCACCTGTGCCACTGCCACCTGTCTCAGTTATGTCCCCTTGGTGTCACCCACCTTCGTGTCACCTGTGCCACTGTCACCCACCTCGGTTATGTTCCCTCAGTGTCACCCCCTCGGTGTTACCCGTGCCACTGCCACTCACCTCAGTGTCTCACCCACCCCTGGTGTCACCTGTGCCACTGTCACCACCCTCAATGTGTCACCGCCCTTGGTGTCACCTGCACCGCTGTCACCCCTCTCAGTCCTTTCCCCCACCACCTCAGTGTCACCCCCCCCGCCATAGCATCCCAGCCTCGGTGTCAACTGTGCCACTGTCACCCCCCTCAGTGTTTCACCCCACCTCGGTGTCACCCACCCTCGGTGTCACCCGTGCTGCTGTCACCCACCTCAGTGTCCCCCCCACCAGCACAACCGCTTCCAGCTGCAGCAGATCGAGGAGGAGGTGACGTCCCCTACGGCCACCGTCTATAGGTGAGCACGGGGACCCCCTGAGGGGACAGGGGCTGGGGGGGCGGGTGTCCCCGCTTCCATCTGTCCCCACGTCTGTCCCCACGTCCGTCCGTCTGTCCCTGCAGGTGCGGCCCCCTCCTCCGGCTCTGCCCCGGCCCCCTCCTCCCGCACACGGGGCTGGTCTCAGCCCTCCGCGTCCTCTCGGTACGTTCATCCGTGGGGCTCGGGGCGGGGGGGAGCCGGGGGGTGGGAGGGGGGCCATACCTGGTGCCCCATTACTTTGTGCCCCCCCCCTTTCCCCCCCCCGCAGAGCTCGGCGGCGTTTTGGCGGGAGCCGGGGGGCGGGCGCCGGGCGCTGCAGCGCGTGGCCGCCGTCGCCTTCCCCAGCGCCGACGCTCTGGCCGCCTGGCAGCGGGCGCAGGACGAGGCGGCGCTGCGGGATCATCGCCGCATCGGGCGGGTGAGCCCCCCACCCGGGGTTTGGGGCTGGGGGGGCCACTGGTGACCCCCCCCGGTAACACCCGTGACCCCCCCCCAACGCTCCCCGGCAGGAGCAGGAGCTTTTCTTCTTCCACAAACTCAGCCCCGGCAGCTGCTTCTTCCTCCCCCGCGGCGCCCACGTCTACAACACCCTCATCGAATTTATCAGGGTACGGCCCCCCCGGCCCCCCCTGCCCTGCGGGGTGCTCCCTGGGGGCGGGGGGAGAAGTTGGGGGCTGCCGCACTCCCCTCGCTGCGCACCCCAACCCGACCCTACACCCCCATACGTGTCGTCCCCCCCCCCCCCCCAGCCCCGCTGCCCCCCCTCACGCCTGCCCCCCGTTCCTGGCTGCACCCCCAACCTGACCGGGTGCCCCCCACCCCATCGCACCCCACCCAGCCCCGCCCACCCCCTAAAGCCCCCCAGCACCCACAGCTGCCGCTCCGCACCCTGGAGCCCCCCGCAGCCCCCCGGGGGGGCTCCGCAGGGCTGCGCCAACGTCCCTCTTGTCTCCGCTATCCCCCTTGTCCCCACTGTCCCCATTATCCCCATTGTCCCCGCTGTCCCTGTTGTCCCCACTGTCCCCATTATTCCCATTGTCCCCGCTGTCCCTGTTGTCCCCACTGTTCCCATTATCCCCATTGTCCCTGTTGTCCCCATTATCCCCATTGTTTCTGTTATCTCCCTTGTCCCCATTATCCCCGTTGTCACCATCATCCCTGTTGTCCCCACTGCCCCCATTATCCCCATTATACTCCCTGTCCCCGTTATCCCCATTATCCCCACTGTCCCCATTGTCCCTGTTGTCCCCATTGTCCCCGTTGTCCCCGTTATCCCCATTGTCCCCGTTGTCCCTGTTGTCCCCATTATCCCCGTTGTCCCTGTTGTCCCCGTTATCCCCATTGTCCCCACTGTTTCTGTTATCCCCGTTGTCCCCGTTATCCCTGTTATCCCCATTGTCCCCATTATCCCCACTGTCCCTGTTATCCTCATTGTCCCCGTTATCCCCGTTGTCCCCGTTATCCCCATTGTCCCTGTTGTCCCCGTTGTCCCCATTGTCCCTGTTGTCCCCGTTGTCCCTGTTGTCCCCGTTGTCCCCATTATCCCCGTTGACCCTGTTATCCCCATTGTCCCCGTTGTCCCCACTGTCCCCATTATCCCCATTATCCCCATTATCCCCGTTATCCCCGTTGTCCCCACTGTCCCGGTCCCTCCCCCCGCAGAGCGAGTACCGGGCGAGGGGTTTCTGGGAGGTTGTGACCCCCAACGTGTTCAGCCCGCGGCTCTGGGAGCTCTCGGGGCACTGGCAGCACTACAGCCCCCACATGTTCTCCTTCGCCGCCGGCACCGAGACCCTCTCCCTCAAGCCCATGAACTGCCCGGCCCACTGGTGAGTCTGGGGGGGACACACGCACACACGGGGAGGGGGGGGGGACAGCGGCGTGTCTGACCCTCCGTCCGTCCGTCCGTCCGTCCGTCCCCGCAGCCTGATGTTCGCCCACCGGCCGCGGTCGTGGCGGGAGCTGCCGCTGCGTTTGGCGGATTTCGGGGTCCTGCACCGCAACGAGCCCCCCGGGAGCCTGACGGGGCTGACGCGGGTGCGGCGCTTCCAGCAGGACGACGCCCACATCTTCTGCACGCTGGAGCAGGTCAGTGTGTGTCCCCCCCGCCCCTGTCACCCCCCCCCCGGTGTCCCCCGGCGCCGCTGACGCCTCGTCCCCAGCTGGAGGGGGAGATCGACGCCTGCCTGGACTTCGTGCGGACGGTTTACGCCGTCTTGGGCTTCTCCTTCCGCCTGGCCCTGGCCACCCGCCCCCCCGGATTCCTGGGGGACCCCGAGACCTGGGACCGCGCCGAGCAGGTGGGACGGGGACGGGGACGGGGACAGGGATGGGGACACAGCGTCTGATCCCGGCTTTGCCATCGCGTCCCCTTCGGCGGGCCCCACGTGTCACCTCCTGCCTTGCCGGTGTGTCCCCCGCGGTGTCCCCACCATCGTGTCCCACAAACTGTTTCCCAGCTTTGTCCCCATGTCCCAGCTTTGTCCCAGCTTTGTCCCCACATCCCAGCTCTGTCCCTACGTCCCAGCTTTGTCCCCACGTCCCAGCTTTGTCCCCATGTCCCAGCTTTGTCCCAGCTTTGTCCCCACATCCCAGCTCTGTCCCCACGTCCCAGCTTTGTCCCCACGTCCCAGCTTTGTCCCCATGTCCCAGCTTTGTCCCAGCTTTGTCCCCACATCCCAGCTCTGTCCCTACGTCCCAGCTTTGTCCCCACATCCCAGCTTTGTCCCCACGTCCCAGCTTTGTCCCCATGTCCCAGCTTTGTCCCGGCTTTGTCCCCACATCCCAGCTTTGTCCCTGTGTCCCAGCTTTGTCCCCATGTCCCACCTTTGTCCCTGTGTTCCAGCTTTGTCCCCACATCCCAGCTTTGTCCCAATGTCCCAGCTTTGCCCCCACATTGTGGCTTTGTCCCCACATCCCAGCTTTGTCCCCGTGTCCCACCTTTGTCCCAGCTTTGTCCCCACATCCCACCTTTGTCCCCACGTCCCAGCTTTGTCCCCGTGTCCCACATGCCATGTCCCAGCCTGGTCCTCACGTCCCCTGCAACGTGCCCTGGGCATCACATCTCAGCATTGCTGCCGTGGGACATCCGTGTCACCCCCCCTGCGTCCTGTCCCCTGCCTCGCCCCCCCTGACCCCCCCAGTCTGTCCCTGCAGCAGCTGGAGCGGAGCCTCCGCACCTTCGGGCAGCCCTGGGAGCTGAGTCCGGGCGACGGCGCCTTTTACGGCCCCAAGGTGAGAGAATTTGGGGGCGAGGAGGGGGGGGGGGTCCTGGAAGGGTCCCAGTTTGTCCCTGGGACCTTTAGGGACGCCCCCAGACCCCCCCAATTTATTCCCAACAGATCGACATCCGGATCCGGGATGCGCTGGGGCGGCAGCACCAATGCGGCACCATCCAGCTGGATTTTCAAATGCCGGAAAGATTTGAGCTGGAGTATGCCAGGTACTGGGGGGGGGGGCAGGATTGGGCCCAAAGATTTGGGGCTTATTGGGGGGGGGCACAGGATTGGGCCTCAGGGGGTGAGGATTGGGGTTTGGGCAGGATTGGGCCAATGGGGAGGGTTTGGGGGGGGCAGGATTGGGGCTGGGGGGTGTGTGGAGCAGAATTGGGGGGGGGCGGGGGCAGGACTGGGCCAACAGGGAGGGCTGGGGGGGAGAATTAACGTTGGGGGGGGGTGTGGAGCAGAATGGGGAGGGGCAGGATAAGGGCTGGGGGGGCAGAATTGGGGCTGGGGGGGCAGAATTGGTGTGGGGGGAGGCAGAATTGGGGCTGGGGGGGCAGAATTGGGGCTGGGGGGGGCAGAATTGGGGCGGGGGGAGGCAGAATTGGGGCGGGGGGGCAGAATTGGGGCTGGGGGGGGCAGAATTGGTGCGGGGGGAGGCAGAATTGGGGCTGGGGGGGGCAGAATTGGGGCTGGGATTGGCAGAATTGGGCGTGGGGGGGGGTCAGAATTGTGCTGGGGGGGATAGGGGTCCTCCTGCACCCCCCCCGACCCCTGGTGCCCCCCCCCACCTCCCCGCAGTGCGACGGGGGGGGCGGCGCGGCCGGTGCTGATCCACCGGGCGGTGCTGGGCTCCGTCGAGCGCATGGTGGCCGTGCTGGCCGAGAGCTGCGGCGGGCGCTGGTGAGGGGGGGGGGACCCCCCCACCCCCAAAAATCTGTCACCTTGGGGCTGGAACAGGGGCCTCCCCCCAATCCCTGGGACACCCCCCTGCCCCCCAACTCTTGGGGTCACCCACTGCCCTCAATCCCTGGGGACATTCCCCTAATTCCTGGGACACCCCCCCCCAGTCCCTGGGGGGACACCCCCATTCTGGGAGAACCCCCATCTTTGGGGACACCCCCCCAATCCTTGGGGACACCCCCCAATCCCTGGGACACCCCCAAATCCCTGGGACACCCCCATCCTTGGGGACACCCCCTCAATCCTTGGGGACACCCCCCAATCCTGGGGACACCCCCAATCCTGGGGACACCCCCCCAATCCTTGGGGACACCCCTCAATCCCTGGGACACCCCCATCCTTGGGGACACCCCCCAATCCTGGGGACACCCCCCCAATCCTTGGGGACACCCCCCCAATCCCTGGGGACACCCCCCAATCCCTGGGACACCCCCAACCTTGGGGACACCCCCCCCAATCCTGGGGACACCCCCAATCCCTGGGACCCCCCCCATCCTCGAGTCACCCCCCCCGACGTCCTGTGTCCCCCCCCAGGCCGCTCTGGCTGTCCCCACTGCAGGCGATCGTCATCCCGCAGGCGCCCGAAGTCGAGGACTACGCCCGGGAGGTGAGTTCGGGCCCCCCCGGGGCCCCCCCCAATCCCTCTGAACGCCCCCCCCACATCCCTCCGGGCCCCCCCCAGCTGACGCTGTGGGGCAGGTCCAGGCCATGCTGCGGGGGGGGGGCATCATGGCCGACCTGGACGGGGACCTGGGGGCCACCCTGGCCAGGAAGATCCGCCGGGCCCAGCTCGCCCACTACAACTTCCAGCTGGGTAAGGGGGGGGGACACCCCCGCGCCCCCACGGGACACCCCCCCTGGCCCACAGACCCCTGGGACCCCCCCCCACCCAAAAAAAAAGGACCAGCTGTGCTGAGTCAGCAGCACCCGGCAACCCCCCCACTTAGAAGCTGGGTGCTGCTGGGAGGGTGTGGGGAGAGCTGGGACCCACCCCGGGAACCCCCTGGGGGCACCTGGACACCCCCCCGGGACCCCTCCTGAGCCCCCCCCCCCCATGGGAGCCTCCTGGGACCCCCCAAGGACCCTCCTGAGCCCCCCCTTTGCCTTGGGAGCCCCCTGGGACCCTCCTGATCCCCCCCCCTTCCACGGGGACCCCCCGACAACCCCAAGGACCCTCTTGAGCCCCCCCCCTTTGCCTTGGGAGCCCCCTGGGACCCCCCCGGATGCTGTGACACCCCCCCCCATTTACCTTGCGAACCCCCAGAATCCCCTGGGACCCTCCTGAGACACCGCCCCCCCCACCCCCCCCCATGGGGACCCCCCCAAAGACCCTCCTGAGAACAAACACCCCCCCCAGCCTCACTCGCTTTGAGAACCCCCTGGGACCCCCCCCCCCCATTTGCCTTGGGACCCCCCCCTTTGCCTTGGGACCCCCCCAACACCCCCAAGGACCCTCCTGAGAACCCCCCACGACTTCGGGACCCCCCCCTGGGACCCCCCCAGCCTTGCCCCTGGAGGGGGGGGGGCACACGTGTGGGTGCATGTGTCTAACATAGCCGAGGCTGGGCGAGGGGGGGGGGGGGGGAAGCAGGTTAGAGGGGACCCTGGGGGTTCTGTGGGGGACACGGAGGGGGGGTCGGGGCCCCCCACGCACCCCCTGTGTCCCCCCCCCGCAGTGGTGGGCCGGCGGGAGCGGGAGCGCGGCACCGTCAGCGTCCGCACGCGGGACAACCGGCAGCTGGGGGAGCGCGACCTGCGCCGGGCGCTGCAGCGGCTGCGGGACCTGCGGGACGCCCGCGTCCCCGACGCCGAGGAGCAATTCTGAGCCCCCCCCCGCAAAAAAAACCCACCCTGTGACACCCCCGCCCCCCCCCCAACGCCGCTCCAACACCCATTAAAATGCTGCGAAACAGCAACGGGCTGAGACCGGGGGGCAACTCGGTGCATCCCCCACCCGCACTGATGTCCCTGGGGGGCTGCTGGGGTGGGGGGGGACACACACACACATCTGGGTGTCCCCCCCCCAACCCAGACTTGCCCCCCCCGACCCGGATGGGTCCTTCCCCTCTTGGGATTTTCCCACTCGGATGGTTGGGGGGGGGGGGGGGGGGGGGGGGTTGCGCAAACCGGAGTCACGTCGCCGCAGGGTGTTGGGCAATCGGGGGGGGGGGGGGAGGTTGGGGGGTGCCCCCCCCTCATCCCAGCACCTGCCCAAAAGTTTGGGCCAAGCAGGATGCGGTTGTGCTGGGGGGGGGACACACACAAACCCCCCCCCGGGACCTCCCGCCGTGTCGGGGGGTGCAGGGAGGTGACCGAGGCTGTGACACTCCTCTGCCACCGCTGCCCTACACGGGGGCGGGGGGGTGTCCCCTAATGGGGGGGACACGAGCTGAGCCCCCACCCCGGGGGGGGGCTGTGTGTCCCCCCCCCATTGCTCCTCTGGCTCCTGTCAGCACTGGGGGGGTGACTCACCGGGCGGGGCGGGCCCCAAAACTGGGCAAAAACCACAAAAATCCGGCTGCTTTCGCTTACGGTGACTCAGGGGTCCCCGGGAAAGTGGGGGGGGGCGAGGGCCACCAGAGTGGGGGGGCCCAGTGCCACCAGGGTGGGGACAGGGGCCACCGAGGTGTCCCTGACCCCCCCCCACGCCCCCTCCCAGCTGGGGTGGGGGCCGTGACCCCCGTTTGGGGGGGGGGGGCAGGATGCGGCCCAGCACCCGCAGACCCTCCCGGGGGGGGGGGGAAAGGGGGGTGTCTGTGCCCCTGGCCCCCCCCCGCGACGTCAGGCCGTGACTCAGCCCCGCAGGATGCGGCCCCGCGCCCGCCCCGGCCCTTCATAAGGCGGCGGCGGAGGCAGCGGCCGCCCCACAGCGCCCCACGCCGCCATGGCCGCCTTCGGCCTCCTCCTCCTCCTCCTCCTCGGCGCTGCTGGTGAGTCCCCGCGGCCCCCAGAGACGCCTGGAACCCCCCCCCCGCGGCTGGGCCCCTCCCCGGGCAACCGGGTCCCCTCCCTGGGACACCCGGGTCCCCTTCTCAGGCAACTGGGTCCCCTCCGTGGGCAACTGGGTCCTGACTGGGACACCTGGGTCCCAACTGGGACACCTGGGTCCCCTCCCCGGGCAACTGGGTCCTGACTGGGACACCTGGGTCCCCTCCTTGTTACGGATCTCCAAACTCACAGGATTGGGGGGGGGGGGGGTCCCCGCTTGGTCGCCCCCACCCCGGGGAAGGCTGGGGGTGCCCCTGCTGACCCCCTGTTGTCCCCCGTCGGTGACAGTGGTGGCCCCGGTGCGACCCCAACGTGCGGCGCAGGAGCGGGTGGTCCTGCAGCACCCCCACATCGAACAGCGTGAGGGCAGGGGTGGGGGGGACACGGGGGGGGGGGGGGGGCACCCCTGGATGGGAGGGGACACGGGAACGGACGGGGTTGGGGACAGGGGGGCACCCGGGGGGAGGACGACACACGACACAGGTGGGAGGGGAACATTGGGGGACACCCGGGGGGGGGTGCACATATACATGGGGGGACACCTGGATTGAGGGGACACCCGGGGAGGGGGACACACATGGATTGGGGGGGGGCACAGGGCTGGACAGGGGGTGTCGGGGATGTGGGGGGACACGGTGACGTGGTGAGGGGGGGGGGTGGGGGCAGGACGGACGCTTCGGGATGGGGGGGGCACGGGGTGGAGGTGACGTGGGGACAATGAAGGTTGGGGCTGGGGGGACACACACAGAGGGAGCAAACGGGGATGAGGACAAAGGGCGCAGTGTCGCCCTGGGGGGGGGGGGTGGCGGTGCAGTGGGGACCCCCCCCGCCGCCTCCCCACACCCCCCCGCCCCATTCCAGTGCTGCAGGAGGAGCAGGACCCCCCGCCGCCCCCCGCCATCCCGGCGGCGGCGGGCGCCACCGCGGCCCCCCCAGGCCGGCTCAACACCCTGACGGGCTTCCCCCCGCCCTGGCCGGTGGCCGCCGCCGTCACCCGTCACTGCCGCCACCCGCCGGGGCCCCCCCCGACCCTCCAGTTGCCCCCCAGCGGCTTCGCCCACCTGCGGCGACAAGCGGCCGCGCTCGACGCCCTCCGGCCCCGCCTCGGCGCCTGCTGCCGCCACCACGAGCCGCTGCCCTGCGCCCGCCGCGCCGTGAGTGCGGGGGGGTCACACACACCCAGAGAGCGAGCCGGGGGTGGGGGGGTGCCACGGCCCTGACCCCCCCTCCCCTCGCTCTCCCGCAGTGGACGGAGGTGCTGGATGATTTCTGCGCCCGTGAATTCGGGGTGAAGACGCGGCAGTTCCACTGCTGCCGCCGCCACGACGCTGCCGCCCGACGTCGCTGCTTCGCCCAGGGCCCCCCCGCCGAGGCCGTCGTCGCCCGGGACCCCCCCGCCGAGCCGCCCTTTCCCCCCGGCGAGCCCACCGCCGCCAACATGGCCAATATCTGCGGGCTACGGGGGCTGCGCCCCGGCCCCCCCGGGCCCGGCGGCCCCTCCGGCCCCCGCGTCCGCTTCCGCCTGCGCCTGGAGCGCGACTACGGGCGCTGCTGCCGCAACGGGGGCTTGGCCTGCGCCCACCACGCCGTGAGCGCCCGGGGGGGCCAGGAGGGACACGGCGGGGCGGGGGGGGGGTGTGTGGGTGCAGGGAGGTGGCCCAGGTTGTCTGGGGTGGTGGCCCAGGCATCCAGGAAGGTGGCCCAGGTGTTTGGGAGGGACTCGAGCATCCGGGGAGGGGACCCGGGTATGTGGGGACGGGACCTCGGTGTCCCGGGAATGATCCGGGTGCCCGGAGGGTGACCCAGAGGTTTTGGGGGGGGGGTGGGAGGGATGGGACTTTGGTGACAAGGAGGGACTTCAGGTGTTGGGGGGCTGGGGAGGGATCCAGGCACCCCAAGGGGGGACCCAGGCACCCCAAGGGGGGACCCAGGTGACAAGGGGGGGACCCAGGCACCCATCAGATGACTCAGGTGATGAGGGGGGGGACCCAGGTGACAAAGAGGGTCCCGGGCACCTGGGGGGGGGGGATCCAGGTGACAAACAGACCCCCCTGCAGGTGTTGGGGGGGCTGGGGAGGGACCCAGGCACTGAGGAGGGGGGACCCAGGTGACAAGGGGGGGACCCAGGCACCCATCGGATGACTCAGGTGACGAGGGGGGGGACCCAGGTGACAAAGAGGGACCTCAGGGGCTGGGGAGGGACCCAGGTGACAGACAGACCCCCCCCCAGGTGTCGGGGGGCTGGGGAGGGACCCAGGCACCCCAAGGGGGGACCCCAACCGATCGCCCCCCCGCAGTGGCAGAAGGGGCTGCAGCGGTTCTGCCGGGAGGAGTCTGCGGTGAAGACGAGGCAGCACCGGTGCTGCCAGCCCGGGGGGGCCCCCGCCCGCAGCCGCTGCTTCGCCGCCGCCGCCCCCCACCCGGCCTACGACCGGGAGCTGCACAACGTCAGCCTGGCCCGGGCGGGCCCCGCGCTGCTCCGCACCCTCTGCGGGCCCACCCGCCTCTTCACCAAGAGGTGGGTACCCCCCAATACCCCCCCGCATCATCCGGGACCCCCCAATGCCCCCCCCTCCACATCTGGGACCCCCCCCACCCCGTGCCCATCCCTGTGAGCGGATCCAGGCATCTGGGATCCACCATCCCCCAGGAACACCCATCGGGGAGGGCGCCCAGGTCTATGGGACCCCCCCCGCCACCATCTCAGAGGGGACCCCAGCACCCGCGACCCCCCCCACCTGGAGGTGACCCCCCCTCTGTGTCCCGCAGGCGGCCGGTGCCGGAGCTGCTGGGGGCCGTGACGGCCACGTGCTGCCCGCTGCCCCCCGAGGAACAAAGCACCTGCGCCCAGGAGCAGGTGAGTGCTGGGAGGGGATGTCGGGGGGCTGTCAGGGGTTCTGGGGACCCCCCCACAGCCACCCTGACCCCCCCCCCCAAATTACCTACAGCTCTCCCAAGGCATCGCCACCCTCTGTGACACCTCACGGGACACCTGGCGCGACCCCCAGGGCTGCTGCTCGCGGGGGGGCCCCGAGCGGCGCCGCTGCTTCGACACCACGTACCTGGCCCAGGTGACCCTGGGGGCTGCTGTGGCCCCCCCAGCCCCTGACCATGACGAGTAACCCCCCCCCCCCGCGGGGAGAGGGGGGACAATAAAAGTGCTGTGTTGTCACCTACGAGTGCCTCAGTGTCTCCATTGTGTGAGGGGGGGCTCCCATGCCTCAGTTTCCCCAGAGTCTGCCTCCCCCCCGTGCCTCAGTTTCCCCATAGCAAGTGGGATGCGTGTCCCCCCAGTGCCTCAGTCTCCCCCCAGGTTGGGGGTTCTCATGTGCCTCAGTTTCCCCCCTTGTCTGTGGGTCCCCCCATGCCTCAGTTTCCCCAGAGGGCCCCATCCCACCCCCCCCCAGTCCTGGGGTGGGGCAGGGGAAGGTGTTTCGGGGCGTGGGGCTGGGTGTTGGGGTGTTTGTGGTGTCGGGGTGTGTCGGGGCGTGACACGGTGTGCTTGTTTATCGGGGTGCACCCCGCTCACCGCAGAGACCCAGGTGTGCAGGGGCGGGGGGGCAGACGTGACCCCGTGTCCCCTGGGGTGTCCCTATGCCCCCCCCATATCCCCACAGTGTCACTGTCACCCCTGTCCCCCACACTGCCACCATCCTGGAGTGTCGCCATGTCCCTGCACCCCCCCATAGTGCCCCCATGTCCCCTGAGATCACAAGTGGGGAAACTGAGTCACTGGGTGGGGGGCACTGGACAGGGGGGGCTGCCCTGGTCTCATGGCTGCACCCCCAGTTCTACCTCCTCCCCCCCCATTTGCACCCTCCCCCTACTTACCCCCCCTTTTCATCCCTATTTTGACACCCCCTTTTCCATGCCTGTTTTGCACTCTGATTTTTAACCCCCCCCTTTTACACTTTCTGCCTCCCCCCGGCTTGACACCCCCCCCGCCCGCAAGCAGCAGCAGGATTGCAGGGTCACCCCATTTCCCCCTGCCCCCCCTCCTGCCTCAGTTTCCCCTCCAGCAGCTCAGGCTCCCTGAGGGATCCTGGGGAGGGGGTGGGGGGTGTGAGAGTCCCTAGGGCAGAGGGGGGGGCAGGTTGGGGGTCCCAGTGGACCCCCCCCCCCCCTCCCTGTCCCTGGATGCTCCAGCCATCTCCCGCCCGGTGTCCGTCTGTCCTACAGCCACCCACCCCCAGACATTCTGTCTGTCCACAGAGAGGTTTGGGTTGGGAGGGACCTTACAGCCCCCCCAGCGCCACCCCCTGCCCCGGGCAGGGCCACCTTCCCCCAGCCCAGGTTGCCCAAAGCCCCGTCCAACGCGGCCTTGAGCCCTGCCAGGGAGGGGGCAGCCCCAGCTGCTCTGGGCAGCCTGTGCCAGGGCCTCACCCCCCTCCCAGGGGAGAATTTCTGCCTCAGATCTCACCTGAATCTCCCCTCTCTCAGGTTAAACCCCTTCCCCCTGTCCTATCCCTCCCCCCTGATCCAGAGTCCCCCCCCCTTTCCCGCAGCCCCTTTCAGCCCTGGGGGGCCGCTCTAAGGTCTCCCCGGAGCCTTCTCTCCTCCAGCTGAACCCCCCAACTCTCCCAGCCTGTCCTCACAGGGGGGCTCCAGCCCCCCCAGCATCTCCGCGGCCTCCTCTGGCCCCGCTGGAGCAGGTCCGTGTCCTTCTGCTGTTGGTGCCCCAGAGCTGGACCCAGCCCTGCAGGGGGGGCTCAGAGAGCGGAGCAGAGGGGGAGAATCCCCCCCCGGCCCTGTGCCCACCCTGCTCTGGGTGCAGCCCAGCACACGGGGCCCTTTCTGGGCTGCCAGCAAACGCTGCCAGCTCAGAATTTTCCAGCCCAGATTTGTGCTTGGGATTGCCCCGACACACAGGCAAGATCTTGCCCTTGACCTCGTTGAACTTCAGGTTCACACGGGCCCAGTTCTCAACCCCATCTGGGTCCCTCTGGAGCACATCCCATCCCTCCAGCACGTCAACCAAAGTATCAGCACAGGTAGAGCAGCACAGATTTCGAGGCATTCCTCATTTCCACATTAAACACCTGGTTTTTGTGTCATCAGCATTTCCTCACAGGCTGAAGAGCAGCAGCAAGAACTCAAAGTGCACGTTCAGAGGCTTCCTCGGGGGAACACCTCGGATATTCCTCGCTGTGTTTCCCTCTTTGCGGGTCATTCCCACCCTCCCAAAGCTTCCCAGCGTAAAACAGGGCTCAGCTGGGGCTCTGGAGCATGGGGAAGTAAATCCCAACACGCAGAGAACACGACGTTACAGCCACGAGATCCCAAGCTGCACGTAGGGGTGGGTTTGTTTCTGGCCTGAATACAAGGAAGGATTTAATTTGTCTCAAAGGTTAATAATTCCTGTCTGCTTCCGTCACTTAACTACCCGTGGGAGCCAATAAAAAAAAAAAAAAGACAACCAACTTCAGAACCGCTGCCAAACCACCCTTCTTCCACAGCGACGAATCAGAGCGTTAAAAGCAAACTGATTTGTATGTGTTTTATCCAAAATTTATTGACGGCCAGATGGGTGAGGCTACAGGGACAGCACGAAAAGTCACATTTTGTGGTTGGCCTTCCGGGGACGCAGCTCCGCGGTGGCAGCCCCTGCTCTGTGCAGCCACGTCTGTCCGAGTAGTCGCAGCCATCCCCTACTCCCTTCACTTAATGCTGCTTTCGTCTGAAAGAGCAGCCTGGGGAAAAACAAACAAAAAAACCACGCAGTCAGAAACACTGCGGCCTCTCTAAATCCCTCCTCTACAGGGATTTCCTCGTCTCACCAGCCCAAAATCCAGCGGGTTTTGCCTTGTTTTAAGAGGAAAACACCACCCTGGTTCTCAAAGTGCCCAGAACCGAGGGGCTTTTTTAGAAGCTTCCAGCCCAGATGACCCCGAGGAAGGAAAGGGGGGGGCCCACAAGCCGCCCCCCCGGGGCAGTTACCCACCTTCTGTCAGCCTCGCCTTGCCCCCCGTGGGCTGGCACAACACGGTCGAGCAGCCCACGCACAACACGACGGTCTGAGCGTGGCTAAACACCGTCGTGATCTTGTAACAACCTGCCGGGAAAAGGGAAAGCTCTGAGGTGAGCGGGAAGGACACCGGGACCCGCTGCCGCCGTCCGCCCCCCCACACACCCTCCCCGGGGGCCGCCGCCGCCCTACCCGGGCACTTGACGTCCATGAAGTAGGAGTTGGGGCTCTGCACCAGCCGCTTCTTCTTGTGCTTCCTCTTCTCCTCCTCAGGGGAAGGGTGCAGCAAGTCCTTCGCCAGCTGCGGGGACAATCCCGGTTAGCGCCCGCCCGCCGCCATCTTGGCGCCTCCACCGTGGAGATGGCGGCGGTCACGGCTCCCCCCCGCGGCCCCGCCGCCCCGCCAACCGGGCCCGCCCGCACCCGCCTCCCTCTCCCCCCGCCCTCCTCCCTCCCGCGGCGCGGCGCTGGGCCCCGCCGGGGTCTGGGAGCGGCGGGGCGGGCCGCGGCCCGCGGCCGGGGCCGCACTCACAGGCATGGCGGCGTGGAGGCAGCCGCGACCGAAAAGGGGCCAAACCGGAAGCGGGCGCCGCTATATCCGCTGCGGGGTTTCCCGCAAGGGCGGAAGTGAGGCGCGGCCGCGGGGCGGCGCCATCTTGGGAAGGGCGCTGGGCGCGGCCATCTTGGGAAGGTCGCTCCCGTTGCCGCCATCTTGGGAGGGGAGCGCGGGGCGGGGCGGCGGCGGCGGGGACGGGACACCGGAGGGGTGACGTCGGCTGATCCCCGCGGTGACGTCACGGGGCGGTGACGTCATGGTGGCGGGGCAGGGCTCGAGTAGAGTCCCCGCCCGGGAGGGGGGGGCGGTCCGTGGCCGGGGCCGGGGCCGGGGCCGGGCCGGGTCTCCCGGTGGCGGCGGCGGCGGCGGGCGGGGGCCATGGCCAAGGCCTACGACCACCTCTTCAAGCTGCTGCTGATCGGGGACAGCGGCGTGGGCAAGACCTGCCTCATCATCCGCTTCGCCGAGGACAACTTCACCAGCACCTACATCTCCACCATCGGTGCGTGAGCGGCACCCCCGGGACCCCCCCCCCCCCCCCGGAGCCCCCCTCCCGCCTCCCCGCCGCGCTCCCCGGGGCGCCCGGACCAGGCTGGGTCCTTTCTCGTCGTTCGCCGCCCTCCTCCTGCTCCTCGCCCGCGCTCCGGCACCGGCAGGACGGCGGGAGGCCGGGGCCGACACCGGGAGCACCGGGAGCGGCTGAGCCGTTCCCGGAGGCTGCAGCGCGAAGGCGGCCGCCGTGGCACGGCCTCGAGGCTGGTCCTGCCCCGCAGCCGCCACCGAGCTGCGACCCCGGTGCCCACCGTCCCGTCCTCCTCCTCCTCCTCCTGCTCTTCCTCCTCCCAAGTTTCCACCGCGCTGGTAAAAGCGTTTCCTGAGCCATGGCACGTCCGTGAGCCCCGGCACGGCCACACCGGAGCCTCTGCCCCGCCGTCGCCCTCCCGCAGCGCGGCTCCGGCCCTTCCTCCTCCTCCTTCTCCAGCCCCTGAAACGGGGCCAAGCCAGACACGAGGGGTGCACCGACGTGGGAGTTTTGGGGAGAATCTGCCACTTTTTGGGGCTGGTTGACTTGATGGGGGGGGTCCGGCAGCTCTGTCGGTCTCCCCCCCCCCGCCCCGCGCGGCCGTGCGGGGTGATGCCATCCCGCAGGAATTCCGCGGCCAGCGGGCTGGGGGACGCCGCTGACCCTCTCCCACCCACCGCAGCCAGCGCCAGGCCTGGACTTTGCCCCCCACCCCACTTTCCCAGGATGCCAGAGGGTTACTGGGAAACCAGACTGGGACTGGGAAACCGGACTGGGACGGGGAAACCGGACTGGGAGCGGAGCTGTTTATGGCATCACCGGCCCTTGTCTCTCTCCTCCCATCCCAGGCATCGACTTCAAAATCCGGACGGTGGATATCGATGGGAAGAAGATCAAGCTGCAAGTCTGGTAAGTGGTGGGGGGGGGGATGTGTGTGTGTGTGTGGAATTGGGGACCCCCCCTCCCCAATTCCCACCGAGCTGCCCTCACCCCCCTCCTCTCCCTCTCCCCCAGGGACACAGCGGGACAAGAGCGCTTCAAAACCATCACCACAGCCTATTACCGCGGAGCCGTGGTACGGAGGGGGGGTGCTGGGGGCCCCCAGAAGGGCTAGGGCAGCTTCTGGGGGGGACTGCAGCTGTTTGGGGACAAGTGTGTGTCCCCCCCACCAAGCTGGGGCCGTGAAGGGGGGTTCCCTGCCCCACTGATTGCACCATCCCGGCAGGGCATCATCCTGGTGTACGACATCACCGACGAGAAATCCTTCGAGAATATCCAAAACTGGATGAAAAGCATCAAGGAGGTGGGGGTGTGCGCTGGGGCTGGGGACGTGGGGGGGGGGGGGGGGGGGGGGCCTGAGGTTTTTTTCTTGGGGGGGGGGTCCTGCCCGTCCTCTCCTGCCCGCAGAACGCCTCCGCTGGGGTCGAGCGTCTCCTCATCGGCAACAAGTGTGACATGGAGGGCAAGCGCAAAGTGCAGCGGGATGCGGCCGAGAAGGTAGTGGGGGGGCACCGTGGGGCTGGAGGGGGGGGCACCGTGGGGTTAGGGCCCCCCCCCCCCCCGCCTCTGGGTCAAAGCGGGGGGTCCCCTTATCCCACAGCTGGCGAAGGAGCACGGGATCCGCTTCTTCGAGACCAGCGCCAAGTCCAGCGTGAACGTGGAGGAGGTGAGGGGGGGGGTCCCAGATGTGAGGGGGGGTCCCAGATGCGATGGGGGGTCCTCATCCCCGGGGAGGTGTCCCCCCCCGCTGACCGTCCCCTCTCCCCAGGCCTTCAGCACGCTGGCGCGGGACATCCTGCAAAAATCCTCCCGGAAAGCGGTGAGTGGGAGTGGGGGGGGCCGGGCGAGGGACCCCCCCCACCCTGCTCCGGCCCCCCGCTGACCCCCTCCCCTCCCTCTTCCAGGCCCCCAGCAGCAGCCGGCCCCTGCTGGAGCCCACCCCCCCGAGGAAGGCCGGGGGTAAATGCTCTCTCGTGTAGGGCCACCGGTGTGTGTGTCCCCCCCCCGCCGCCGCCGGTCCCTCCGCCTGCCCCGGGGCAGCGCGGGCGCCTCTCCGGGGAGGGGGGGGGGCCGGGGGAGCTCCGGGCCGGGGTGGGGGGGGAGGGCTGACCCCCCCCGGCCCGCACCTCGTGCCATAAAGCCCAGCTTGTGCCTTGCCCCGTCTCCGGTGTCTCTGTTGGGGACGCGGCGCGGGGGGGGGGGGGGGGGGAGGCGACGGGCCCGGTTGGGGAGAACCGGGGACGGGGCGGGGGGGGTGAGCGGCCGGGGCGAGCGAAGCCACGCCCCCTTCTGTCAAAACCACGCCTCCTTCGGTGAAAACACGCCCCTCTCCGGTGAAAACACGCCCCCTCCCTCCACGCCCTGCCTGTCCGTCAAGCCCCGCCTCCGCACGAAACTCCGCCCCTCGCTGTCTCCGTTCTTCCCGTCGTCCCCTGCTTCTCCCAGCGGCCCTCGCGCTTCAAGATGGCGGCGCCGCCGGAGACGAGGGGCCCGGCCCGGTAGTTCCGCCGCGGTGATGGGGCCCCGTGGCCCCGCCGGGCCGCGCTGCTGCGGCCTCTGCGCCGTCCTGGTCGCCCTGATGTGCGGCCTGCGGTGAGCGGGGGGGGCCGGGGCCCGGCGCGGCCGCGGGGGGGGGCAAGGCCTGAGCGCGGCCCTCACGGCCTCTCCGCTCTCTCCGCTCTCTCCGCAGGCCGGCGGCGGCGGCGATGGTGGCGAGCGACGAGAGGCGCTCGGGTGAGTGCGGGGCCGGTTTCGGTGGGGAGTTGCGGGGCCGGGGGCTCGGGCCGGGCCCGCACTCAGTGGCCGCGCTCCCTCCGCAGCGAGCCCGGTGGCCGTCACGCCGTGCTGGCGGGTGGAGGATTTCGTGGTGGCCCAGGAGTGCGCCCGCTGCTCCAGCTTCCAGGCGGTGAGTACGGGCGGCGCTCACCCCCTCGCCCGGGGGGGCTGGCGGGGTCGGGGCGCGGGTCCTGCCCCTGAGCGGCCTCTGACGGGCCCCCCCCTCGGTTGCAGAAGACAATACCGGAGTGTAACCCCACGGGCTTCATTGAGAAGATCAATTGTGCCACCTCCAAGAGGGATGAGTTCAAGAGGTGGGTGCAGGCCCTGGGCGGGAGGGACGGGGCAGCCTTGAGCCCCGGGTGGGGGTTTGGGGCTGAGGCTGCTCCCTGCGGGGCATTTAACTCTCCCCGTGGGCGCAGCTGTCGCTCCGCGGTGATGGAGGCGCACGTTTTCTGGAGGTTCGTGGGCACCATGATGTGCGTGGCCGCCGTCTTCGCGGTGCTGGTGGTGTGTCGCCAGCGCGTGCTGGACAGGAAGGCCCTGGAGAAGGTCCGTAAGCAGATCGAGTCCATTTAGCGGAGCCCGGCTGCCCTGTGACGGAGGACTCGCTGCTCCCAGCCAGGCGGGGGGGGGGGGGGGGCCTGGGGCGGGCCCTGCCCTGCTCCGTGGACACAGACTCCTGCCGGGAGCTGCCTCGGATGCCCCCGGGGCGTCCCGTGGGGCCGGCTGGGGGGTGCCCTGCCCGCGGGGGAGGCCCCCCGAGGAGCGCGGTGTGTAATAAATCCTGATTGTTGTCACCACGGCGACGCTGGCGTTTTGTCCCCGGGAGGTTGGGAGTGACGCGGGCCGTGCCGCTGGCTCTGCTCCCCCCGGCCCTGTCGGAGCCCCGAGGGGTCCCCGCTCCCCCGGCAGAACCTTGAGGGGGAGTCCCCATCTCCCATGGCACAGGCAGCGCCGCGGGCTCAGCGCCGACCCTCCGACACGCTTTGGGCTGCAAATCAGGTTTATTCACCGGTGTTCGGAGCTGCTGGGAGTGGACGGGGGGGCACACCCAGCACCCTCTGCCCAGCCCGGGCTGGGTGTCCCCCCCTTCCTGCTGCCCCCACCCCGGGGCAGCTCCCAGGGCCCCGGAGCAGGGGCTGCTTTGTGTTGCCTGTCACATCTCGTCCCCGTGTCCCCGTTTCGCTGTCCCTGGGGTGGCCTGGCCTGAGGAGTTGGGGGGGGGCACCGGGATGGGAGGTCCCCCAACTCCATCCTCTGCTGCAGCCGCAGGTCCTGGCTCTTCCACCCGTAGCCACCCCGGAGCAGGGAAGGGGGTTTCTCTGGCCGGTCCCAGCGGCTCCCCCCGAGTCAGGATGTGCCTGGAAATCACTGCGGGAACAGGGAACACCGCGGTGGGCAGCGCTGGGGCGGGGGGAGCCGCGGCCCGGCCCCCTTTGGGGCTCCCACGGGGTCCCCCGTTACCTCCAGTGGGCCTGTCGCCATCCCAGCTGCCCCCCGTGCCGCGGCGGAAGGGGCTGTAGCTGGGGCAGAGGATGAGTCCCAGGGAGAGGAGCAGGATCTGCCGGGGAGGGACAGGAACCGTGTGTCCCCGAGCCGTGCCAGGGGACAGCGCCGCGCGCCGCGGTGCCCTACCAGGACGCAGGTGCTGGTCTGGGCGGCCTTGTTGGACGTTTCCTTGATCAGCGCCTGCAGCTGCCGCACCAGGGACCTGCGGGACGAGGGAGGGGGGTGGCAGGTGCCTGTCCTGGGGGGTGTGTGTGTCCCCCCCATGACACCCTGTGCCACCACGGTGCCCTGTGCCACCACGCTCACCCGTTGTGCTTCTCCAATTCCTGGACTTTCCTCCGCAGCTCCTGGTTTAGGGCCGAGCACGCGGCCGCCCTGCCCGGGCAGAGACGGGGACGGGTGAGGGGACACGTTGGGGACACACAGGGGACACGTGGGGACACGGTCCCCCCCCCGCACCCACCTGCTCTCCAGCCCGTCCAGGTACTCCTTCTTCCTCCGCCGGCTGTCCTGGGCCGACTGCTTGTTCCGGATCTTTCTCCTCACCTTTTTCAGGAGCCGCTCCTCAGCCTTGGGAAGGGGGGGTCGGAGGGGTGATCCCTGCCCCACGCCACCCCCCCACAGCCCCCCCCCCCCCCCTTTCCACCACGCACCTGGGTGAGGGGCAGGGTGTGGGGCAGCGTCACCCCCTCCTGCGCCAGCAGCCGCTTCTCCTCCTCGGTCAGACGCAGCTGCCAAGAGACGGGGTGGGGACAGGCTGGGGGTGTCCGGCGGCGTGGGGACACCCTTTGTCGGGGACACACACACACGGCTGTGGGGACTCACCGCGGGGCTGGGTGCGGGCAGGGGTGCAGGCAGGGGCACGGCAGGCAGCTCGTTGATGATGCAGGAGCTGGGGAGCAGCGTGGGGCACAGCCAGTCATCTGCAAAGGGGGAAAGGCAGCCGTGTCCTGCCCGCTCCTGCCCGCTCCTGCCCGCTCCTGCCCGCACTAACCCAGGGACCCGCTCTGCTCCCTGTGCTGGGGCGCTGGCAGGACGCAGCGCTTCCCCCCACCCCACCCCCTGGGTTGTGCCCAGCCCCACTGACCCCCCAGCTGGATGGAGATGACGCTGCTGTGCAGGGGGGTGCTGAGGTCACAGACCACCTCGTAGAGGGCGGTGGGGGGCTCGGGGGGCCGGGGGGGCTCCGGGCCGGCGTCCTGCGAGCCGCAGCCCCCCAGCCCGCAGGCGCTGTCGGGGTTCACCGTCAGCTGCAGCAGCTCCTCCGCTTTGCCCCCCTGCGGGCGGAGAGATGATGGGGACACACACACACACATAGACACCCCCCAAGGGCTCCCGGGGTACCCCCCTGGGTTCCGGTGTCCCTCGGGGGGCTCCTCGCTGCCCCCCTCCCGCTTTGACACCGACTCACGCCATCCTCAGGGAGCGTCCAGGCCCCAAAGGCCGGTTCCGGGGGGGCCGAGCCAGCAAAGGGGGGATCGGGGAAGATGCTGCCCGGGAAGAGCCCGTCCTGCGGCTCCAGGAGCTCCGGTGCCTCCAGCTCCATCGCGTGGGCTGGAGGGTGAGGGGGGGCCACCGGGGACCCCTCCCGGGCCGGGCGTCGTGGGTGCTGCTCCCGTCAGACCCCCG
The DNA here is from genome assembly GCF_965140245.1 of Athene noctua. Taxonomy (NCBI): domain Eukaryota; kingdom Metazoa; phylum Chordata; class Aves; order Strigiformes; family Strigidae; genus Athene; species Athene noctua. The sequence goes on along the minus strand of NC_134065.1, from coordinate 3,381,851 downwards.
GTGACGGGCGGTGGGACCCTCCGCCGGCTCCGTGACCCGGTTCAGTGGGGTTGGGGTTCCCCCTCCCTGCGACCTTACGCTCCTCGGGGTGCCCTCGGGCTCCCGCTTTGGTCCCCGGTTGTGCAGCCGCCTCCGCCCGTTCCCGGGGCCGCGCACCAGGATCTCCGGTATCCTGGGCAAACCCAGCCAAGTCCCACCCCCGGTGCCGGACTCCCCGCCCCGGGCGTGGCCCGGAGGCTCCCTCCGCCTCGACGGGGAGATGGGGGCGGTGGGGACACAGAGAGGGAGCCGGGCTGGGGGTGAGGCCCGCCGGTACCGCGTCCCGGAGGCACCGGGGAGCAGCAGCGGCGGAACCGGGACCCTGCGGCCCGGGGTCGGTTCGCTGCAGACCCGTCCCGGTGCCCCCCCCCCCTCCCCGGTAACGGGACACACAGACAGACAGACAGACAGACACGGGACCCCGACCCGTCCCGGCGGAACCGGGGACGCGGCACCGCGCCCTGGACTTCTCGGTTTTTTTCTATTGGCTGAGGCGTGCGTCACTCAGCGGCGCAGTCGGGGTTTTCCCCGTCGCTATTGGCTGCGGGGAGCGGGGCCGGCTCCGCCCTCTGAAGCACCGAGGACGCGCGGGGTAACGAGCGGTGAGTGCGGGGGGGGGGGAACGGGGACGGGACACCGGGGACCGGGACCGGGACCGGGACTGACTCCCGGCCCTTGATCCCGGTCCCGGATCGCGGTCCCGGCCCTTGATCCCGGTCTTAGGTCCCGATCCTTGATCCCTGTCCCGTTCCGCCAACTCCCGGTGCCGTTACCGGAGCGCTTCCCCGGGCCACCCCCCGCCCCGGGGATCCCCATCCCACCCCGCCGCCGCGCTGCGGGCACCGCGGGACCCGGGACGGGCCGTGGGGGGAAGGGGGCTCGGTGGCAGCGGGGAGGGGGGGGGGGGGGTGAGTGAGTCACCGGCACCGGGAGGCGGCACCGATCGCTCGGACGGTCCCGTCCCGCCGTAGCTCCGGGGATGTGAAGCGCGGCCGAGGACAACGACGGTGGCGGGTCGGAGCTTCCTCCGCCGGTTAACGTTGAGTTCCCGCACCGGAACGCGGGCGGGATGGCGGCGGGAACCGGGCCCGGGCCCGGGGCGGAGGAGCTGGCCTGGAGCCCCGGGACGGCGCCGCGGCCCCCGCCGGGCCTGGAGGCGAAGCTGGGCTCGCTGGTGCTGCTGCTGCTGCTGCCCCTCGCCTGCGGCCTCGCCCCGCTCTGCTGCTTCCGCCACCCCCCGAGCGCTGCCGGTACGCCCCGGGGGGGCCTGGGGGGCGCTGGGGGTCCGGGGGATCTCGGGGTGTCCCGGGGGAGGCTGGGGGTCTCGGGGATATGGGGGGGTTTGGGCGTCAGGGGGGATCCTGGGGAGGGTTGGGGTGTCCTGGGAGGGGGTCCTGGGGGTTTGGGGGGGTGTCAGGAGGTCCTGGGGAGTGGGGGGGGTGGCCTGGGGGGGTCTGGGGGTGTCTGGGGTGTCCCAGGGGGGTCTGGGGGTCTCAGGGATATGGGGGGGTTTGGGCGTCAGGGGGGATCCTGGGGACGGTTGGGGTGTCCTGGGAGGGGGTCCTGGGGGTTTGGGGGGGTCTCAGGAGGTCCTGGGGAGTGGGGGGGTGGCCTGGGGGGGTCTGGGGGTGTCCCAGGGGGGTCTGGGGGTCTCAGGGATATGGGGGGGTTTGGGGGTCAGGGGGATCCTGGGGACGGTTGGGGTGTCCCAGGGGGTGTCCAGGGGTTTAGTGGGGGGTCTCAGGGGGTCTTTGGGAGTCAGGGGGGGGGGCTCTGGGGGTGTCTGAGGTGTCTGGGGGGGTTTGAGGGTCTGGGGTGTCCTGGGGAGTCTGAGGGGGGTCTGGGGATCTCATGGGACCGGGGGGGGTTTGGGGTGTCCCAGGGGATCCGGGGGGGGCTCAAGGGGTTCTGGGGAGTCTGGGGGGGGTCTCAGGTATTGGGGAGGTCCTGGGTGTCTGAGGGGTTTCAGGGGGTCTGGGGGGATCCTGGGGAGCTCAGACAATCCTGGGGGGGGGGGGGGTATCTCAGGGTCCAGGGGATCCTGAACTCCGGGGGGGTTTGGGGGTTCCTGAGGAGTCTGGGGGGGATGTGGGGGGGGGTTCTCAGCGTTCCCAGGACTGAGGACAGGGCTGTCACCCCGAGCAGGGCTGACCCCAAAGGTGGGTCCTGGGGGTGCGGGGCTGTGGTGGGGGTCTCAGAGAGGGGGGGGGGAGGGTGTCTCATCCCCCCCCCATCCCCAGAGTCCCGCAGCCCGGTGCTCAGCCTCGTGAGCTGCTTCGCCGGCGGCGTCTTCCTGGCCACCTGCCTGCTGGACCTCCTGCCCGACTACCTGGCCAGCATCGGCGCGGCGCTGGAGGGGCTGCGCATCACGGTGAGCCCCGGGGGCACCCCCGGCCCCGACACACCCCGGGCTTCTGGCCCTGCCTGGGGCGGGGGGGGCCCGACTCTGCCCTGGGGGTTTCCCCCCCTCGGTGTCCCTGTCCCCTGGGGTCAGGGTGGCTGCGGGGGGGGGGATGAATGGGGATGGGATGGGATGGTGGGGAGGGGGACAGTGGGGACAGGGTGGAGGGAAGGGTGACAGCTGGGACAAGGTGGTGGGGATGGGACGAGAGGGAGGGAGGGGGACGGCGGGGAGAGGGACAGTGGGGACAAGATGGAGGAGATGGGACAAGAGGGAGGGGGACAGTGTGGAGGGAAGAGTGACGGCTGGGACAAGATGGTGGCGATGGGACGAGGGGGACACTGGGGACAAGATGGAGGGGATGGGCCCGTGTGTGGGGGATGCACATGCAGGAAGGGGACGGTGGGGACGGGTCAGCGGGAGGGAGCCGAAGGGCCGGGCTGGCGGCGTCGGAGCAGGCGGGAGGGGCCGGGGGGGGCCGAGGCCCCTCGTGTCCCGCCGTGACTCATGGAAAGAGCGGCCCGCGGCTTCCCGGCAGCCACGGCCGGCGCTTCCTTCCACCGGGCCGGCGGGCGCGGGCAGGGCCCGGTGCGGGCAGGCCCTGAGCCCCCCCTCCCTCCCCAGCTGCAGTTCCCCCTGCCCGAGTTCATCCTGGCCATGGGCTTCTTCCTGGTGCTGGTGCTGGAGCAGGTGGCGCTGGCGCAGCGGGAGCCGCCATTGTCCGTGGCGGAGGAGTCGCGGGCGCTGCTGCCCTCCGGCTCCATCCAAACCCCTGCGCCGCCACCACCGTCCTCCTCCTCCTCCTCCTCCTCCTCCTCAGCTCCCAGCACGCGCGGGGCCGTTCGCGCCGGGCTGCTGGTGCTGGCGCTGGCGCTGCACGCCGTGCTGGAGGGGCTGGCGCTGGGCCTGCAGGAGGCCGAAGGCGCCATTTTGCGCGTCTGCCTGGCCCTGGTGCTGCACAAATGCGCCGTGGCCTTCAGCCTCGCGCTGAAGCTGCTGCGGGGCCGCCTGCGCCCGCCGGCCGTGGCCGCCTGCCTGGGGCTCTTCGCCATGATGTCCCCTTTGGGCGTGGGCTTGGGGACGGCGGTGGCGGCCGGCGCGGGGCCGCGGCAGCGCCTCTGCCGGGGGGTGTTGGAGGGGTTGGCGGCCGGGACCTTCCTCTACATCACTTTTTTAGAGATTTTACCCCAGGAATTAGGGGTTCCCCAACATCGGATCCCCAAGGTCATCCTGCTCCTGGCCGGCTTCGCCCTCGTCACCGCCATCCTCTTCATCAAGATCTGAGACACCCTTGGGGACACACACACACACAGGACCCCCCTCCGCACCCCCTTTCTCTGTGCAAGTGCCAAAGTGCTGCTCCAGGGGCTGTCCCTGCCTCCCCCCCCCCGCACACCCCAAGCCGGGGGGACACCCCCCACCCCCCCCAAAGTCACCCCCGTGCCTCAGTTTCCCCATCCGCGCCCGGGGAATGGTGCTGCCCCCCCCCGCGGGGTTTGATGTGTGTTTGTGTGTGTGTGTGTGTGTGTCCCCGTCTCACACCCACAAGTGCCCTTACAGCGCGGGGGGGGGCACTCCGGAGCGCACAGCCCCGGCGCCCCCCCCCCAGCCCGGAGAGGTGTTGGATGAAGCAAATAAAGGACCGAACCTGACGGTGCTGCTTCTGCCTGGGGGGGGCAAAATATTGGGGAGGGGGGATGGCAGTTCCCAGGGGGGGGTGTTCACAGTGCCCCCCCCCCCCCCACTGGGCCTATATGGGTTGTGTTGTCCAGGCCCCCCACCCCCCCCAATTTTGAGGGAGGGGTGAGGGGCTTTGCTGTGCTCCCAGCGGTGAGTTGGGGGGGTTGTGTGACCCTGCTCTGACCCCCCCGGTATTTTTTCCCCCCCCAGCTCTAACCCTGTGCAGCATTAACCCCCCCCCCGCTGCCCCCCCTTCCCCTTACAGTGACACCCCCCCCCATTGCAGTGTGACCCCTCATTGCGGTGCCCCCCCCACATTGTGCTGCTGCTCCCCCCCCCATTGTGGTGCCCCCCCCCTTACGGTGTCTCCCCTCATTACGGTGCCCCCCCCCCCGCGGTGTTTCCCCATAGCACCGCCCCCGGGCCCCGCCCCTCTCCCCGCCCCTTCCCCGGGAGGAGGCCGGGCTGAGGCCGCGCGGTGCACGCCGGGATTTGTAGTCGGTCCCGCCCCACGGGGGCGCCCCCATGGAGGAAGAGGGGGGGAAAGAAGCCGGGGACTCCATTTCCCAGCGTCCCCTGCGGGCGCGCCGCGGGGGCTGATGGGAGTTGTAGTTCCCAGCGCCGCCGCGGCCCAGCGGCGCCGCCCGGCGCGCGGACTCCCCGCCCCAGCATCCCCCGCGCGGCGGCGGCGGCGGCGGCGGCGGCCGGAGCGGCCCGAGCAGGGAAGATGGCGGCGGCGGGCGCGGGGGCCGGGCCCGGGCCCGGGCCCGGTGCGGGTTCTTCAGCCGGTGCCGGCGCTTCCAACCCGCGGAAGTTCAGCGAGAAAATCGCGCTGCAGAAGCAGCGGCAGGCGGAGGAGACGGCGGCCTTCGAGGAGGTGATGATGGAGATCTGCTCCACCCGGGTGAGCAGCGCCGCCGCGGCCTCCCCCCGCCGGATGCGCGACGGGCCTGGGGGGGGGGGACACGGACGGACCGGGAGTTGTGAGGTGGGGGCTGAGGGGGGGCGGGGCTGTGGGGCAGCCGGGGGGGTCGTGAGGGTCTGGGCGGGCAGGGGGGTGGTGCTGGGGGCGGTGAGGCCCTGGGGGGGGCCGTTAGAGGGGGCCGGGGGCTGTGTGAGGGATGGGGGGCTCTGGGGGTGCGGGGGGGGGGGTGAGGGACTCGGCGTTCGGGGGGGGTTTCGTTGGGGCAGAAGGAGTGGGGGTAGCGGGGGGCTGGGGGCTCCGCTGTGCGGTGCAGGGCGGGGGGGGGGGGGGTCAGGGGGGGCAGAGGCAGTTGGGGGGGACCCAGGCGGGGGCCCCAAGGGGCCGGGGGGGGTTTGGGGGTGCAGAGGAGACGGCGCTGGATGGGGCATCACCCCGAGGCTTGGGGGTGGCTCTGCATTTGGGGTACTGGGGGGTGTGGGGAAGCCAGAAAGGGCTCCCCCCCCCGAGCAACTCTCCTTCTCCGGGTGCCCCCCCTGCACCGCGCTTCTCCTTCCCCTGGGTTTATTTTGATTTATTTGTTTGGCCGCGGGTTTCTCGGCGAAGCTTCGCACGTGGCTCACTCCGGCCCGGGGCCGCCGTACGTGGGTCCCCGGCGCTCGCCGGCCGCCTCCTCCTCCGCTTCCGAGCTCACGTCCCGGCGACCGGGTGGAAAAAGCCACTCGCCGCCCGCGGCACCACCCGCGGGTTCGCCGGGGCTCTGGCCGCGGGGGCGAGGAGGGGGATCCCCGTGCCCACGGCTCTGGGAATTTCACCGTGTCGCAGCCCCGGGTCGCTTCCGCCGGCTCATCCTCCAGCGGCCCCGGGGCTCAGGGAGCACCGGGGATCCTCGGGAGGGTTGGGTTGGTCTTGGAACCGAGCGGCGGATGCTTCATCCCTGGAGATGCTTAAATTTAGCTTGGCCGGAGCCTGAGAAAACGCAGCGTTGGGAGCGTGGGGGAGCGCGCCGGATCCGAGCTGGGAAAACTGCCCCGCTCGCAGCTTCTGGGGAAGGCGAATCCTCGTGCCCCGAAGCCTTTCAGAGGGAGCTGGGTGGCCGCTCTGGGGTGCTGGGGGGGTGAGAGCGGAGCGGGGAGGCCGGGAATGCCGCGCTGCGTCTCCAGGAGTGTGGTTTCTCGGGCAGGGGAAGCCGTCGAGAGGAGACGGTCGGCTCCGGTTTGTGTTTCGCTCTGTGCTGGCCCCGAGGAGTCGGCGGGGATTGCGCGGCCGGTTGCCAAGATCGGGGTTTGGCCACATTTCAGCTCCTGGAGAGGCGGGTTGTGCCAACCCCGGCGATGGGGCTCTGCCGTGCCGGCAGCCGCGGGGTCCGGCAGCCAGCGCCGTCCTTCCCCGGCGGAGGTACGGGCTGGGTGGGCAAGGGGAGAGGAGCGTGGAGTCCAGGGAGCCAGAGATGCGGCGAGAAGGCTCTTCCAGGTGGCAGGACCCGCTGCTGGGGGGGCTCGTGTGTCACCCTGCGCTTGGGGTCAGCAGGGCTGGGAGAGAAGAGGGGAGCAAAATCCATCAGACCTGTAAAAAAAGGGGGGGTTTGGGTCGGAGAGCCTCGCTGGCACCCCGGGTCTGGCGAGGCAGCGGTGACCTGACATCCACGGAGCCGAGGCCGCCGCAGGGAGGGTGACAGGGGCAGCGTCCCGCAGGCCCCGTGTGTCTCTCCCCGCCGAGCTGGGAGCAGCCCCGAGCCCGGCAGGCAGGTTGGGGACATCTCTCCGGAGGTTTTGTCCCCTCTCTCGGTGGGATGGCAGGCGGGAGCCGCGTCCTGCGCATCGCCGGTGAGTTTGGGAGTGGGCTGGAGCTTCCCGCAGCGTGTTTGCTCAGTAAACAGCTGGTTAATGTGCAGCGAAGCCTGGGGGGGGGGACAGGCGGCAGGACTGTCCTCCCCGCTAATCCCTGCCCTGGGATGCTTCCTCCGGGGAGTTTGTTCCCCACGGTGGGACCGGCAGGCCCGGGGAGGTGCAGAACGTGCACAGCCTGGGACAGGAGCTGGTTCTGAGAGGGTTCAGGCCCGCAGGTTCCCTCCGTTTTGTTGCCCCCAGGGCTACAGGCAGGGAGCTGGCGGTGGCCGTCGTGCCGGCAGCTGGTGCCTGACGCGGGGGCCTCCGTTTTGTGGCTCCTCGCTGGGGGAGAGGGGGCTGCTGCCCAGCTCTGGGGTGCCCCGCTCCCGCCGTGGGGGTGTTAACAGCCCCTCAGGCTTTGCTTTGCTTTTCCTGGAGTTTTTTCTGGCCTCTTCCAAGCTGCTGCCTGATTTCGGCCTCGTCTGGCTCCGTCGGCTCCCGCAGGGACCCTGGCTCGGAGAACAGAGCAGGATCCCAAGACCTTAAGCCCCAGTGCAACTCCTCGCACTAATCCTGCAGTGCCAGCACAGCCAGCTGTTGACTAAATCTCCTGGGTTTTGGGTTGGGTTTTTTTTGTTGGTTTTTTTTTTTTCCCCCTGGATCTGGATTTTGCTGGTCTTAAGCTTGGGAATTTGCTGTCGCAGGTTTCCCGGTTGCAGCCCGTTTCCGAGCTGCTTTTTGTGCTTCATCTTCTCTTTCTCTGGGGTTTGTCCAGGACTGACGAGCGAGCGCTGGTGCTGGCTGGTGCGTGGGGCTGCTCGGGGACCCCCTGGGGTCTAAAGGAAAGGTGCATTCATGCGCGTTTGGCCTCGGCGCTGTGGGTTGGGAGTGGGGGAACCTTTCTTCTCCGGTGGCATGCCGGCGGGAGGGAGCGGGACATCCCCTGGGGCCGGAGGGGGTGCTGGGGTGGCAGAGCGCCTTCCTGCTGCTGTTGCGATGAAAGAAACTCACGGTGAGTCAAATCCTGCCCAGTTTGGCTGCGGGAAGGCTCCTGCCTGTGGGGCTGGGGCAGAAAGGGGCTTTTGGGGCCAGCTCGGTGCCGGTGCTGCCCCGGAACCCCGGCTCTCCTCTGCTGTGGGCTTTTCCGCCGCCGCCGAGCGCTGGGGGTGGATGCCCAGACCCGGTTATCTCCCGCCCGTGGTTTGCTGTGACTCCTTCCCTTGGCCTTGAGCAGCGCCGGGAGCCGGCGTGGGGCCGGGCCGAGCAGGCAGCCCTTCCCATCACCCTGCCCGAGCCCCGGCTCCAGGCTGGGATCTCTCCGGGTTTTGGGGCTGCGGCACCGCCGACATGGCCACGACCGCCTTTAGTGCGGGTGAGGGGCTCGCTGGAAAACCCAGCACCTCCAGCTCGGAGGGGGTGAGCTGCTGTGCTGACCGCCGGTGCCCGGGGAGCCTCTCGGGTGGGCACAGAGGTTTTGGGGGGCAGCAGGGCAGGGCTCAGCCTCAGCTCCAGGGCTGTGGGTGCTGCAGCCCACGGGAGAGATGTGGCTTTCCCCCTGCTGGGCTGCCAAACCCAGCCGGGGCTCAGCATCCTTCCTGCACCAGGGCATCCACGGAGGGAGGAAAGTCCCTTGCGGGGCCTCCTCCACGCTCGGTGGCTTTGAAGCCAAGGGCTACCGTGCCCCTTGAGCCCTCCTGGTGTGGTTTCTGAGGCCGGCCGGGTCCGCCAGGCCTCGCTCGGGGGCCACCTCCTCCCGTGGGACACCCCAGCGTGGGGCTCGGCTGCAGGAGGGAGAGCGCATGGGGCTGTTTTGGGTGTAACGGGGCAGTTTGGAGGAGCCCCAGCACCCCGGGGTTCCTGCTGGCCCCCCGCCTCTGACCTGCCCTCCCTTCCCCTCCCTCCCCTGGCCCAGCTGCAGGCGCAGAAGCTGAGGCTGGCGCACAGCCGGGGACCCTACTACAGCGGCTCCCTGCCCAACGTCAACCAGATCGGCAGCGGAGTCTCCGACTTCCAGGTGGGCACAAACACCCTCTCAGCCGGCCTCGGGGGGGTGTCTAGGGCAGGGGGGGGTGGTTGCCCCCCATGGCACAGCAGCTGCCGCCCTTGGGGCAGGGGGATCAGGAGCGGTGTCAGGACTCGGGGAGGAAGACGAAGCTGTGGGGGACAGATGGGGACCAGGGAATGTTCTCCTCTAATCCCCAGCTCCATCACCCCGGCAGCGTGAGGGGGGCTGATCTGGAGACCCCCTCCCTTCCCTCGCAGACGGGCGGTGGGCTCACCGCTCCCCCCCCTCCGCTCTCTCCTCCCCGCAGGGCCCTTTGCACTCGCCGCTGGACTCCACGCGCAGCACCCGGCACCACGGCCTGGTGGAGCGAGTGCAGCGGGACCCGCGCCGGATGATGTCCCCCCTCCGCCGCTACGTCCGACAGATATCCTTTATCCCGCCCCCTCCTGCCCCCTCCCGGGGCACGGGCAGCCTTTGCTCCCGTTGCTGGGGCGATCCCAGCACTCCCAGTGCTCATCTCTTTGGGATTAACGAGCATCAGCCACACGGGGTGACCCCTCGCTCTTCCGTTTGGCCCTTAACGTGCCTCCCACATCGACAGCTCTCCCTACGGACCCACCTACCTGTCGCCCCCCCCCGAGCCCAGCTGGAGGAGGTAAGGCCCCACATTTTCTTGGATCCCAGCACTTCTTTTTCCAGCTCGTGTCTGCGGGCTCGCTGTGAGCACCGGGAGGTTTGGAAACGGGCAGGCTGGCCGCAGCCCGGCGCGGGACAGTCCCCGGGCAGCCCCTCCCAGGAGGATTTACGTGGCTTCCCTTAGCAATCTGTGGGGGACAAACCAGACTTGGGGGGACAGAGAGATGCTGGGAGGTCTCCCCGCTCTCTGATTTCGGGTGCTGCCCGCACCGTCCCCCAAAAGGGGAATTTTGAAGGAGGAATGATTTCTTCATGCCCAAAAGAGCCGGCTCCGGGGCAGCACCCACCTGCCGCGGCAGCGGGAAGAGGGTTCCTGCCCGAGGTGAATCACCGGGCGGCCGAGCCCCTGCGTGCTCCGGCCCTTGGCCCCGGGGGCAGGCGAGGACGGGGCTGGCTGGCCAAGCCCGAGCACGCCCCGAGCGTCGGCTCCATCCCACCGAGGTCCCGGTGAGCTGCGGCTCCGCGCAGGAGCCGCTCGGGCTCGGCTCAGCCCTGTCAGAGGTCGCTCAGGCCTCCTGGGCTTTACTTTCAAGGCTGCCCTTGCTCCGAAGTGCTGTGCTCAGCACTTGCCCGGCCTGAAGACTGTTCTTGCCAGGCGACTCGCTGCCGATGCTCCTGCCGGGTCCGTGCCTCGGCGCCCGGTGCCCTGGATTGTGCCGCGTGGCGCCGGGGTTCTGCCGGAGGTTCACGTTGGATCTTTGTCCCTCACGATGGGCCTCGGTCTCGTCCCCTCATGGTCTTCTCTCATCCCACCACGTCCAAGCCCAGCCGTCGCGTGCCCTCTGCCATCCTCCCTCACCTCCCCTTGGCTTTTTTTTTTTTTTTTTTCCCCCAAAAAAACGTTGTGTCAAACCCTCCCCGTCAGTCACTCGCAACGAGCACGGAGCCACGGCCGCCTGCCCGCCCTGCAGGACGTGGGGCTCCGAGGAGCCGCCCCCGGGAGCATCTCGCTGCAAATCCCGCTGCAAATTCCTCCCCCCAGGCTCGGGGGGGACTTTCACCCATCTTCCAGCCAGCTGCCTTCGCTTGGCTCTCGCTCGTCATGCTTCCCTGGGTGCTGCTGGCGGGGAGGGGGGTCTCTGCCCTGTGGTTCCTGTGGTCTGGGGACCCCCCAGCCTTGCCCCAGAGACCCCCCCCGGTACTCCCCCAGCCCTCACAGCACTGACTTTGGCTGCGCTCTGCACGGGCCGGTGGTTTTGGGGTCCCCGAGGCCGAGCCGCCCGGTGCCACGGTGTGTGGGGTGAAGGCGAGGAAGAGGGGGAGGATGTCACAGATCAGCCCCGACCCAGTGCTGAGGGGCGTTTCCCCCCCCCTAAAAGCAAGCTGCCTGCCTCCTGCTGCCCCCTCCCCACTGCCAACCCTCCCTCCCATGGGTCAGGGCCACCCTGTGCCCCCCTCCCTTGCCCCCCAAGTAACTCTGTTATTTTTCCTTACAAAGGACCATGCCCTGGGGTAACTTTCCTATGGAGAAAGGACATTTATTTAGGCTGCCGTCGGCTCTCAACAGGTGAATGATTTTTTTGATAACGTTTTCTCTCTCTCCCTGTCCCTAAGCCAGGTCCAGCCCTTCCCCAGGACCCCTAGGGTGGGCACAGACCTGGTTGTAGCAACTCCAGTCCCGCAGGAGAAGGAAAGGGGGCTCCAGGCTGAAAGGGGGGACCCCCAGGGTGGAGGTGGCCTTGGGGAGGTGGTCCCGCTCGGAGCTCCCCAAAGCTGCTTCTGCCAACCCCAGAGAATTGGGGCTTTGGGGTTCTCCCCCTCCCCGGGCTGGCCCGCAGCGGGGTGACTCGGGGCTCCGTCTCCCGTGGGCCGTGTGGGCAGCACCACCGGCCTCTCCCGGGGCTCGGTGCCGGCAGCGGGGCCCTGGCCGTGCCGCGGGCGGGCGCCCATGGCTCCCCGGCTGGGCCCCGCGCGGGAGGGGGCAGCGTCCCATGGGCCGGGGGGGGGGGGGAGCTTCCTGCCTCCCAGCTGCGCCGCAGCTGAACAATATCCCCCTTGTGCGGTCCCAGGACGCGTCATTAGCTCGGGCGGCCTTTTCCCAGCCCCTCCCCGCGCTCCTCTGCCTCAGACCAACTAATTGGGAACACAATGGGTGTAATATCCCGGGGTCTGCTGCCCCCCAGCCCCTCCAGGGCCCCCGGGGGAGACAAAGGGTCCCCGGGGGAGCCCGTTTTTTCCCGTGATGGGGGCAGCAAGAGCTCCGGGGCCTTCGCTGCGGTGGCAGAGCTGTTCCTCAGAGGAGACGGGGGCCGGAGCGACCCCCAGTGTGTCTGGAAGTGCTGGCAGAGGGACACACCCCCCCAGCCGTGTTCTCCTTCCCTTTCTTCCCCTTTTTTGTGCTCTTGCCCACCCTCCCAGGGCCGGGGCTGGCTCTGGGGGGCTGTAAACGGGGTTGGGGTGGGGGGGTAGGGGGTGGTGAGGGCCAAGCCCCAGCCCGTCTAACGATCACCTTCCCCAATTAGAACAAATTCCGACTCGGCGCTTCACACGAGCGTGATGAACCCCAACCCCCAGGACGCCTACCTGGGCCCCTCGCAGGGCGCCCCGCCGCCCGGCCGCCGCAGCGGTGAGTGTCCCCCCTCCCTCGACACCCCACTTTCCCCAGCGGAACCCCGATGACCCCCCCACCTCCACCCAGGACCTCCAGGCCCCTTCCACCCCTCAAGGACTCTGCGGCGGAGGGGACGGTGTGGAGCCCTGTCCCTCCACAGCGGGGTCACGCAGCAGCCCCCCTCCCTCAACTTCCCACCCTCGTGCTGGCTGATGTCCCCCACGTCCCCGTGTGCTGCCACTAACGGTCACCTCCTCTCTTGCAGGTTTTCTGGACGGGGACACAGACAGTAAAGGTGAGTGCCTGCTCGTGCCCGGCAGCGTGGCACCGAGCCCGCCACGGAACCGTGTGTGTCTGTGTCCCCCACTAAAGATCCGGGGATGTGGGGGGCCGTTCCCGGGGACCCCTCTGCGGCGGGTGGGTCTGCAACACCCCACTCACAACCGGTCTTTGCCCCCGGGGTGGCTGCGAGTGGGCTGTGCCCCTCTCCCCACGCTGATCCTCTGCTCCACCCTCGCCAGTGTTTCTTTTTCAAGTGCCTCCCATCGAAGAGACCTTCGACGACAACAAGCACTCGCTGAAGCCCTGGGACACCAAGAAGGTGGGTACGGACGGAGGAAGGACCTCCAGGAAGTCCCCCCTGTGTCCCCCCTGCCCCGTGCTGCCTGCTTCCTGCCCGCGGGGCCTTGCGACACCGGGCTGGCTCTGCCTCCTTCCTGCCCTCGCGCCCGGGCTTGCGGGGAGCGCGGGTTGGGCATCTCGCCCTCGCTTCACTCCTCCTCTTGGATTTCGCAGCTCTCGTCGTCCTCGGCCCGGCCGCGCTCCTGCGAAGTCCCTGGGATCCAGTAAGTCCTGGGCAGGGCGGGGGGACACCGTGGGGCAGCCTGAGCCCAAAAAGGGGCTGGAGCTGAGGGGGCCGGGGCTGCTGGGGAGGGGGATGCAGGAGGAGGCAGCAGCATCCCACACTGAGCGTGTCTCTCTCCTTTTTTTTTTTTTTTTTTTTTTTTTTTTTTAATCCCCTCAGCATATTTCCGTCCCCGGATCAGCCTGCCAACGTCCCCCTCATCCCCTCAGCCCTCAACACGGGCGGTTCCCTTCCCGACCTCACCAACCTGCACTTCCCCTCCCCGCTGCCCACCCCTCTCGACCCGGACGAGACCCCCTACCCCAGCCTGAGCGGGGGCAACAGCACCAGCAACCTGGCCAACACCATGACGCACCTGGGCATCAGCAGCAGCATGGGCCTGGCGACGGGCTACGACTCGCCAGGTGAGCGCTGGCCCCACCGAGACACCCGGGGAGCCGAGAGACAGGCCCCTGCAGCCAGGAGCCCCCCCCCAGCCGGTGCTCGGCGGGGCCGGGGGAAATGGGAACCCCCCCGGCCACCATCCCAGAGCCACCAGTGGCCGAGATCGGCCCCTCCAGGCCTGGGACGGAGCCGTCGCAGCCTGGGAGCGGGGTGGGGGGGTCCTGCAGGGAGCCCCCCCTGCTCCTGCCTCCGCTCCCCGCACCGGAGCACCCTGCGCCGCCCGTCCCGTTCCCGCGGGGGGTGTGTGTGTGTGTGTGCGTGTTTGTTTTTGTCTCTTGTCTCCATCGTTCTGGTCGCCTCCGTCACCTTCCATCCCACCCGGGGGCAGACGGGGAGCCCCAGCCTGGCCCAGCCCGGGGAGGAGAACCTGGGGCGCGGGGCGTTTCCGTGGGGTAACGGTGGTGTCTCTTCTTTTTTTATCCCCACAGGACTTACCTCACCTATGCAGAGCTCCCTGAGTAACCCGTCCCTGCAGTCCTCGCTTAGCAATCCCAACCTCCAGGCCTCCCTGCGCAGCCCCTCGCTCCAGTCCTCCCTCAGCAACCCCTCACTCCAATCTTCCCAAAGCAGTTCCTCCATCCCTTCCTCGCTCTCCAACCAGTCCCTGCCTTCCTCCCTCTCCTCCTCGCTCAGCAACCCCTCCCTCCCCACGTCCCCCCGCAGCCAGCCCATCCAGTCTTCCCCCAGCAACCCCAGCTTGCCCTCCGGCTTGAGCGGCTCTTCCTACGCCCCCATGGTGCAGGCGGCCATAAACACCTCGCCCCGCCGACGGGTCCCGCTCAGCCCCCTCACCCTCCCAATGGGTGGCGACTCCAGAAGGCAGCACCCCAAACAGTTCTCACCAACAATGTCACCCACATTGTCCTCCATCACCCAGGTATGCATGGTCCATCGCCCAGCGCCGGCCCCGCGCCGTGCGCTCGCCTCCGTCTCCTCCTCCCTCCGCTTCTCTCTCGTGTCTCGTTTTCCATCCTCATCTCAGCCACGTGCCACGGAAGCCTCTTGCCTCCCCCCTCCAAAACTCCAGGCCCAGCCCACGGACCCCTCCCCGTTGGGGAAGGGAGCTCCGTGCGCTCGGGAGGGGGGGGACACGGGACGGTGGCGGGGACACACACACACACACATCCCAGCTGGGATCAGCCCCCAGCGGGTGCTGGGCGCAGGGTTTCGGTGCCGGGTGCTGCTGAGGGGGTTAAAATCTGGGGATTTCCCAAATTCGGGCACTGAGCAGAGGGGCCAGATCCTGACAGGCACCGAGGTGGGTACAGATTGACACCCCCCACCCTCTTTTTTTTTTTTTTTGTTTTTTTGTTTTTTGTCTCCGCTCTCTCCCCAGGGGGTACCCCTAGACACCAGCAAGCTGCCGGCCGACCAGCGGCTCCCGCCGTACTCCTACAGCCAGCCCGGCCTGCTCCTGCAATCCCAGCCGAGCCAGAAAGCCCTGCACCAGCCCCTGCAGTCCCCCCCGCAGCCGCCGTTGCCCCCCGCCCCGCCGACGCGGCCCCCGGTGCCACCGAGCGGGGCCACGCACCGCCCCTACGCCCCCCAGTACCAGCCTAACGCCTCCCTGCAGCAGCAGCAGCAGCAGCTGGGGCAGCCCCTGAGCGACTTCGGCTTGGGCAGCGTGAGTGTGCCGGGGGGGGGGACACAGGGATGGGGAGGACACGCACAGGAGGGATATTTGTCCCCAAACCCACCTTTTCCCCACAGTTCGAGCAGTTTGGGATGGGGGAAAGCCCCACCGGGAACAGCGGCGGTTTCCCCGAGGAGCTGGGGGGGCTGAGTTACCCCCCCACCGAGGGCACCTACGACCCCCACGTCCTCAACCGGCAAAATCTGAGCAACTGCAGCCGCCACGGCCCCATCCCCAACATCATCCTCACGGGTGGGTGCGCAGGGGGGGCACCGGCAGCCCCCCGCCGCCGCTGCGCGGGACGTCACCCCCGGGACGGGACGGGGGTTTAGTTTGTTTATTTATTTATTATTATTTTTTTTTAATTCCCCTCCCCACAGGGGATTCTCCCCCCGGCATCTCCAAGGAGATCGCCACGGCGCTGGCCGGCGTCCCCGGCTTCGAGGTGGACGCGGCAGCTTTGGGCTTGGAGGAGGATTTAAAAATCGAACCCCTCACCCTGGACGGACTCAACATGCTGAGTGACCCCTACGCGCTGCTCACCGACCCGGCCGTCGAGGACTCCTTCCGCACCGACCGCCTGCAGTGAGGGGGGGGCTCTGCCAGCACCCCCGCCCGCCCGCGGACCCTCGCCCCCCACCTCTGACCCCTCCCCGAGTCCACTTCGCCCCCCACCACCACTTTTTTTTTTTTTTTTTTTCTCCCACTTTTTCTGGTTAAAGGGTGGGGCCGCCGCTGGCTCCCTCTGTCAGGGGACGCTGGAGCCGGTGGGAAGAAGAGAGGGGGGGGGACACACACACACACGTGAGCCAGGCGCTCTCCATCCAGCCCCACGGCACCCCCAAACCCCGGTGGAGAGGGGGGGGCTCCCGTGCTCCCCCACCCCGGGGGTGGCTGTACATAACCCTGTAGGTAGAACCCCCGGGGGGGGTGGGGGTGTGTGTGTGTGGGTGGTGGTGTAGGGGGGGCCGCTTCTATTTTTATTTTATTTTGTTTTTTCTGGCTAATCATCATGTTTAAGGAGAAATCCCACTCCCCCCAGCACCCAGCTGTGCCCCATATGTACCCCCCAGCCCCCCCCAACTTTACCCAGCTGCCGGGGACCCCCACGGGATGTGTAGAAAGCACTTGTAACTTTGCCCCCTACACCCCCCCCCCCTTCCTCCCCATCAAAATACCCCCGGGGGAGCGTGTGGGGGCCTCGTCCGCGGGTGGGGGGAACCTGGGGCCCCAGGACCCGCGTTCCCCCCTACCCAGGAGGGAGCCAGAGTGATTTATTATTATTATTATTTTTTAAAATATATTATATGTTAATTAAATGCCCCCTGTGACAGCGTGTGGCTGATTTCATGGCGGGGGGGGGGGGGGGCACATACACACATACCTGGGTGAGGCTTGGGGGGGACCCCCTGAGCCTGTGGGCTCCCCCGGGGGGATTTAGGGAGCACAGGGTGGGGTTCAGCTGCTCCAGTGCCCCCCCCCCCCCCCGCTCTGCCAGGCCCTTTGGTCTGGGGTCCTTTATTGGGGGGGGGGGGGGGTGTAGGGTGGGTAATGGGGTCCCCGCAGTGTCTGGGGGTGCTCGGGGGGGCCGTGGGGAGCTTGGGAGGTTCCTTGAAGCTCTTGAGGGTGTTGGGGAGGGGGCTGGTAGCGCTTTTGGGGGTGGGGGGGGTCGGGGAGATCCGAGGTTTGGGGGGGGGGGACGGGACGGACCCCCATGGGGTGCAGAGTCCTCCCGGCCGCCAGGGGTCGCTGTCGGCGGCGGCGGGGCCGGGCGGGCGCGCGGTAGCGGCCCGGTGGAGCCCAGCGGCGCGGCCCGGCCCGGCCCGCAGGTACCGGCCGGGGGGGGGGTGAGGCCGGGGGCTGCTCGGGCCCGGCCGGGGCCGGGGGGGGGGCGGTGGAGCTGGTTGTAGGGCCTGTGGGGGGCGGCTGTAGGGCCTGGGCCGGCTCTAGGGCCTGTGGGGCCGGGCCTGTGGGCAGGGTGTGTAGGGCCGGGTATGGGGTGTGTAAGGCCCCTGTAGGGTGTATAGGGCCGGGTATGGGGTGCGTGGGGCACATGTAGGGTGTATAGGGTCGGGTGTAGGGTGTGTAGGGCCCCTGTGGGGTGTATAGGGCCGGGTATGGGGTGTGTAGGGCCCCTGTAGGGTGTATAGGGCCGGGTATGGGGTGCGTGGGGCACATATAGGGTGTATAGGGTCGGGTGTAGGGTGTGTAGGGCCCCTGTGGGGTGTATAGGGCCGGGTATGGGGTGTGTAGGGCCCATATAGGGTGTGTAGGGCCCGTGTAGGGTGTATAGGGCCGGGTGTAGGGTGTAGGGCTGGCGGTGCAGTCTCTAGGGCCGGCTCTAGGGTCTGTGGGGCCACCTCGTGTCCAGGGTGCACTGGGCCAGCTGGGGGGGGGGCAGGTGCCCAGGCTGACACCCCCATTTCCACCCCAGCCTTTGCAGCCCGAGGTGGGGGGTCTGTGGGGTGCAGGGAGCCGTGGGGCAGGGGCTGCTGCCTGGGGACCCCCCCCTGGTGCTCCCCTGCCTTTGGGGCAGGGCCGTGGGGCAGGGCTGCCCCACAGCCAGCGGCCCTAGGGATGGGGCCAGGGCAGGAGCAGGGGGGGGGGTGTGTGGGTGTCCCCCCACAGTCGCCGCTTCCCCTTTGGCAGCTCCACGGTGGGGCCAGTTCCTGCCCCCCCCCGCCCCGGGTAAACCCTGCCTCTTCCATGCTGGGGGTCACTGGGGTGGGTGTGGGGACACGAGGGCGGGTCAGGGGACCTGTCCTCTGGGACCCTGCTGGGAGCACTCACGGGGGGGTGTGGGGGAGCACAGGCTGGCTCTGGGGACCCCCCCTCACTGGTTTCTCCCCCCCCCGCGCCGAGAGGGGTGGCAGGAAGCTACATCGGGGCTGCGTCTTGGCCGTTGTCACGTGGCGCTGGGCTAAAAATACCCCGGAGTGGCCACTGGTGGGGCTGGGGGGGTCCCGGGGTCCCCGGCTGGGGGACGGGGACAGCTCCAGCCTCTGCTGGCACAGGACCAGTGGGGTGTAAACCCCCCACCCCCCAAGATCAGGGTGACTCCTCCGCGGTGTCACTGCTTGGGGTCTCCGTGTTGGGCGTTTGGGACCGTTTTGCCCCCCTGCCCCCTAAGGTGGGGCTGGGGCAGAGCCGGCCGTGGCACCCCGATACCCCACAGAGCGGGGTGACAGCCGGGGGGGGGGGTGTGACGTGGGTGTTGGCGGCCTCGTCACCCGCTTCCTTCCCCTTTCTGCCTTGCGCAGCTCTCGGCGGCCTCCGCGGACCCCTCCTGCGGTGCCCGGGCAAGCTGGGGGTGCTGGGGACAGGGCGGGGGGGGGCACAGGAGGCGGGGAGCGGGGCTGCCTGCGGGCCAGGGGTGCAGCCACCGCGATGGAGGGGGGGGCACGGCCCGCGCTGCAGGGTGGGGGGTCCTGTCTCAGAGGTGCTGCCCAAGGGGGTGTCCCCCTGCAGCCGCCGTGCTCGGGCTGGGGGTGCTGTTCCTTGCTGCCCCCCCCCCGCCGTGGGGGTCCCCATCACTCGCCCTGCGCTTCGCGGTGTGACCGGAAGCCTCCTCCCTTCCCGTCCCCGGCGCTTTCGCCCCGTCAGCTCGGCCGTGGGGCACCCCCCGGTGCCAGCCCGCCAGCGCCGAGGAGCTTTCCCCGCTCGCGGGGACGGGTGGGCTCACAGGGTAGAGTTAGGGGGGGCCACCCATCACACCGTGTGTGTCCCCCCCCCGCCAACAACCCCTCTGCAGATGCCGTGAGCCATGTCGGACGAGAAGCCCCCGCAGCTGGTGGATTATTTCGTGGTGGCCGGGCTGACGGAGAGCTCGCGGCCGCTGGAG
The DNA here is from genome assembly GCF_965140245.1 of Athene noctua. Classification (NCBI taxonomy): domain Eukaryota; kingdom Metazoa; phylum Chordata; class Aves; order Strigiformes; family Strigidae; genus Athene; species Athene noctua. The sequence goes on along the minus strand of NC_134065.1, from coordinate 3,362,945 downwards.
GAGGAGGCCCAGCAGCACCGCCCGGCTCGGCCCAGCGAGCCCATCACCGACGTGGCCGTCATCATCCGCTCCCAGGGCGAGGAGGTGCCCCACGGCTTCACCTGCATCGAGACCACCACCTCGGGCCACCCCGTTGACCTCAACGCCGGGCTGCTCAACAACCCCCAGATGTTTATATGCTACAAGCGGGGCCGGGACAAGCCCCCCCTCATCGAACTGGGGTGAGTGGTGGGGAGCGGGGATGTACCGGGGAGGGCGACGAGTTCCTCAGGGGTCCCCCTGACCCCTCCTCTCCCCCCCCAGGGTGCACTACGAGGGCAAAGACCGCCCGAAGCCGGGCTATAAGATCCTGGACACGACTCCCTACAGCCGCTCGGCCAATCTGAATTCGGGGGGGCCGGGACACCAACGCACCTTCCTGACATACCGGCGGGCGGCCGAGCCCCACGGCCACAACACTTTGGGGGTCACTGACATCTGCCTCATCATCCCCAGCAAGGGCGAGAGCACCCCCCACACCTTCTGCCGGGTGGACAAGAACCTCAACACCAGCATGGTGGGTCCTGGGGTGTCCCCCCCCACCTTCTCGCTGCTGCCGTGAGGCCTGTGCTGACCGCCCCCCCTCTCTGCTCTCTCCTTGCAGTGGGGCCCTGCGCTGTTCCTCTGCTACAAGATCGCCATGGCCAAGGCCAACACGCTGGTCTATGAAGCAGGTGGGGTCTGTCGTGGCCATTTTGGGGCGGGGGGGGCTGTCAACCTGCTGGGGGTCGCCTTGGCAGGCTGCTGGGTACCCGCCTTCCCCCTCCTTGGCTGGATGGTGGGAACAGAGTCACAGAATCCAGAGTCATTCCGGTTGGAAAAGCCCCTCGGGATCAGCGAGTCCAACCCTCAGCCCGACTCTACAAAGTTCTCCCCTACCCCACATCCCCCCACAGCTCATCCCAACGGCCCTGAAACCCCCCCAGGGATGGGGACTCCCCCCCTCCGCTCTCTGACCACTCTTTGGTGAAACATTTTCTCCTCCTGCCCAGCCTGACCCTCCCCTGGGGCAGTTTCCAGCCGTTCCCTCTTGTCCTGTCCCTGATCCCCTGGGAGCAGAGCCCAGCCCCAGCCTCTCTGCAATGTCCCGTCAGGAGCTGCAGAGAGGGATGAGGGCTCCCCTCAGCCTCCTCCTCCTCACACTGAACACTCCCAGCTCCTGCCCTGCCTCCTCACAGGATTGATTCTCCAGCCCTTCCCCAGCCTCGTCGCCCTCCTCTGCCCTCGCTCCGGCCCCTCCAGATCTCTCTGGGATTGAGGTGCCCAAACCTGGACACAATTTGATAAAAAATCCTAAAAAATGATAAGGTGACGCTTGTCTGTCTGTCCGCCCAGGGCTGCTGGGGCGTTACCCCGAGCAGGACAGCGAGTCCTTCCCCCTGCCCGAATCGGTGCCCGTTTTCTGCTTGCCCATGGGGGCCACCATCGAGAGCTGGCCGGCCGACACCAAGTACCCGCTGCCCGTCTTCTCCACCTTCGTGCTGACCGGCGCCTCGGGTGACAAGGCAGGATGGCACGGGGCGGGGCGGGGTGGGGGAGAACTCGGGGTTTGTTTTTTCTTTTTTGGAGAAGTGGGGAGGGTGGAGAAATGACGTGGAGAGTTGAGGGGGGGATCCCGCCTTGCTCCCCACGCAGGTGTACGGGGCGGCCATCCAGTTCCACGAGGCGTTTCCGCGGGAGCGGCTCTCGGAGAAGCAGAGCCTGCGCCTGGGGCTGCTGAGCGTGGTGGACCGACGGCCCGTGCCCGGGCGCTCGCTCCAGACCCGCAAGAGCATCTGTGTCCTCTCCCACTGGCCTTTCTTCGACGTCTTCCGCAAGTTCCTCATGTTTATCTACCGCTACTCCATCTCGGGGCCCCACGTGCTGCCCCTCGAGACGTGAGCGCCGGGCGAGGGGAGGTTTGGGGGGCGTGGGAGGGGGAGTTGTAAAGAGGGGGGTGGCCCCTGCCACGTCCCCCCCACCGACGGGCCCCTCTGCCTGCAGGCACATCTCGCACTTCATGCACAACGTCCCCTTCCCGTCCCCGCAGCGGCCGCGCATCCTGGTCCAGGTGAGTCACTGTGGGGGTGTGTGTGGCCCCACTTCTCCGTTGTCTCCCCCCCCCCCGAGCCCACCGTGTCCCCGTGTCCCCTCAGATGTCCCCGTATGACAACCTGCTGCTGTGCCGGCCCGTGTCCTCCCCGCTGCCGCTCAGGTAGGGCCCTGCCGCGGGGGTGCTGGGTGTTGGTGGGGTCACGGGAAGGGGACGTGGGGCGGCCGAGTGACAACCGCCCCCCCCGTGCCCCGCAGCGGCGCCAGCTTCCTGACGCTGCTGCAGAACCTGGGCCCTGACAACGCGGTGGCACTGCTGGTGGCCGTGCTGACCGAGCAGAAGCTGCTCATCCACTCCCTGCGCCCCGACGTCCTGACCAGCGTGGGCGAAGCTTTGGTGGCGGTGAGTGCTGGCCGGGGGGCCACGGCGGCGGGGAGGGGAGAGGGGGGGGGACACGCACAGCGCTGAGGGGATCCGGTGGGGTTGAGAACGGTCAGCGGGAGGCGAATGGTTGGACTGGATGATCTTCAAGGTCTTTTCCAACCCGGATGATTCTGTGATTCTTTCTGTGACGCTGGAGACCCCCGGCCCGCGGCGCTGACCGCCCTTGTCCTGTCCCCAGATGATCTTCCCCCTGCGCTGGCAGTGCCCCTACATCCCGCTGTGCCCGCTGGCGCTGGCTGACGTGCTGTGTGCCCCCGTGCCCTTCATTGTAGGCATCCACTCCAGCTACTTCGACCTCTACGAGCCCCCCCGGGATGTCATCTTCGTCGATCTGGACACCAACACCATCTTCCAGTGAGTGGGCCCCCCCCCCCCCCGATTACAAGCGTGGTGAGGAGTGGCTGGAGAGCTGCCAGTCAGAGAGGGGCCTGAGGGCATTGATTGACAGCTGGATGAACAGGAGCCAGCAGGGTGCCCAGGGGGCCAGGAAGGCCAATGGCATCCTGGCTTGTGTCAGCACTGGCGTGGCCAGCAGGGACAGGGAAGGGATCTGAGCCCTGGAGAGGCCGCCCCTTGATGAGTGGGTTTAATTTTGGGGGCCCCTCACCCCAAAAAGGCCATTGAATGACTCGAGCGTGGCCAGAGAAGGGCAACGGAGCTGGGGCAGGGTCTGGAGCACAGGTCTGCTGGGGAGCGGCTGGGGGAACTGGGGGGGTTCAGTCTGGAGAAGAGGAGGCTGAGGGGAGACCTCCTGGCCCTCTGCAACTCCCTGCCAGGAGGGGGCAGAGAGGGGGGGTGAGTCTCTGGAGCCAAGGCCCCAGCGCCAGGCCCCGAGGGAATGGCCTCAAGCTGCCCAGGGCAGGGTCAGGCTGGCTCTGAGGAAGGATTTCTGTGCAGAAGGGGCTGTTGGGCGTTGGAATGGGCTGCCCAGGGCAGGGGGGAGTCCCCGGGATCCCTGGGGGCGTTGAAGAGTCGGGCTGAGCCAGCGCTGAGGGATCTGGGGGAGATGGGAAGGGTCAGGGGGAGGGTCATGGTGGCACTGGAGGAGCTTCAGGGGCTTTTCCAGCTCAAACGATTCTGTGATTCTTGGCCGTGGTGCTGGACGGTGAGAGGCCGGGGGGGGGCAGGGTGGGAGGTGTGTGGTGCTGCCTGGAGGGATTCCAGGGCGGGGGGTGGGGGTCCACCAGCCGCTCGTCCCTCTGTGCGTGTCCCCCCCCAGGAGCGAGGAACGCAAGCTGCTGTCCCCCCGCTCGCTGCCGCGCCGGCCCTGCAAGGTGCTGCTGGCCTCGCTGCACAGCCTGTCCCAGCAGCTGGATGAGAGTGAGTGCGGGTTCAGGGGTGGCGGGGGGGGGACACACACACACACAGCCCCCACAGCGCACCACGCGCACCCTCCTCCCATTTTTATTTGATTTTTTTTTTTTAAATATTTTGACGTTTTGGCAGTGTACAGCGGGCCGGGCGAGGAGGCGTCGCTGGAGCTGCTGCTGAGCGACGCGGAGGCGGCGCGGGGCCGGCGGGCGCAGCTGGAGCTGGAGGCGCGGGCGGCGTTCCTGCGGTTCATGGCCTGCGCCCTGCGGGGGTACCGCTCCTTCCTGCGCCCCATCGCCCCCGCGCCCGCCCCCCCCGGCCGCGACGCCGGCAGCCTCTTCGCTTTGCAGGGTGAGCACCGGGGAAAAGGGGGCTCAAAGGGGGGGTGTGTGTTGGGCGGGGGGGGGTCAACTGGATTTAATCAACCCGCCCTCCTCCCCTTTCCTCTCCCCGGCCCCCGCAGGGTTCCTCAAGTCCCGGGAGCGGGCGTACCACCGCTTCTACGGGCAGCTGCTGCGCACGCAGCTCTTCACCCAGTTCATCGAGGACTGTTCCTTCGCCAGCGACCGAGACCCCTGCCTCGAGTTTTTTGACACCTGCGTGGATAAGGTGGGTCCCTCCGGCTCCGCGCTGCAGCCCTGCGTGTCCCCCTCCCTCGCCAGCCCCCTCCGGTGACACCCCGAGTCCCTCCGCAGGTGCAGGCGGAGCTGGAGAAGCCGGAGGACACCCCCTTAATGGAGCTGGATGACCCGCGGGGGGGTGAACACACCGTCTTTATCACCCCCCCTGAGCAGCCGGCGGGTCCCGACGGCGCTGAGCTGCCTGCGCGGTACCGGTGAGCCCTTCTCCAAGCCCCCCCCCCAGCCCCGTTACCCTCCCGGCTCCCCCCAGCTCAGCCTCTTCTCCCCACCCCCCAGCTACGACGGGTTCCCCACCCTGCGCCCCGAACTCCTGGAGCCCCCCCGGGACCCGTTGGTGGCCCAGCTGTGCCAGGCCAGGAGCAGCGCCCCGAGCAGCCCGGCCCCACGCAGGACCAAGCAGGTGAGTGTGACCAACGGTGTGACGAGTTGGCCAGGCCTCAGCGGGGACGGCAAGGGGCGCAGGACGCCGGCTGCTCCCCAGCTCCCTCCTCTTCCTCCCCTCATCCCCAGGAGATGAAGGTGGCCCAGCGCGTGGCCCAGAAGTACTCCTCGGTGCCCGACATGTGGGCCAAGTGCCTGCTGGGACACTGCTACGGGCTCTGGTTCCTCTACTTGCCCACCCACGTCCGCGCTGCCCCCGCCAAGCTGCGGGCGCTCCAGCTGGCCTACGAGGTCCTGCGCAAGATGGAGGCTCACAAAGTGGTGCTGCCGGACGAGGTAGGAGGCATTTGGGGCAGGGGGGGCTCGCCTTGGGGTGTGGGGGGACACCCCAGCCGTCCCCGATCACCCACGGTTGCCTCCCCCCCAGGTCTGCTACCGCATCCTGATGCAGCTCTGCGGGCAGTACGGGGAGCCGGTGCTCTCGGTGCGGGTCCTGCTGGAGATGAAACGCGCCGGCATCGTGCCCAACACCATCACCTACGGCTACTACAACAAGGTGAGGGGGGGGACACGCACGTGGAGGGGTTGGGGGGGGTCAGGGAGGTCCCCGCTGGCACCTGTGTCATTCTCCTCGCCCCCCTTTCTCCTCCTGCCAGGCGGTGCTGGAGAGCAAATGGCCGGCGGGCACCCAGGGCGGGCGCCTGCGCTGGGCCAAGCTCCGCAACGTGGTGCTGGGGGCCGCCCAGTTCCGGCAGCCCCTGCGGCAGCGGGAACGCCGGGCCGCCGCCGCCGCCCCCCCAGGTAGCGCGGGATGGGAGAACGGGGGGGCTGGGGGGCGGAGGGGGCCGTTGTCACCCCGCTGACAGCCCCTTCGTCCTGTCCCGCAGGCGGCCGAGCCCCCCCGGTGCCCCGTCCCGGCCTGCAGCGTCAGACCACCTGGGCCGGGCGCAGCCTGCGGGACCCCCCCCCAGCCCCCCGGCTGGTGAAGAGCGGCAGCCTCAGCTTCCCCGGCAGCACCCACGGTGAGGGGGACCAGGGGGGACCAGGGGAGCCCCTGATTCCCCGGCCCCCCCTTCTTCCCGCAGCCCTGGACCCCCTGCCCCCCCGGCTGCGGGGTCCCCCCGGCTCCGCCGACGGGAGCCTCTCGGACATCAGCTTTGCCACGGACGAGAGCGACCGGGCGGACGAGGGGCCGGCAACGGGTGCCGGGGGGCTAGCGGGGGGCACGCCGCGGCGGGGGCTGGCCGCCAAGCTACAGCAGCTGCTGTCCCCGGGCAAACGGCCCCCGCTCCGGCCGGCCGCCAGCACCGAGCTCCCCGCCGCCCCCCGTGACCCCGCCGCCGCCTGCCCCCCGCGCCGGGGCTCCGAGCAGCGGGACGGGGAACCCCCCCCACGCCGCAGCCCCGTCGAGACCCTGCTGCGCCCACGGGAGCGCCCCGAATCCACCGCTTCTGAGGTAGCCGGCTTCTCCCCGGGGAGGGGGGGCGCTGTGTCTGTCTGTCTGTCCGTCCTCACTGACTGGGTGTCCGTGTGTGTCCCCCCCCCGCCACCCCAGAGCTCCGTCTCGCTGGGCAGCGAGTTGGACCTGTCGGACACGTCGGTGGGCAGCGCCGGCATCGCCAAAGGCACCGAGCCGGCGGCTGACGGGGCGACCGGGCAGGAGCCGCCCGCCGTGGAGGTGAGTCGTGGCACGGGGGGGGTGTGTTTGTGTGTTTGGGGGGTGGGATCCCATCCTGCTGCGTCTCCGCCGCGGGGGCTGAGGGTGCTGCCGCCAGGTCCTGCTGTCCAGCTGCTCGCGGTGCCAGGGCTGCGGCGCGCTGGTGTACGACGAGGAGGTGATGGCCGGCTGGACCTCGGACGACTCCAACCTCAACACCACCTGCCCCTTCTGCGCCCGCTCCTTCGTCCCCTTCCTCAGCATCGAGATCCAGGACTTCCAGCTGCCCCCCAGGTGCGACTGCCTCCCCTGACCCCCACCCCGGCCCTGGCGGAACCCCACGCGCTTCTGTGTCCCCCGAACTTTGGGAGAAACCCTCATGTCCCCCATCCTCCTTGGTGCCCCCCTCTTTGCTGCCCACCCGTGTCCCCCCGCGTCCTTTCCTCCTCAGGAGGAAGACCACAAGGTCCCTCATCCTCCCTGGTGTCCCCAGCACCCCACTTTGCCGCCCACTCATGTCCCCTCATCCTCCCTGGTGTCCCCAGCACCCCACTTTGCCACCCACCCGTGTCCCCCATCCCTCTGTCCTCTGGAGGAAAACCCCAATGTCCCTCTTTGCTGCCCACGCTCTTCCCCAAATTTCCACAATCTGGGAAAAACCCCAGCGTCCCACATCCACCCAGGTGTCCCCAATGTCCCCCAAACCCCCTCTTTGCCATCCACCGTTTTCCTCCACCCTTCCATTCTCGGGGCACACCCCAGTGCCCCCCTGTGCCCGTAACCCCCCCGTTTCTCCGCGCAGCGCTGCCGAGGACGGCTCCCTCCCTCCTCCCGCCGCGCAGGGCCCGGTGCTCAGCGACCGCCACCGCTGCTTGGCCCTGGACGAGGCCGAACCGGAGCTTTGCAACGGCTGCCCGGACGCGGCGGTACGGTACCGGGCACGGCGAGGGGTGACAGCCATCCCCGGGGCGGGGGCAGCGTGTCCCAGCTCTGTGTGTGTGTCCCTTTTCACCCACAGGTCCCACGGCGGTCGGAGCGGGTGGCTTTCGCCTACTTGAGCCCGTTGGTGCTGCGGAAAGAGCTGGAAAGTTTGGTGGAGAACGAAGGCGGCGAGTTCCTGGCGCAGCCGGAGCTGGTGGACAGTCACCCCATCATCTACTGGAACCTCGTCTGGTATTTCCAGCGCCTGGGGCTGCCCAGCAACCTCCCCCGCCTGCTCCTCGGCTCCCAGCACGTCACCCCCACCCCGCCGGTAAGGCTGGGGAGCCGGCGTGGGGGGGGGAGCCTTAGCGTGGGGTTTTGTGAGAGAGGGGGGGGGCCGCCAGCCCCGTGCCCACCTGCCTGTCCCGCAGACGCAGCCCCCCGACTCCCCCTGCGTGCGCGTGCGGCTGCTCTGGGACGTCCTGACCCCCGAACCCGACAGCTGCCCCCCACTTTACGTCCTCTGGCGGCTTCACAGTGAGTCGGGGGGCGGTGGGGAGGGGGGAGCGGCGGCGGCGGGGCGGCGCTGACCCCCCCACTTTCCGCTCTCTCTCTGTGTGTCCCCCCCTCAGGTAACGTCCCCACCCGGCTGCGGTCCTGGCGGCCCCACGGCCACCCCTTCTCGCTGGCCTTCCTGGAGGCCGTGCTGAGCCACGTGGGGCTGAGCGAGGTGCACAAAGCCATCGCCCTCTTCCTCGAGACGGCCCCGGGGGGACCCCGACACCTGCAGAGGTACCGCTGACCCCCCCCCCCGCACCCCCCCACCTCAGCACCGAGCCGGTGCGTGTGTGTGTGTCCCACTTCCACCATTTTTCACCGCTCTTCCTCCCCAGGAGCATCTACCGGGAAATCCTCTTCCTCACGCTGGCAGCGCTGGGCAGGGACCACATGGACATCGGTATGGGGGGGCTCAGGGAGCAGATGGGGGGGGACTGGGGGGGCTCCCCCAAGCGACGCTGATGACCGCTCTGTGTCTGTGTGTCCCCCCCCTCGCCTTGCAGCCGCCTTTGACAAGAAGTACAAGTCGGCTTACAACAAGCTGGCGGGGAGCCTGGGCAAGGAGGAGCTGCGGCGGCGGCGGGCGCAGCCCCCCAGCTCCAAAGCCATCGACTGCCGCAAGAGCTTCGGGGCCACCCTCGAGTGCTAGAGGTGGCCCCCCCAGCCCCCCCCCCCAGCCCTGAGTCAGGGCTGGGGGGGGGGGGGGTGTCCCAGGCCAAATCCCTTCCACTCCCCAGCCCTAAGGGCGAGGGGGGGGAACGCCCCTGCCACAGCTCCTGCCTCACAAAGGGTTTTATATGTCAGTGTTAATATATTTTTATTTATTTATTCCCCCCCCCCCTCTTCCCAGCACACCCCCCCCCTGTTGTTTGTGCTGGGTGGGCACCAGGACGGGCTCTGTGCATCCCCCCCCCCCCACTGTGTCCCCAGTCCCCCATCCCCACCTGCCCATGCCCAGGGGGGTTTGGGGGGGTTATTGGGGAGGGGGGGGGGGGGCAGGTTTGGGGATTACCCCCCCCCCCTCCCAGTTCCTCCCACTGTGCAATAGGAGCCCCCCACCCTGGGGGTCTGTAAATAAAAGCCGCTGCAGTATTTTCCCTGCTGCGTCCCCGGGCACCTTCTTGGGGGACATCGAAGGGGAGCGGGACCCCCCCTCGCGGGGACACCCCCCCCCCGCCTCCCTCCCACCATAGAGAGGGGGGCGCTGAGGTGCCAGAGCGTTGGCCTGCAGCCACGGCAGCCATCTTGGGGCCTGGCAGAGGCCTGGGGCCGGTGCGAGGCCTCCTCAGCGCCGAGGCCCTGCCCGCTGCCGCCGACCCCGGGGCGGGGAGTGTGCGGGGGGGGGGGGGGGGGCTGTGGGGGGGGGAAGGAGAAACACGCGGCCTTGCCCGGTACCGGCGCCCGCCCCCCGCGGCGTCGCGCCGGGCCACGTGCACCCTGGTCCCGGTCGCCACGTGGGCCGGCGCGGGGCGGGTACGGCGGCCGCTTTGGGCCTAAATTCCCCCGCGAGCGGCGCGGGGCGGGAGGGGGGGGGGAGTGTGGAGGGGGGGTGGGGGGGGGCGCTTTTTTTTTTTTTTTTTTTTTTTTTTGCCCGCCGACACCGCGCGCGGCCGGCGGTTACCCGGATGTCCAGGCTCGCGGACCCATTAAAGGCGCCCCGCGGGGAAGCTCGCCGCCTTTCTATTGGTGGAGCCTCTCGCCAATCTTCGCTCCCGCCCGCCAAACAGAAACGGGAGGCGGGCCCGGCGACGAGGCCTACCGATTCGATTGGCGGCAGGCAGCGTCCGTCATCGAGCCGCGCCAATAGGCGTCGCGCCTGGGGTCGGGAGGCGGGGCGAGAGCGGCGGGGCCGCTGCCCAATCAGCGGCATTGTTTGTGGTGGTGCCGGCTGCGCTCCGCGGCGGCTGGTGGCTGCGGCGCCGCGTCTGCTCCGCCCGCCCGGCCCGGCCCGGCCCCGGCTCGGCCCCAGGGCCCCCCCCGGCGCCCCCGGCCCCCAGGGCGGCGCCCCCCGAGCCAGGTGAGGGCTGCGGGGCCGGGCCGGGGGGTTGGGGGGGGCGCCGGGACGGGCCCGGCGGGGGCGGGGGGCTGGGCCTGCCTGAGGTGGGGGGGGGCGAGCCCAGAGGCTGCGTGTGGGGGGGTGGTTGTAATGGGGGGGCGGGGGGCAGCACCTGCGGGGTTTGGGGGGGTTCTGCTGGCGGGTTGCGGGGGGCAGAGCGTGGGGGTTTGGGTGCGGGGGGAGGGCGTGGGGGGGGTTGTGCCTTTGTGGGGGCAGAGCGCGGAGGTTGGGGGAGGGGAAGAGCTGAGGGGTTTTGGGGGACACACACACACACACACACACGCTTGGGGGGGGGGGTAGAGCCCCCCGTTTTGCGGTTGGTGTTAGCGCGGTGCAGAGCTCGGGGGGGCTGGGGGTCAGGGACCGCGGGCCCGGGGGGATACAGAGAGCGGGTCTGGGGGGGGCGCAGGGCCCTGGGGGGGTTCGGGGGGGTGGCGCAGCCCTCGGGAATGGGCGAGGAGGGCTGGGGGCGGGGATCCCCCGTGGGAAAACGGGGTGTTGGCTCTTCCTCCAGGACCGGGGACGGGGGGGGGGGCGGCTGGGGACCGTCTGGGCCGGGGCGGGGCTGTCTGGGCCGGGGGCGGTGGGGAAGCGGAGTGCGGGCGCTGCCTGGCTGCGGGCCTGGGGTGCGTGGGGGGTCCCCGGGGCAGGGGAGAGCAGGGAGGGGGCGGCCGCCACCCTCGAACCAGAGGCGACAGCGGGGCGGGAGCAGCCGCCCCCCCCTCCCCGCGCACCTGGAGGGTTTTGGGGGGGGGTGGGCTGTGGGGGTGTCCCTGCGTGTCCCCCCCATCCTCGGCGTTGGGGTTGGGTGCTGCCGCTTCTTGGGGAGCGATGCTGCGGCCCTCCGCGATGACGGGGGGGGGGGGGGGGGGCGGCTCGGGGCTGGCTGCTCCCCACCCCCCCGTCAAGCAGAGGGGACCCCCCCTTTGTTTCCTTCTCTTCTGTCGGGTTTTGGGAGCGATTCCCGGTTCCTTCTGCGTTGCCATCGCGGCGTTTCCCTCTCCCCCGGTCAGGGAGGCGATGGGGGACGGGGGGTTGCCTGTCCCTGCCTCTCTCTGCCACCGCTTGGGGAAACCAGGTTTTCTGCCCCGCAGGATTCTGCCTCTTCGCTTCCTTTCCCCCCTACCCCCCCCCAAAAAAAAAAAAAAAAATCCTGATGCTGCTTCCCCACCTGAAAACCAGGATGAAGGGGAACAACCAGGAAAACTTTCACATCTCTGCATTAACGTGGAGCAGGAGAGCCCAGCGCCTGCCTCCTCCCTCCGTGTAGGCAGCCCTGCCCGCACCCCTTCCCCTTTTGCTGTGGGGATTGGAAGGGGGGGGGGGGATGAAAAAACCGTTTATGGGGAGACACAGCCCCTTGCTCGCTCGGCGTTTGGGCAGCTGGGCAGCACGGTTCCTCTCCCCTTTGCTCGATTTCCCGAAATAAGAACGTTGGAGGGGTTTGGGAATGCTCTCCCTTCCCCTTTGCGCCTGGGAAGAAGGGTCCCTTTGATGGCGGGGGGGGGGGGTGCTTTGCCAGGAAGGGAGGAGGAGGAGGAGGAGGTTTGGGCACGCAGAGGGTAGCTGAAAGCAGGGAGGAAGAGCGACAGCATATGGATGCGATCGTATCGATTCGCTTTAGCTGCTTTGCCTTCCTCGCCTTCTGTTTGCTGAAATCACCCCCCGAAAAGGGATTTTTTTAATTTTTTTTTTTTTTTTTTTTTTTTTTGAGCCTGCCTCGGCTGCTGACAGGCTGGAGGAGGAAAGGGGGGGGTGGGGGGTACGAGCCTGTGGGGAACGGCGTCCTTCTGGAAGAAGGTGTGGGAGGTTTTGACTCTTATTTCTCGGTGCTCTGCGGTGGGGGTTGGGGAAGGATTGCAACAACAAGCGGTTCAAGAGGACGGTGGTTTTTAAGGATTGTGCGTGGTTGGCTACCGGCGGGGGATCGTGGGCCATCTCACCGGTGAGCCCAGGGCTGGCCGTGCTTGAGCTGTCTGGGTGTGAAGGGAGAGCCCCCCCGCCCGCCCCTCGAAATCCCAGGGCTGTGCTCTGGAACGTCGCCGGGTTGGACGCGGCCCGTGGTGCTGCTGTCACCCAGGGCGAGCGCGATTTCAGCTCATGTGGGTGCTGGGTGCAGCCGGGGTGTCGCTGGGGCCCTCGGGGTGAACCGCCGCCTCCGCGTCTGATCCTGACAGGGGTGGGGGGCACATCTGTGGGGACCCCCCTGTGCCTCGCCACGGTTTAGCGGCGTGCCTGGAATTTCTCGCAGCCCTGGTTTTCCTGGGCGCATCGGAGCTGCCGATCGCCCGGCGGTGGGAAACAGCCAAAAAAACCCCAAAAAACCACCCCCCCCCCCCCAAAAAAAAAAAAAAAGACCCATCTCAGGGCTGCCGACCTGGTTTCGGAGCCGTTAAGATCTTCGGCGCGAGGTGTAACCTTCGCTTTGGCGCTTTTCCTGATCACGAGGCTGCGCGAAACCGAATGTGACGTGCAGCTGACAGGGAGCATCCATCTTTGCAGCGCTGCGGTTTGCCCGTGCCCAGAGCGGCCTGGCCCGTGCCGAGAGCGGCCTGGCTTCCTCTTCCGATGGCCAACGGGCCCCCGTGGCACCCGGCTTCGCGCTCGCGGCATCCCCGGTCCCCGCTGCGTTCCCGACTGCTCCGGCGCGGCGGGGAGGGCGATCGCTGCCTCTTTTCCAACGTTTCAGGGAGGGGGAGAGCAGAAATATCTACTCGGCGGAGTTAATTAAACTTAAGATGCTCTTGAAAGTGGCTTTTCTGCCAATGTTTTCTTCCGAGGGAGCGGTGCGGGGCTCGTGATCAACCGCTCGCAAGATGCAGGGGGGTTTAAATAGGAGCTTCCCGGATTCATTCACTGAGCCGCTTCCAGTGCTCGCTAGTCCCTTCAGCGTTTAAGAAAAAACAACCACTGAACCTTCTTTTTGTAATTATTTCCCTGTTAACTGACAGTTCTCTGCGCTTTGGGCCTCCTCACCCAACGTCAGGCTACTCCCTGGACCCTGGTATTGGAAGGGGGGGCGGGTTTGGGGGCTGCACGTGGGACAACTCACCCCTTTTTTTTTGGGAGCCTTTGTCTGGTGAGTGACCTCGCGCATCCCAGCTTGGAGTCCTCTTGCTCGTAGGAATCGCTGATTTTTCAAACATTTGGGCAATAACTAGAACTGGGGATGTGGGAGAACAAAAAGCAAAAAAAAAAAAAAAAAAAAAAAAATCCCCTCCTTTTTGTGTTTTTATTTTTTCTCTTTACAACCCAGCGTATTACCCCGTGGAGAGCGATTTTTCTTTTTTTTAAAGGGGCCTTTGGTTCGGGCGATGTTTAAAGCTGTTGGTGTGGGAGCACCAAACGCTCTGCATCGTGTTTGTTCCGAGGCACAACAGCAAAATGTTTCTGTTTAAAAAAAAAAAAAAAAAAAGAGATTGGCTATAAATCTAATCCCCATGTAAAGCTATCCACCTCGCGCGCAGAAATTCAACCTATCAGGCCGTGCCACATGCCGCTGCAGTTTTATAGCGTTGGGTCGACCGCTGGAAGATGGAGAACAAACTTATTTGGACGTGGAGCTGATGTGCCGAGGCCTCGCCGGCGCTTCCCCGTGGGCAGGTGGGGTGTGGAGGGGCTTTGGGGATCCCTTGCCTTCCGTGGGCCCTCGGTGCCACGGGCCATCCCTCCGGGAAAAGCCGCCGCTTTGGGTTTTGCGCAGGGACTCGTGGATTTCTGCTCCTTAAGCTCGAGGTGGTTACAGACGGCCGGTGTTTCGTTTGCTGCGACTTATTTCGTTGCATGTAGGTTATTCCGCAGGTTGGTTGTTGGTTTTTTTTTTGTTTGTTTTTTTTAAAAACACGTGGGATGATCTGTCGCTGTTCCGTAACTTAGTTTGCCGCATCTCGGGGTGATGCACCAAGCGACGGGGCCTGGGAAGTGCGATGTTGCGAGGAGCCCGTGTTTCTCTCTTTCACTGGTAGGGATAGACTTCGAGGCGTTTCTCTTGGTTTTGGGATTTCAGGTAAATTGGCTATTTTTAAAAAAAAAAAAATTAAAAAAAAATCGCAAATATTCTCTGTCTCAGCTGCGCTTTCTTCAGGAGGTTTTTCCGTGGCAAAGCGAGGAGCTGTGCTCGCACGTGTCCCGGTGGACCATCTGCCCAGGGAGAGGCTCATTTTGCCGTGGCACGTACTTGCTGTGAGAGCTGGAGTTGAAATGCTTATCTGGGTCATTTGAAAAAGAGATTTTTTTTTAAAAAAAAAATAAATTATTCTTTTCCTCTTCAAAGAGCGTTACTCTGAAACTGGGACTTTGATGAAGGCATCGACCTGCCCGCTGTGATGGTTCGGGAGCTCGCGCAGCCCAGCTTGCCCGCGGTGTCGTTGGGGTGGGTGGCAAAGCTTTGTGGCCTGTGGATGTGCAGTGCTTCTTGTTTCTCTGCCTTTTTATTATTTTTTTTTTTTTAGTTAAAGCTGGAAATGAACGGGCTTCAAGTTGAGCTAGCCTTAAAGTGGAGCTCCATACCTGGTGGTGTCCTGGCCCTTTCCAGCTCTCTGGAGCGGTCGAGGCTGATGCTGCCTTTCCCCAGCTGGGTGCAGCATCCCGAGCTTTCCCACTCCTTCCCGGACTCCAGCTAAACTGGAAACCGGCCTTGGCACCCCGCTGTCTTCATGCGCCAAACCTCATTGGGAGAGAAATTATTTCCTGGGTTAATTGGACGGAGGATGGAGGCCGTCCCGGCGTCGTGGTGGTGCCTGGTCCAGCGATGGACGTGGCTCCGCTTCAGGGGGGTTGGAGAGGGCAGCTGGGACTCGGGGACCCCCAGGCGTGGGGGGGGGGGTTTGTTTGGGCATCGCGGGTCTCATCCTTGATCTGGGCAGCTTTTTCATCTCGTACGTATTCCCTTGGAAACATTCCTTGCTCTTTGCTCTCTCCCCTTCAGATGCTCAAAATCTTAAAGCGTGGCGTTAGGATTTTTTTTTTTTTTTTTAATGGAATCTAGAAAAAACGAAGGAGTTTCAGAGTTTTTTGTGACCCGCATCACTGGGCCAATAAACTCTGCATAATGAACACAAGAGCGAGGTTCTCTTTCCGTTTGTTTTAACAACTCCAGGTACAACTTCAACAAAACAAAGCCGTGTTTTCAAGCAGAGCCCCATCCCGTTGGCTGATAACGCTGCCCCAAGGTGCAGGGGCTTCCCGGTTGTGCCTAATTGGTTCCCTCCTTATGGTCTTGTTTTCTGCAAAACCAGGGTGGGCGATTATCTCAGGTCGGATGTTTTCAGGTTTGTCAAGCTCAGGCCTTAAAGCTCGTCTCCATCCATGGGAAGCGGGTCAGGGAAGAGGCGACAGTGCTGGGATTTATTCTTTTTCTTTAAATTGTGATTTTTTTCACATAAACGTGGCGTATCGCTTCTAACGGCTCGCTCTCAGCCCTCGCGAAGACGGAATTCTTTAAGACTTCTTGAGAAAAGGGGGATAACGCTAAACTTCGGAGCACGATTAGTTTTGAAACTCTGCCCCTTGAGCGTGGAATATTATCCGGTTATTTGTGATAGCGGTATCCAGAATATGCCTGAAATCCTTCTGAAGACCAGCACCAGCATTTGGAATTTGGAGGGTGTGAGGAGAGGCGCTTCCAGGCCTCCTCTCTAAAATTAGACCGAGGACCGGCGCGGAGGAGTCTATAAAGAGCCTCGGGGGCTTTTTTTTTTTTCCCTGTGGAGCCTTGACGCGACCACTGCACGTCGGTCCTGCCAAGCTGCATCCATTTTGTTTCATCCTTCGTCAAAGTTTTTTGGCGTCGCGGCGGCGGCAGGAGGTTGGTTTGTTTTTTTTTTTTTTCCAGGTAGGTTGTACCAACACTGGAGCCGTGCACGTGCCGGGATGGCTTAACAGGCCCTCGCTGGGTGGAGGGTGCTACTGCTCAGGTTTGAGCGCGTATTTTTGGGTTGAACCCTGAAATTGTCCAATTTTAGAGTCCTGATGGTAGATTAGAGGCAGCCCTTGCTTACAAGCCCTGCCTGGTTCCTCGAGGTCGGAGGAGGATGATGGAAAGAGTCGTGAGAGGCGAGAGACAGACGTTAAAACACCGTTAAGGTGGTGACAGAAAGCTAAAACCAGAGAAATTCATGGTTTGGGCTGCAATGGGCTGTGTCTCCTCCCGTCCCGCGGCGCAGCGAGGAAGGAGGAAAAGTGTCCTGTTGCATTCGGAGGTGCTGGAGGATCTGCCCTGAGCCGCGCGTTTCCTCCCGTTTATTGGTTTTTGTCGCAGCAGTTGGTGCTCTCGTAGCGGTTCTTTTCCTGCGTAAATTTTTCATGCCTGGTTCTTTTAAAGGCAAAGCTGGCTGCTGTTGAATATGCAAAGGGTGCCGTCGGGTGCATGCGCTCTCCCGGCGTGCCCTGCCGGCTGCCGGTGCCTCTCGGGCGCCTGCGCCAAAATAGCAGCTCGCTACGGCTGCGCGGGGGCCAGGCGGGGCTAATCATAAAAATAACTTGTGGCCGCGTGCCCTTCGGTTCAATGGAAGGGGTGAAAATGCCTTAAAACACCCAGTTTGGGGGTCCTGGAGGGTGGGTGGTTGAGGTGCTGCTAGACTTGGGCTTCTGGGGCAAATTGTGAGTGTGAGCTCAAACCGCCTGAAGCCAATCGTTGTATTTTCCCAGAGTGTCTTGGATTTAGGCCTCGTTTTCACTGAATCTCAGGAAATAAACGCAAGAATTCTGTTTTTTTGGGGGTTAGACCTAAGCAAAACCCATCTCGGGAAGGGGATGCTGCAGCTTCCTGCCCGTTTCCCGTCTCCCAGCCCTGCGGCCTTGGGCGATGCCCTGCCCGTTCCTGGGAGCGGAGCAGCTGCCCGCTTCGATACGCGGAGACAAAACGCTTCGAGACTTTTATCTTCCGTTCCACTTCATGCTCTGGTTCAGTATCGGAGGCCAGAAACAGGATCTTGATCCCCAAACCTGCGTAAAGATAAGTGTTTGCAGGGAACAGAAACCCTTCTGCGTGCGGTGTCTTTCCTCACCAAATCTTTCCGGGCCTGATGTTGGGGTCCCGGATGACTGGGGTTTCCCTGGGGAGCAGACGGGTGGGTCCCTCCTCATCCCAGGATGCGAGCTACGGAAACGGGATTTCAAAGGAAAGGAACCTCTCCTTGCTGCTGAGCTGAGCTCAAGTGTTGGGATCAGGCTCTTCATCCCCCTTCTGCCAAGCACAAAGACCTTTTGGTCGCGTCCCTACAGCAAAGAAACAGATGGAAGCGTGTTTCTTCAAGCTCCCAGCGAGGAAGGAGGATGTGTCCTCCTGAAATGCCTCTCGTCGGAGACTAAATCTACCCGATTTCCCCCCAAAATCTTCACCTCGGTGAGGTGCTCCCCGGTCTCCTCCAGCCCGTGTGAGGAGGTTTCCCAGCGCCGTCCCGTTTGCGGGCGGGATCTCGCTCTGCGCCGCCTTCGAGGAGCAGGGGAGACGTTCAGGGAGATGGATAACCTGGAATCCTCTGCTGACGAGGTTTTTTTGCTGCTGACAAGTTCTGGGTTTAACAGTTTGCTTGTCTTTTTTTTTTTTTTTTTCCCTCGACTGCCTAACGCAGTTTGTAGGAGAAGAAAGATAATTCACTTTAATGAATTATAAAACTTGTTTCACTGCAGTGGGTCTTCATTTTTCCTTTTGTCTGCAGCAGAGTCACTGTTTGAGTAGAATAAAATTAACTTAGTCCCTGAAAAGACAAAAGAGCTGAAACTCCTCACTGCTGAGAGGAGCTGAGGGAGGGAGGGGGCAGGACATTATCTCAAAAGCTTCATATATTTTGCCAATCATAATGTTTTGGGGTTTGTTTTTGTAATCTGGAGTTTAAATGTAAACACTTTGACATTTTAAAAATCGTTCTTTTATATCCGTATAGATAGATATATAGATACACAGATATTTCTTTATATATTTTTGCTTTCCCAGTTAGTTGCTGAGGGCTGCAGGTGTATACCCAGACACAAACTGGGTAAAGTTAAGGCAACTGCACCGTCTTCACAAGCATCTACAGGTGGAGTCTGTCCATCTGCACCCCAGCAACTACCCACGTTTCTCAGGGGCTGAGGTATCGAATGGAAAACCAGCTTGTCCCTTACGCTGCCTGACTTGCTACGGAATCGCAGGGAGTTTTAAGATTTATTCTGTGAAGTATTTGTTGAGGTTGGAGCGCTGTCTTAGCGAGGTGGCCGAGCGAAGGGCCGCGTCAGCGCTTAGACCGGGGAGTACCTGGAAACGTGGGCATCAGCTGAGCCGCTCCCAGTTTGCTCCCAGTTTAACACAACCTTTTAGATGGTGGTTTGTAGCGATGACCCGGCGTGGGCGACTGATGTGTGGGGTAGAGATGCTGCTCCTGTGTCTGGAGCTATCAGCAGTCTGACTTACCTTTGTCACCAGCCAAGAGAGGATGCTCTTTAGATTTTTTTTTTTTTTTTTTTTTTGAAAGGGAATTTTGAGTGAAAGGAAATCAGACAGATGCAGACTTTCAGACTTTCAAAATGGTTGCTTGGTAATAGTCCCTTGTTGTCGAATAAGCCCAAACCTAATGCATTTTCCCCTTCTATGAATCACTCCTTAACTTGCTTCTTATTAAAGTCCCTGATTCTAATTTAATCTTGGAGACCTGACAATTTCAAATACCTACTAGTGCAGCGTGAGTCCGATTTGGCATTTCAATAGCTTATTGTTTCAATCCCTGAAACAATTTCAACAAACCGGCGGCCACGCGGAAGCAAGCGGCGCTTTGGTGCCCGTGGCCGGAGTCTCCCCTCTCAATTTGGAGACTCTGGTTTAACGTAACTGTACTGGGGCTGGCCGAGCTGGAATTAAGCTGAGGTTTCGGTAGCCCTGGAACAACGCACGTGGCCGCTGAAATAGAGGCAAGATGCCGATAGGCTTGGTTTTAAAAGGAATGGTTTTAACGGCAGCTCAGATCCCGATCTCTTTAGCAATACCGTTTTAAAATAACCTCCCTTCTGGGCTCAGCTGTATTTTAGTCAGCCTGTTTCACTGAGATTTGGATAAATCGAAGGAACGACGGGTCGGGAAGCTTGCTGCAAGCCATCAAGGATGTCTTAATAAATTGCTGGGCACCATATGGCAGCTTCGGGTGTTTTCTTGCTGTGCCAGTGAGCCCTTTTTCACGACAGCTCGCCAGCGGGGTTTGGTTGGACCACCAGCAGCCCGTGGGCTCCTTCCTTTCTCTTCCCCATATGGATTTTTTTTTTTTGTTGATTTGCTCTCACGCAGGCGTTTTTACGTCCATTGGACTTGCTTTACTCTCATTTAGCCCGCTGCTCCCAAATACATTGGACCCAAAGTGCCGCTCGCTGTTTTTTTCAGCGCTGAAAACAACTGGACTGGGAAGGTGGCAGCTGCTGGACATGGTTAGCTTCCCACGCTCTGTGGTGAGGATGGAAATAGGGCTGCTGTCCCTCAGCTTTCCAGCAGGATAGCGCCGGGATGAAAATAACACCTTGCAGCTAGTCGGTGGTGTCGTGGCTGGTGAGCGCTCTGTGCAAATCGCTGTTAAAAGTGAGGGAGAGGAGCTAATCTTGGCGCCGTAGTGCAAAATTCCAAGGAGATCAGTCAGAGGACAGACCTGAGCCTTGGCTGGGTGGTGTGTTAGAGAGAATCGATCAGTTCAGGCGGGTTAACCCCAGGCCTGGACTGAATTTAGGTAGCGGGGTGATGCTGGTTGGGCCTGGCCCCTAGAAAATGGAATAAATTAATTATGCTGAGGCGGTGCTGGCACCTTTTCCTGGTGAATGTTGTTCTGCTTTATGTGAATTTGCTGGTGAAACCTTGTTAACCAGTTCCTTTGCTTTGAGATTAGCAGGCTTTGAAGTCTTATTGAATGGCAAATTAAAAAAAAAAAAAAAAATAAAAAAAGAATCATTCCTTCCCTCATGGGATCATCTTCCAGTTTCACCAAAATATTTTTCAAAGTACTTGTTGTTAGTCTGAAGCTTTGTTATGATGATGGCAATCATCTGCGTGCTATTAGCTAACGAGAAGGAAGGGAAGAAAGTCCAAAAAAACTTGAAGAGGAGGGGATTTGATCCAGGAACCCCTCTGGTTTTGGAGGAGAAGAGGCAGCTCGGCTGACAGATGTGTAACCCAAGGACAGCGCGGGTGGGGAATAAGCAACGAGGGAAGAGCTGAGTCCTGGTGAAACCCACCCGGTGCCCATCGCTCGCTTTGTTGCAGGAAACTGCCCGGTTGGGGCCCTGCTGGGGTGGAGACCCGCTGGTGAAGAGCAGTGTGGTTGGTAGATGGAGTTGAGAACTCTCCACGTTAGCTTAATGGTTGGACTAGGTGATCTTGAAGGTCTTTTCCAACCGCGATGGTTCTGTGACAGTCCGTGGGGCTGGTTTTTCTTTTTAAGAAAAATGATTAGGAGACAGTTCTTGGTCTTGGATGTCTTGAGTTGAAATACTGGCAGCATGGATGCAAGTCCGTATCCTGACCTTCAGCTCCTCGTGGAGTCTCACCTGGGAATTCGATGCAGGATTTGGGCAACACTGAGGAGTGATGCTGCCCGCGTCCCCGTCCTTCAGTGCTACGATTGCTTAGAATTCCTGACTTTATTCCTATTCTTATATTTAGACCACCACCGGCAGTCGTTGGATGTTTAGTTCTGGCTGAATTTAAAATTCAGTACAAGTATTATAATGAAATCTTTTTCCCCACCCCCAACAACTGTTGTGACATTTCCTGCTCTTTGGATCGTGGGCTTTCATCTTGTCATAACTTCATACCCGTTGGCTGTGTGTGAATTCAGCCTTCCTGCCATCTTCACGCCGAGTGTGGGGAGTCTTCCGGGCTCCCCCTCGTTACCAACCTCTACCCTCAAACCCACCCTCTGCTCTTCAGCTCTTACACCCTTCTCCCGCACGGTTGGGTGCGATGGATTCATCGCTCGTCCTCGGTGTCGGAAGCATCACCCCGTTTTGTTGCTTATTTTGGGGTTGTGGCACCGTCGTTGTTTCCTGGACCCCAGGGTGTGGGGGTCGGATCACGGGCTCAATCTCACCCTGCCGTTACTTGGGTACCACACTGTGTTAGTCCTTCAACAAGTGACTTTAGAATTCAAACTTTCCAAATATTTCGTCCCAATAAATTAACTCCAGGCGATCGCATCCTACTTTTCTGGTTGGCCGCTTCTTTCTTACTTTCCTGATTAGTTACCTGGGAAAGCTTGAAGGTTTGCCGCCCTAGAGACCCTTGCCACCCATCCTTTGTGTATTATATATAAGAATGGCTGTAAAAGCATAAATGAAGAGAAGATGGGGACTTGTGGGCTAATCACCCAGCAGAGCCGACGGGAATGGGGAGAGATTTCTCAGCGATGGATCACCTGCAGATAATGAATTGGGTTCGGGAAACAGAGCCGCATAAAAGCAGCTATTGTTAGCACTTTTGCAGACTTCGTCAAAGGCCTTTTCATACTGGAAATAGAAGCACCCAGAGGATGGGTCCTTATGAAAGGACCCTAAAATTCAATTAAATGAACAGTCCAGTGATGTTTTACCAATACCTTTCCCCATCCTGGCCATAAAGATCTTTCAGAAGCCTTGCAACAGCGGGATAAAGGACAGGGCAGGAGGAGAGATGTAAGGTATCTTCAACCACCCCTAATTTGTTGGAAACAAGTTTAATCTCTGCCGAATCGCCGCATGCCTTAAAACAAGGATGAAAGGTCTGGAGGAAGATGGGGAGCATAGAAAAAGCGTGAAACGGTCCCAAAAAAAAAAATAAAAAAAAAAAATCAGAGAATGGAAATGGCTGAGGGCAGAGAAAAACGCCGAAGAAACTTTTTGCCGTGGTGGGCTGACGTCGATGGGGAGGTCAGGTAAAGAGGTGTGGGATGGAGATTTCCCTTGAGAGAACCATTTCAGGTGGGGCTGTCTCCTCCTTGATAGCAGTTGGTGTTTCTCCATGACACAGTGAAGGAATTACAACCTGCAAGGCTGGGCGGCATCTCCCTGTGACGCCCGGGGAGGCGAATACCAGTGAGTACCAGTAAATACCAGTGAGTACCAGTGTACAGGCTGGGTCTGCACTGAGCATCCTACGTGGACCCGGTGTTGGGAAACTGAAGTTCAGCTGTGGAGACCCCACACGTTGCTTAGGCACGAATGTTGAGCGACTGTCAGCAAAAACATCTCAGTTGTGGCTTTTAAACGGAGAGGGGCTGCGCCCGCCCCCCGCGGCGCCTTCGTGCCGTAGGGAAGAGAGTTTTCTGGATGTGGCACCTTTTCCCCCCCCCCCCCCCCCCCCCCCCCGAGACCCTAAAACCCATCATTTCTTCAAGCAGAGTCTCAGGATTTCAGAAGCTGCCTTAGCTGTGATGCGCTCGGGCTTTCTCCTACCAAAAAAAAAAAAAAAAAAAAAAATTCTCAAATTCTCACCCCACGCTTCTCTTTGTTGTCCCGTGACCCGCCACTCGCTCTGCGCCTTTTTGGTGGATGCAGCCTGGAAATCAATCTTATTGGGGCTCAACCACCACCTCATTAGTTTATAAATCTATGGTAACTACCATGTAATTAAAGCCTAATTAGTTATTTCCCCCTTTGTAAACGAAATTGTTCCATTTTATCTAATAAAAGCAAACTCGGGTAGTACCAGTGCTTGGAGTGGCATTGAAACTCTGCTTAATTACCAGATTCTCTGCAGCCCATAGGTTGACTAAATACATGATAGTTACTGGGTATTATAGATTACATGGTTATTTGTGCGCTGTGTAATAGCTTTATTTTTAGCAGATGATTTGATAATGCTTTCGGCGTGTAACACCAGTGAAACCTGTGTGCGCTATCTTGAAAAAAGATGTCATTTGTAAGTCGGTCACTTCTGCTCGTTCCACAAATACATGAAGTGTAGTACTAATACTAATTACATGCAGGGAGTCTCTCCAAATTGACGCTAGCGCTCTTGTTAACCTTTGATTAGCACCATTTTGTGATTTGCAACCCAAAATGGAAGGTTCCCGTTTCATCAGTTATTTCAGCCGCCTGGTCACACCAACTGTTTTCATCTGAACCCTTGAGACGCCGATTCCCGTTCCGTGGTTGGCAAAGCTGGGTTTGTGCTGGGGTTTGGGGTAATCTCTCCGTTTACCAGCTTTGGAAAACGCTTGAAATGACTCATTAATGGAAGGAATTTAGACCAGACTGGTCCCAGTAAAGGAGGTGGGTGAGCCGTAGCCTTTCCTTTTGCATAGGAACTTTAAATGGTAAAATATATTGGAAATATAAATAATACGTGATAAAATATACCGGAGGGATCTTGGGGAAAGGATACGGTCATTCAAAAAAGTCAGTTCCAAGCTTTTTAACCTGTTTCTGGACCCGTAGCAGCAGAGCTTTGGGTAGGGTTGGTGTGGGCAGCCCAGCTCCGCTTCGCTTTCACGTCGGGCTCTTCGTCCCTCAGGTTCATCTGCTCCGGCTTGCAAAGACGAGGGGAACAGTGGTTTTATTTCTGCTTTTGGCAGAAATAAAACCCGAATTTGATAATTCCAGTTTTACAAAAAGCCGATGGGCTCAGCGGAGCTGGCCTGAGAGGAACGTGCATCGCTTCCGGCCTCGTTGCTTTCGGAGGAGCCGCTCGGTGTGGCGGACGCTCAAAATGCCCGTTAATTCCTTAACGAGGCCTCAAACTCGTCCCCCGTCATCCTTCCTGCCGGTTCCTCCCCGGTTTTGTCTTGCTTGCTTCCACCTCCAGACTTCAGGGCATCCTCTTCCTCGCCGCAGGGCCAGGAGCCGCGGGGATCGTTCCCTCTCTGAAATTTGGGCTAAAACGGCTCAAGCTGAGGTTTTGGCTCTTGGCTGGAGGCCGGTGCCACGGTGCCCCCTCCAGCACCCCCAAATCCTGCCGGATCCTTCCTCCCTGACAAAAGGAGGGGAGATGAGACACCGACCTCTCCCTCAACGGGCCAACGGGCATCTTCCAAACCACCCCGGCTGTTTGAAACCAGGTGTCCAGGGTCGCTCCGCTCCGCCCTCGCCCCATCCCCGCAGCCATGGGGGGAGGATGCTCTGACACCCAGGGGGTGTGGGTTGAGTTTTTTTTTGGGGTTGGTTTTTTTTTTTTTTTTTTGGTTGAGGTGGGAGGGAGCAAAGACCCACATCCGTCAGCTCAGCGAGGGGACCCGAGCGTCGTTTTCAGGAGCGAAACAGTTAAAATACCATCAGAGGAAAGGAGCTCTCATGAATGAAGACAAAGTTTGGCGGGGGGCCAGGGGCTGCTGGCGGCCGGGGGGAGGGAGGGGGCGGCAGCCAACTGACTCTTATACCACAACCCACTTTAAAAAAAAAAAAAAAAAAAAAAAAAAAAAAAAAAATTAAGAGATAATTCCATGTCCTGAGGTTACAAACCGGCTGCAACTGGTTTTTTTTTTTTTTTTTCCTCTCTCTCCTCTTTTTTTTTTTTTTTTTCCTCTTTTTCCCTGCCCCGCGAGGCATCATGGGTAAAAGTAAGCATCCCCCTTTTCTTTTGTTTAATATAACAGTACAGCGCATGATTGGCAGGGAAGTGCCCGTTTTGAGACAGGGTTTCTGCAGGTCCCTGGAGGGGGATGGCACGCGGGGCCGCCCATGCTCTTCCGAGAGGGCTCCTCGTAAAAAAAACCTTGGCTCTTCCTCGCCCTCCTCTCCCCCCTTCCCGCTCTGCCGTCCCCGCTCCCCGGCTCTCCCGTCCCCCCTTCTTTTCTCCTTAATTTTCTTGACAACTAAAGGAGGCAGCAGGAATATTGTACCTGTAAGTATTCTTTAGACTGTCCTTTTTATTTTTTTTTTTTTTTTTAAAAAAAAAAACCAGACAAAAGGCTCTTTATGGATTATCAGATCTGCTTTTTCTCTCTCTTTTTATTTTTTTAATTTTTTAAACATGAGTTTGGCAGCTAAATGTAATGTCTTGACACAATATTTTAAGGAGAAAACTAGCACTGTTGCTTGTATTTGCTGGTGGAGTGGTTCCTTTCCCCCTTCTCCCCCCTCCCTAAACCCCCCTCCCAAGCTCCTACCATCGCTATGCTGCCGGAATGCCTAAATCCAACTGCTTTGAGACCGATTTGGGATATTAAAAAAAAAAAAAAAAAAAAAAAAATTAATAATTTTTTGTCTTTTGTCTGTAGCGCTGACGCTTCGATAGCACGACACACCTCCCCCAAACCCCTTTCTTTTTAAATTTTTTCTTTATTTATTTATTTATTTATTTTTAATTTTAGAATTTTAATTTCCCCTGGCTTGCCCGTGCAGGGCGGCCGCCAGCTGACGGGCGCGTGGCTGGTGGCCAGCGCGCAGGAGCGTGCGGCGCGCACAAAGGCAGGGCCCGCAGTCGAGGAAATCGCGGCGCATTATATAAGGAAGCCTGCGTCATCCCCGGCTCGCTCAGCCCCTGACGGATGGCGAGGAGAGGCGGAGGAGGATGGAGGCCGACGTTCCCCTTGCCCCCTTCTCCTTTAGTAGTAGTAGTAGCATCGTTTTATTTTTTTTCTTCTAACTGACCGCTTCGTCAGTTTGGGGAAGCGTTTTCCGGCTGGCTTTACCCAAAGCCTGTGTTCGCAGCCAAAATTCCCCGTGAAGCAGGAGGAGTGTTTTTATATATTTATTTTTTTTTTTTCCCCCTTCCCCACTGAGGGACAAAAAGCAGCTTTTTTTTTTTTTTTTTTTTTTAAATTTTATTTATTTTTAACCTTTCCCCTCTCCCCATCTGCCACCACCTGAAAATGATTTCACGGGGTAAGGTGTAAGCTCCGTCGCGCTGGATGCAGCAGCCACGGTTGCCTCCTCCTAATAAATTAACTTCGCTAAAAAATGCAAACTTAGGAGTAGGGGGGGGTGAGGAGAGGGAAAGAAGCACTATTTCTGCCCACTGCCTGCTCCCCACTGTTTAGGTTCGTACTGTGCAAAAACTTGACCCGGCGCTGCAAAACCCCAGGGCTGCCCCGAGCCCCGATTTAGGCTTGGGGGGGTCTCGGGGTTGTGTTTCTCGAGCTGTGCAGCCCCCCCCCGGCTGCAGCCACGGGCGTTTTATCCAGCGAGACGAGTCGGTTTGGAAGTTGGGATGTGTCTGTACTCAACGTGGTGCTTTTAGAATCGCGGGCGAATATTTAATCTGTTTGTTGATTAATTTGCTGTCTGGCCGGGGTTCTGCTTTGGTCGGGGAAGGTGCATGAAGCCGGGTGGGGAGTGGGGCTGTCGGGGAGGAGGGGGGGGGGGACAACACACGCCGGTGTCTCCCATCCATCGCTCGGAGCTGGCGATGGGAAGGGGAAACAGCAGAACTGTTTAATGAGTTTGCGCCGAAATGACCGTAAGAATTTACGGTCTGCTGCAACCGAGAGACAGCTCCACGATCCTGTCGAAAACTAGCCTGGCGGTTTGTCTTCTAAAATATTTCCTTTGTCTTTCTTTTTCTTTTTTTTTTTAATTCCCCTCTCGTGCATCTGAACGGCAGGGAGAAGCCTTGCTTAACCCCCCGATTTATGAATGACTCTCCTTTTACGCTCGGTGAATTTTTTTTTTTAAAGACTCTGTCAGCTCTTTTCCCTTTGTTAAGGCTGTATTTAGGACTGTGTGTTTCTTTAAAGCCTCGTGCACGTTCCACTCTTGATAAAATCTCCGCGATAGGCCCTACGTATTTTCTTTCTTACCTGCATAAAAATTCCTCCACAGGGCTGTAGCGTAGTATTTCTCTTTGCAGCTCACACAATAATCCGAGCCCAGCGTAGTATTTCTTGACAACTTACAATCCGTAGCATCAGGATTCAAAGAGCAGCACGTTTTTATTCGATAGTGGGTTGGTTTTTTTTGTGGTGTGGTTGTTGTTCCCCCCCCCTCCCTTTTGCATCAGTGTTCTTGCAGATCTCTCTTCAGACTGCCGAGCCGTTAAGTCATAATTACCTTTTTAGGTTATTATCCTTTTTATAGTATTGTATGGAAATGCTCGTCTTGGGAGCCAGCCATTTTGTGTGTGCTGTGTTGAAATGCATTTTACGACGTAGATGTTGGTTTGTATTCAGCCTAGATGGAAGCGAAGACGTCGGAGCGGTGGATGTGCCGGGCTCTCGGCAGCCCCTAGACACCCGATTTCATCCCACGGCACCGGCTGGCTCCAGACGAGGAGCCAAACGGTGTGAAACCTTGCGGGTTGCTTGTGGGCTCGGAGTGGTTTTAAGCGTGCGAGGGGAATCGTGCAATTCAGGGGTGCAAAAGTGGCTTTGGAGGAGCAGGAGCGGAGCCCGGTCAGGTAAGTTGGACCTCGCCTCCTCAGCGCACGTAAACGCCGTTTCTGCTCCCTGAGCCCAGCAGAACGGGGCTTTAAACAGCTTTTTATTCCGCCGATGGAATAGTTTTTAATACATAAATTACGGCGCAGCGCGGTTTGGAAGGACCAAGATGGTGGCAGAGCTGCTTGGAGCACCTTTGCTCTAAGCTGGCCGTGGCGCTGGGGGGCCCCTGGGGACAACGTGGGGACGTCGGGGGTTTGGATGCTGGGCGCTGGTGCGGGTGCCTGAGTTGTTGAGATTCTTCCGTGTGACCTCGCGTTCGTCCTGGTAATCCAACCCGTTTGCTTTCTTGAACTAACTCAGCCCCAAGCGTTGCCGAATTGCGCGTGAAGGTGCTTCCACGTGGGGATTGTTTCCTGGGGTGGGTGGGGGGTACCCACATCGCTTCTGAGTCTTCTGTCCCAGTGAGGCTTATTCCTGCTGGGGTAAAGTCTGGGGTAAGGTCTAGGCTGAAGCTGAAAACAACGCTGAGCCATCAGTTTAGGCTGGGTCTGGCACTCAGGAGGTGGAAAGGCGGCTCTGTGACCGTCCTCTTCCCTGAGTGCTCAGGGTCTGCTCGGAAGAATAAAAAACACTCTGTTGGGATTTACCGGTGTTACCGGCCGCGTGCCGGTGGCTGGAGGGTGGCAACCGTCTGGCTGACGATGGCGACTGAAAACTCTTCTTGCCCGTGTGGGATGCGGGAGATGCTCTGCCCTCCTGGACCCGTCGTCCCAGCCGGCGCGGGGGATCCTCCTGCACGTCTCTGCTTCCCTGTCAGGCCGGAGGAACCGCGTCCTTCCCGCCTGCCGGAGCGTGTGGATGGCCTTACGCTGCGCTTGGGAAGAGTGGAAATTAATCTGTCTAGAAGATAGCCCTGCTCCGAGCGTTTAGGATGCTCCTGGCCTCCTGAAGCTGCCGCAGATGCCCCGTCTGTCTGCGTCCCGTTCTCGATGGTGCCGGCACTCGTCCCTCCCCGCTGCTCCCCAGCCAAACTCTGCCGATAACCTGCGAAGGACCGTGCGGTCCCGTTCCTCCTCGGAGCCAGACCGGCTTCCTGCTGACAGAGCCGCCCTCCTTTCTCCGTAGGGCTCTGGTTTAGTGACCTGCTCGTCACGGGAAGGATTTTCTCTCCCGTAAACGTTTGTGCAGCAGAGACTCACGTGCACGCTGTCGCTCCCGTAAAATTTTGGGTGTCTGGAGCCTGACCACGGCATGGTCGTGCCGTGCCGTGGAGCGGGGTCAGTACCTCGCCGTTGTGAGCAGCCTGGCTTTCTACCCAGGTAATCTTCTGGAGATGAACTACCCCGAGTGACTTCCTCGCCACCGATCTCCTCCTCACCGCAAGCGCTGAGCATCCCCACAGGGTTTGTGGAGCTGCTGTGACCTGGGGAGCGCTCAGGCAAGGCCTGAAAGATTTGCTTTCGGTCCTTCATCCTCCAAGAAGGACCTGCCGGGCCGGCGCTGCCTCCTCCGCTGCTCCGGGCTGGCTGGTGGCAGCCGGTGTTGCCTCGAAGCTGCGTCGCGTTAAGCAACAGGTAGAGGCAGGGTTCTAAAGGTGATGTCTTCCCTGGACGGTGGAGAAACAAGAACAGAAATAACCGTGTGATCTGCACACGGAGCACGTCCCTTTGCTCTGCGCACCGGTACCCGGAGGTGCCGCACGGCCGTGGCGCACGACGCGTCCTCGCCCTTCCCTTCCGCGGGAGACGAGCGGCTTTGCGAGGAGCAGAGCAGGCGCAGGGTCTGGTTTGTCCTTTTTATTTTCTTTTTGTGCTGCCTCGGAGGCAGGAGCCCGGGTAGCTGCTTCGGCTCTTCCAGGGCTGTCAGCTGCCTCTTGTGTGGCGGCTCGGCTCGTAGTAACTCCGTGTGCTGCTGGAGCCAGAGATGAGTGAGGAAACTGGTTGTTACTGGGCGGGGTGGGACTGGGGAGACCTTCACTGGAACCACGTGGCCGGGGGAAGATTTTTTCCTTTTAAGAAACGTCAGAGGAGATCTGTTGTAGAGCCTTGTCTTGCCTCGGACGCTCGTGACGGCGGCCAGCGTAAACAGCTGCTCAGGAAGGCAGGAGCAGGACTGCCAGGAGGATTTTGGAGCACGCTATAAAAAAGTTTTATCTGATCCGGAGAGGAGGTGGCTCAGAGATCCCTCATGGCACATTGGCGATCCCTCGTGCAGAGAGTCTGGAGCGGAGGAAAAGAGGAGCCTTTGCTCTGGACGGAGCGTCGGAGCTTGTCCCGGCTGGGCTGACCCAGGCCGAGACCCGGCGCTGGCGGGAGCCTCCGGCTGCAGTGGCCTCGCTCCTGGATGTCGTGGCCTTGACCTCGGGTGCCTCGGACTCCTGCGAGAAAGGAGAAGTGTAGGTTGCGCCTCCCGGCCTGGATTCCATCCAGAGGTAGAAACCGGAGCATTTCTATCTGTTTTTCCTGCGCTTGCAGCTTCCCCCTTGGCTCCAGGGGAGTCTTGCTGAGTGTCTGCTGGTTTCTTTTGTAAGATTTTATTTTTTTTTTCTGGGTACTGCTGGTTCTGGGTTGGGCAGGTAGGATGGCACATTATCTTGTGTTGCCTTTCAGCTTTGCTGTGTGTCAGCCTCTTAATTGCGACCCATCAATTAGTTCTGGAGGGTCTGAGGCTGGGAGCAGCGGCTGGACGATGCGGTTGGTCGCGTAGGAGGCGAGGAAGACAAAAGTGTGGGTTAACACAACAGAGGAGCCCTAAAAGAAAGACAGAGAAGGGGTTGTAACCTCCTGAGGCTTCCCTGAATAAACTTGAGTTGAAATTAGTTCTTGCTGATGCTGCCAAATTTCGGTTGCTCGGTCCCACCTTCATCAGGTAAATCTCAGAGGGATATTTATCTGTACGAGCTGCACATTAAGAACTGGCTATATCTAGTCCCTAGATATACTTGTTTCTCCGGTATAATATTCTTTTTTTTTTGCCCAACTCACTTGTTCCAGCTTTTAAAATAGTTGTTTTGATTTGGGTTGGGTGGGTTTTTTTTTTTTTTGGTTGTTGTTCCTTGTGGGTGCTGTATCAAATATAAATGGAAAATTGGGCTGCTGCTTTGTTTGTCTGGGAATGGCAAACCTGTCTTTCGAGCACCGGAGAAGTAAAACCGCCTGAAGCTAAAGGAACATCTAGAGGAGTGTGTGATGAAGCTGATGGCGGCCCTGACTCTGCTGAAGGCAGCAGCCGGGCCGGGCACCGTGCTGCGATGCTCCTGTGTTTCTGCACCAGGACGTGGCGGTGGGGGCGTCCGCCGGGGTGGCGATGTTATGAACCCAAAAAGGAGATGAGCCTGGAGACCAGTGACGCTGGTTTCAACTGGTGGGGCTGCGCTTTTAAACTGGGAACGGGGTGCAGGGACTGGCAGGCGTTGGGAGGTTGGGACCTCGCCTGGGTGGTGGCCGTCTCGGGCAGATGCTGTTTCGGGGGACCCAGCGACCACGGCTTGTGTGTTCCATCGGGGAATTGCTGCTGCTCCCGTCGCTGCGGGGAGCTGTGTCTTGGCCAGTTCGGCTGCAGAAGCTCTGCTGGGATTCCTAGAAGGTGTTTTTCCTCAACATCGGCCGGGCTGGTCTTGCTGACGATGCTGCATTTCTTCTTGGCCCGCCCCGCGTGGCAGGGGCCAAGCAGGGTGTCCCCTCTCCTCCTCTGGCCTCCTCCTCCCTGGAAGCCTCCTCAGTGTTGGCTCTAAACTGACACCAGCTTTTTAGCTTTTTTTTTTTTTTTTTAGGTAGTCAGGAAAGCTTTCTCACCTACAGAGCTGCAACTGGAGATAATTACAGTCTGTATCAAGTCAGAAACAAAACATGTTTTATAGCTCTCTTGTTTTCCCCTGGGGGATTTTGCCACCATTTGAGAATTTTGTTTCAATTTTTTTTTTTTTTTTTTTTAAATAAAGCTCCTCAGGGGAAGCGAGAGGGAGAGCCTGCTTCCTGGGATGAGGCAGATCTCCGGGAGCGTTTTGCTGGAGGGAGGCGAGCCGGGATGAGCTGGTTTGGGGAAGATGTGCCGTCGTGCCCGTTGCCTCCCGTCCTTCACGTGTGACTCGAGCGCACCCGTATTGTCTGGTGCACGGCTCAACGTGCATCCGTTTAACCCTATTGCTGTCCGATTAACGAGGCTGGTTTCTTCTGAAAAGTGGCTAAAATTCAGTGCGGGGGGGGGTGTAAAAAAAAATCTTCTCTTGCTTAGTTTATAATCCCAGATTGCTGATAAACGAGGAGATGCTCCACAGCCAGTCCTTGTTCACGAGTCAAACCGGAGAGGTTTAATCTCTGCTTTTCATTCGGGTTACTGTGACACAGAGCAGACTGATACCGAAGTTCCTGACTCTGACCTTCAGACTCTCTGAATAGCTCGCGGTTGAAAGAATTCCTGCTCTTTTCTGCTCATTTTTTGGGGAAAGTCGAGTGCTCTCCCCTGGCTTGCCCAGTTTTGCAGTCGAGGTGCTCTGGAAATTCCCAGGGCTCCCAGTAAAGCTGCAGTTTTTCCCCTCCCCTTCCCCCTCCTCGCAGCTGAGTGTTAACGCTGAAGGGCCCCATTCAATAAAGAATCTGAAGCCTAATTTAATTTTTATTGAATCTGGCTGAAAGCGTGTGCTCCTTACCAAGCCTGGAAAGCCTCCTCTTGAAAGGATTAAATAGTTGTGGTCCCTGTTTCTGATAACAGCGCTTTTGATTTGTTTCTAGTACCGAAGCCACTTACGTTAAAGGGGAGGGCATTTTGAAACCCTTCAGATCCCATCCATCCGCTGGCGTCCCTGCGAGCAGGGGATTCACCCCCGGGCTGCTCCGTCCCTCCCGCAGCACGGGGATGATGCTGCCAGAATCCCGCTGACTGGCGGCCGTCGAGCCCTTGGTGTGTTGTTTCCTTGGCGTTTGTCGGCCAAGACCTCGATTTTCCTACCCGGTGCGTTCCTCTTCCACGTCCTGAGACGGCGTTTTCTTAATTTCCCAAAGACAAACTGCTCGTGGTCCAGCTCTGGGAAATCGCAGTGATGCTGGGGGACGTGGTACTGCTCTGGTGATGGAGCAAGATGGGTGAGGGACACCCAGAAACCACTTTGGTGATGGGACCGGGAGGTCTCTGGGCTTTCTACAGGGAAGGGGATGCAGGAGGAGATCTTCTGTCTTGCAGAGAGGCCACGCAAAAGGTTTCTTCTCCTTTTGTACCGGCGCTGGCTCTGCTTTCTGGGCTTGGGTGGTGCTGGGCGCTGGCTCCATCGCTGGCTGTGCTCGGGCGAGGTGATAACGTTCCTCCTCAAGGGCTTTACAGCTTCCTTCCAGACCAGCACTTAGTAGCGGGCAATTTCTTCTGCCGTGGGTCTTTAAAGGAGACACACAACTCCACTCACATTTCCTGGCGGTGCTTCAGCACCACGGCTCCACCTGAAACCTCATCAGAGCCCAGCATCTCTCCCTTTGGGTACGTTGCTTTTTTTTTTTTTTTTTGGATGTGGCGCCTTGAGGTGCAGATGTCACCTTTCACACTTTGTAAAACGGGCTCGCTGTTACCACGTCCTGATGGTTTTCCTCACGCGGATCCATCTCGCTACCTTTCTGAAGGCCAGAAGACCACCGTTGTGAGCTCAGGCAGCCTGAACCTCCTTCGTGCTCTCTAGTATTGTTTTATTTTTTTTTTTTCTGCTTGCCAGCAGTATTACAGCTGCGTTTGTCTTGGTGTCAGAACACGTGACGTGAAACATCCACGTGCGTGAAGCAGCACAAGGTTTTTGAGTACCAAGACGTAATTCGGTGAAATTGCTTCAGATTGCTTATCAGTCAAGGTGGCAGCAGCTCTCCTGTGCTCGGCGTGTGTTGTTTTGAGAGGTTTTTTTGGGTTTTTTTTTTTTTTTTTTTTTGAAGCAACGTGTTCAGTTTACGTGTCCATGCGGAGCTGGTTTTGTGGGGACGCAGCGGTTTCTCAGGAGGGAGGAACCTGCAGGATGACTTGACCATGTGTCGGGGTGGGTACCACTCTCTGGGGATGCTTTTTTGACGTGTCCTCGAGCAAACTGCGAGGTGACAACAGGTTAGAAAGTGCCTGCGCTCCCTCCTTGTGCGTCAGCCTTTGTCTGCCAGGTATCTGGACTTCTCCCTCCTCCTCCTCCTCCTCCTCCTCGCTTTCTTTCATCTCCCAAGAGTATGAAGTGGAGGAAGCAGCCATGGAGGCCCTTTCATGGCTGAGTTAATTGGAGCTCGGCGCTTTCCCAGCAGCTGGATCCAGACCGCAGCGCTGGGTGCGGTGAGGCTTCTCGCTATCCCATGGTGTCTTAAATAACCCACCGCCACTCACAGCTTCAATTTAACCTGGGGTCACTTCTTAGGGGTGGGGGTGGAGAGCAGCATTTCATGTGTCTTCCTCGGCTTGCCCGTGCTTGCCTTTCTATATTTGGTTGCAGCAGACGTGCATTTTCCTGCAGAGAGACTAGACTGTCAAGTAGAAAGAAGTCTAAGGTGCTCCCTCTGAACATGGCAGCCTCTTTGAGATTGGACCGTGCCAGAAGCTTGGTCAGACTTTTTTTTCCTATTGCATTGCGGATTTGCATTTGTTTTCTTGCTGCCTGCCGTGGCTGCAACCGTTTTTTAAGAGCAAGTTTTCTCTAGCGTGGTTCATACCCTTTAAATCATCTTGGTGCTGCAGTTGAACTTGTGTGACAGCCGTACTTCGGAAGACGTGTAATTACAGGGGATTTATAACTGAGCCAGAACAACATTCTCCTGGCAGAAATTTGGCTCGGTGGAGCTTTATCTCGTGAGTGACTTGGAGCCAAGTTGAGGCAGCTCCACCTGAAGCGAGCGTGGAGGAGCAGAGGTTGCCCAAGATTTGGCTGCTCTGGCCTCATCTTTCAGCTCAGAGCACACAGACCTTGTTAAGGAGCCCCTGCGAGCTGCTGGCCTGTGGAGCAGGAAAAGTTATCGGCGTTCTTGAGACGGCCACGTTCTAATTCTGACTTAGTCCCTGGTTGTTTGTCATCATCCCCAGCCCGGGTCTGCGTGTCGGTAGGTAAAGACCTCACCGAGCTGGTCTTTCCTTGTTTTCAGGTGGAGCTGCCTTGGCTGTTGTTTTTTTTTGTTGTTGTTGTAGCTCATTTCTTATCAGCCTGGGAGCAGAGAGATGGGGTTGGGATGGGCTCTGTGGCTCCTTCCTCTTTTTACTGCATCTGTTTGCCACGGGGCATTTCTGCACCTGGAGGAGAGGCAGGGGAAGATGGAGAGCGAGCGTGGGTGGGGATGGTCCTGTGTGTGCCTTCATCCTTGGAGTGAGAAGGTGCCTCGCATTCCTCACCGACGAACAGGGCAGCTTCACCCCGGAGCCTAGAAGGAGCAGGAAAAACCACGTGTAGCGGGGGGATTTTCAGTATTTTGGCAGCTCGCTACCAAACCTGGCGTGCCGTGACATTCACGCTGATAGCGGGGGGCTCAAGCCACGCCTTGGGTCCCCTCAAAAACCAGAAGTCTGCAGTGTGAAGCTTGCAAATGAAGCCTCGTGGTAACAGGCTGAGCACACGTAGGGAAGGAGCTAAACTGCCCTCGTCGTGTCCTTGGATGACTCGAGTGTTTCCCGGCTCCCTGTTCTAGTAAATCTTGCCGAGTCGCAGCCGGAGGTGCTTTAACGCCCGACGAGGGATTGTGCCCCTGTACTCAAGGGCTTCAGGGTGCTCTCGCCCGTTGGGGTGCGTGCTGTTCCTTCTGCTTGGGAAACTCCCCCCGCCTGGCTGGTTTAGGATCGGGACTAAGAGCGTGCAGCACCGCTGCCGGCAGGTCACCGCATGCAGGCGCGTGGGAGGTCGGTGCTCCCCGAGGGGGGAGGCTGGGCTCCCAGGTCGTCCCCCCCCCCGGCCCCAGGGGGGTTAAGCTGGGTCCGCCACAGCCGTTTTCTGTTTGCCCTGATACTGATTGTGTCCTTCTGTCGACCTCTGTCCTGCAGGATGGACAGAATGACGGAAGATGCTCTGCGCCTGAACCTCTTGAAACGGAGCTTGGACCAAGCAGATGATCGGGATGATGTCCTGGCAAAGAGATTGAAAATGGAGGGACATGAGGCGATGGAGCGCCTGAAGATGCTGGCACTGCTGAAGAGAAAAGACCTCTCGGGGATTGAGGTGCCCCACGAGCTCCCGGTGAAACAGGATGGTGTGAAAGTCTATGAAGAAAAGCTGAATGGGAGCCTTAGGCCCCATGGGGATGGCAGGACTGCAGGGAGGCCAGGGAAGGAAAACATTAACGATGAGCCGGTGGATATGAGCGCAAGGAGAAGGTAGGTGTCAAACGACTGTAGAGTCTGTAGCTTGCCTGTTGTTAATCCTGGGCTCTGCCAGATGTGAGAACCCAAGTCAGAAATGAAATGGACGTTTTGTGGGCCGGGGGGAATCTTCCCGGTGTCTGCGAGGTTCCTTTGGCTGAACGCCGAGGAGCGGTGCCTGCTCTCCCAGTAGAGTTTCTCTGGAAGGCATTCAGCACTCTTCTTGCATTGTTTCTGCTTCTGCTGCCCTTCTTATTCTACCCCAAAACCAGATGCGTTTTGTTTCTTCCTCCATCCATACGTTTAGTATCACAAGCTACGCTGTCGGGTGCCTGGCGGAGCAGACCCTGCCCGTGCGTGCGAAGGAGGAGGGTGTCCCCTCCAGCCAGGATTTTATATTAGCACCCCCAAAAGTGGCAGCAGAAATCCTTTATTTAGCTGGAGGCCAGATCTGCTGCAAGGGGGCACGGACAGTCGCTCTCAAACCTGACCCTGGGCAGGCTGGTGCCTCTGTGAGGAAGATGAAAACATGTTTCCTGCTGAGTCTGAGGCTGCTCACGAGCAGCAGTTGCCCGAGCGGTCGGTGCTGGGGAGCTGGGTCTGTTCCCCAGGAGGAGCCATGGTGTTCCTCGTGCTCTCCCTACGCACCTGATTTTTATCATCGGCGAACTCTGGGAACTCAATTTCCGCAGCCGACACCTGCAGCCAGGTTCGGGGCGGTGCGGGGGGGAGTTGGAGGGTCGCACGTGAGAGCCCGTCCCATGTGCTGCGCAGCACCGGTGCATCCTGCCTCTGCTCTTACTTCAGCTTTCTTGGGAGGGAGAAGGAAACAAAACGCTAACGATTTTGATTTTTGTCTTGATTTGGATGCCGAGCCAGCACAGGCTTGGCAAACAGGCTGAGGAGCAGGACGGGGGAGTCCTGTTTTCAGTAGGTGAAAAGTGCTGAGACCTTCCCATGGTGTTTTGATGGATGAAAAGCTGGACGTGGGCCGGTGATGTGTGCTGGCAGCCCAAAATGCAACCGTGTGCTGGGCTGCACCCAGAGCAGGGTGGGCACAGGGACGGGGGGGGATTCTCCCCCTCTGCTCCGCTCTCTGAGCCCCCCCTGCAGGGCTGGGTCCAGCTCTGGGGCACCAACAGCAGAAGGACACGGACCTGCTCCAGCGGGGCCAGAGGAGGCCACGGAGATGCTGGGGGGGCTGGAGCCCCCCTGTGAGGACAGGCTGGGAGAGTTGGGGGGTTCAGCTGGAGGAGAGAAGGCTCCGGGGAGACCTTAGAGCGGCCCCCCAGGGCTGAAAGGGGCTGCGGGAAAGGGGGGGGGACTCTGGATCAGGGGGGAGGGATAGGACGAGGGGGAAGGGGTTTAACCTGAGAGAGGGGAGATTCAGGTGAGATCTGAGGCAGAAATTCTCCCCTGGGAGGGGGGTGAGGCCCTGGCACAGGCTGCCCAGAGCAGCTGGGGCTGCCCCCTCCCTGGCAGGGCTCAAGGCCGCGTTGGACGGGGCTTTGGGCAACCTGGGCTGGGGGAAGGTGGCCCTGCCCGGAGCAGGGGGTGGCACTGGGTGGGCTGTAAGGTCCCTCCCAACCCAAACCAGTCTGTGACTGTTTTCTTGGTGCCTCAGATGAACGACTGCACCTTGCTCAGGAACTGGGTATCCGCAGGTGAAGTGTGAAGGGGGGGGTGATCCCAGAGCACCTGCAGCGCCAGGACCGGCATTCCTGGGCCCCGGGATCCATCCCTCTTTGCGTGTGGACCCACGGGGAGTTTGGCTGCTTCGAGGGCAGGGTGAGCCCTGTTGGGGACAGGGTGTGTGCTGCCAGCATTGTCTGTCCTCTCCCTCTTCATCGAGGAACTGGGACCGTGATTTGGCAAAACCAAGATTGTTTTGTCTTTGCTGACGTGTCCTAT
The DNA here is from genome assembly GCF_965140245.1 of Athene noctua. Classification (NCBI taxonomy): domain Eukaryota; kingdom Metazoa; phylum Chordata; class Aves; order Strigiformes; family Strigidae; genus Athene; species Athene noctua. The sequence goes on along the minus strand of NC_134065.1, from coordinate 3,325,465 downwards.
CGGGGTCTGTTTGTGTTGGTGGTGGCTTTTGGATGATGTGGGGGTGCTGCCTGCACTTCTGGGGGGCTCCTGCCCTGACAGGGGCTGGTGAGCAGGTGATGGACAGGGGATTTGGAGGGGATCTCAACGCTGCCGGCCCCGTCTGGGTGCTGTCAGTGTTGTAAATATAAAGATTAATGCCCTCACGGGCACTTGGTTATCTGTCACACCCTGGCTTGCAGAGCATCACAAGAGGTGAACAGACCTGGAGTGCCGGAGGTGGGAAGGAGAAAACCACCTGGATTTAGAGGAAAAAATAATGACAAAATACGTGGCTTAAATCTACCCGGTCACCTCTCCCGTTGGTTCAGCCTCCTGTAAAATCTGAAGAACTACGCGCGGTGAGGCAGAGAGGTTGTTATTGTGCACCACGGGGTTTTACCTGTGCTCGTGGGAGTGTTCGGGTGCAAGCAACACCCTTTGTAGGTACCTGGGGTTTACTTGCGTCCTGCTCCGAGTGCGTCATCGGGGTGGTGCACCTCCGAAAAGTGCAGTTTTTTCCCAGAAAGCCCCGAGGGTGAGACAACACGGGTGATGCTCAGCCACTGGGCGAGTGGGTTTAAGCCCTCGAGGTGTTAAAGTGTAGGAATAACCAAGGCTCTGGGTAAGTTACTGTGCAGATCGTCTTCCCCCAGAAGAGCTGGCGGGCGCTGCGGAGAGCTCGAATATTGTGCCAGATGCAGGGAATCCACTTGGGTACCAGCGTCGGGTGCGGATGCTTCAATCACTAACTGTGGTTGAAGAGAAATCGGCCCTAAAAAGAGGTGGAAAAAAATTCTGCTGCGAGTTTTGAAATAACCAAGTGCGAAAAAGGTCTCTACGAAGAGAAGCAAGGCCGGGGGTGTTTAATTTTCCTAATGATAAGGGGGTCACTAAGCTGGAATTTACTTGGGAATGTGCTCCACGCCTTCTCACCTCTGCCTGCCTCCTGCGCGTAGCTGCTCTTCCAGTAGTTTTGTTGTAATTACGCTCTTCCCTTGACAAAAATAAATAAAACAATCCTGACGTATTCAGCAATTCTTTGCAGATGGCCCTGTTTTCCCCCTGTCTGGTTTTGACGCTGGCTTTGCTTTTTTTTTTTTTTTTTCCCCCCCCTCTCAACGGAATGTAAATAAAACAGCCCGGACGTATCTGGATGCTTGTGCAAAATAATCACCAGCAACCCTAACGACAGCTTGCGTTTAGGAAAGTCCTGAACCCAAATCCGATGCTTTTTCACTCCGGGTGTGTCTGAGATGTGGCTGATGATACAAGAGGAGCAAGAAAACCTGTTGTGCTCAACACTCAGTTGCTTTCGGTCCCTCTAGTCCGAGAGTTGGAGGTGCTGTTACTCAAAGCAAGAACAGCCAGAGGCTTGCAGCAAAGTAAAGGGTTTGGTGCCCGCGGGGTCCGTGATACCGATGGGGCCCCTCTGCCAAAGCTTGTTTTATTTCTGACGTGCAGCCTTGTGCCTCCCTGGGACCCTCCTGTCCAAACACTTGGTCCTCACCGTATTTATTGACATTTCAAACTCCGTTTGGGGAACGGTGGGCTGCGAGCTGACCTGGGATCCCTGCTTTGGCGTGAGGACGTGTTTATTCCCGAGCCGTGTCGTGTACAGACGTGCCCTACCTGATAGTTTGGAGATAGGCACCTTGGGCAGCTCGCAGCAGGAGCCAGATAAAATGCCGTGGGAGGGTGATGGGGCTGCTCAGGAGCTGGTGAAGGCTCAGCCAAAAGCAGCTCTTGCTCTTGGCCAGTTAAATATAAAACTCCTTGGACGCGGGTTGGTTTGCTTGGACCAGCTTGGGCTGACTTTAGCTCCGTGCTCTGGCCCTTCTCTGCTCACAGCACTGCTGGGACACCCCTCGGAATCCCAGAATCATTCCGCTTGGAAAAGCCCCTCGGGATCAGCGAGTCCAACCCTCAGCCCGACTCTACAGAGCTCTCCCCTACCCCACATCCCCCCACAGCTCATCCCAACGAACCTCAACAAACTGAGCCCCGGCGGGAAACCCTCCTGCCACCAGCGTCCTGGGGAACCTCCTTCTCCGCTCCGGAGCGGGGGGAGCAGCTGGAAAACCCCCGGCTTGGCTCCCATCTGTGGGGTGCTGAGAGGATCCGCAGGAACGGGGCGTCTCTTGCTCAGCGGGTGCCACCTTGAACGTGTGACGGCCCCCGCAGAGGTTGTTGAGGGCTCTGAAATAACGCACCCACAAACACCCCCCAGAGCCCCGTCCTGGTGCTTTTGGGCTCAGCCAGGAGCTTTTCACGGCGTTTATTTCTTCTTTGATTTCTTTTTTGATGCTTTGGAGCCGCGCTGTTGGGGGTGTTTCTCCGGCGACTCGCAAACTCCACGGTGGAGGGGGTTCGGAGTGGGGGTGCAGCAGCTGGAGAAAGGGCACAAGCAGCACGAGTGCTCTGAAACACCCACGGAAGCCCCCGGAATGTTGGGGGGATGAAGCTGCCGAAGGCAAAACCCTGCTGCAAGGCAGCATCCCCTCCCGACCCACCCTCCTTGGAGCAGCCGAGCCTGGGAGCTTCCTCCTGGGTGCTCAAAACCCAAAATTGTGGATAAAATAATCTGTGTGTCTTCTGCCCCCCTGCATCCTCACCCCTCCCATGAGTCTGCCTCTGTGACAGCGCACCCGGCACCTTCAGACCCACCGTGCTCGTGCTGCTCCACGCTGGACTGTTGAGCGTTTTTCCAAGGCTCTCCAAGCACCGTTACGTTAAATTGTTGATAGCAAAGGGCTTTTATTAGTGTCTCCTTACTCCGAGTGATGCCACCGTGAACAGTGCGGTGCTTGGATACTGCTGGATTATAGCATTGATTTTTTTTTTTTTTCCTTTTTTTTTTTTTTTTTTCTCCCCCCCGGTGACGGGCTGTTGTCGTGGCTGCTCCTTTCATTTACTGATTTCTAGGTCATGGTTCAATTGGATCTTTTGACTCTTACACAGGTTATTTATTCAGATTTTCCTTTATGGAGTGACCTTTTAAAATAGATTTGTATTGAGACAGGCATGAAGTATTTACATTTCTGTTAACTGGGAGACTTAGCCCGTTCTCATCTCCAGCATCGTGTGACCTTCCCGAGTGAGTATGAACAACACCAGGCCAGAGTTATCTCCCTGTCCCCTCTCATCTCAGCACCTGGCTACGGTCGTGTCTCCCTATTTAGTTACTATATGGTTCATTATTAACACCCGGCCGCTCCTCTCGCAGATAGGGTTTGCATCACGTGTTTGCTTCCCTTGTGCTTAAAACCACCCACCCTGGGGAAGAAAACGGTTTTTGAACGAGTCTTTTTCCCTCCTGGGAGTGGAGGATGCTCCCGTCCTGACGCCAGCCCGGTTCCCACCCGTGGTGGAGGGGGTGGTTGTCCCCCCTCCCAGATTTGCTGCTGATCTCTTGGTGTTGTGGCTCAGTATTTTATTTTATATTTTATTCCCTTCTGTCACGCAGTGACCAGGACAGGGGACGATTAACCCCTTCACCAGATATAATTGTCCTCTCTGATAATGAGGCATCCAGTCCCCGTTCCAGCTCTCGTATGGAAGAAAGACTTAAGGCAGCAAATCTTGAAATGTTTAAGGTAAGGGGGTTCTCAGCTATCCCGGGCAGCTGCTCTGCTGAGAGCCGTTCTGCTGCAGGGGGTGGGGGGGTGTCTGCTTTTGGGGAGCTAAGGGGGTTCCTGAGCAGTGTGGTAACTTCTGGGCGCAAGGATCCAGGTCTTGCCTCCTTGGTTATCCGTGGTACAAATTTTTGCTTGTTTTAAAGCTTTCTCACGCTCTCCCGCCACCAAAGCGCAAGCAGCAGGTTTCAGCTGTGTGAGTTCTGACGGATTTTTCTGCCTCTCTGCAGGGTAAAAGCATAGAGGAGCGACAGCAGCTGATCAAGCAGCTTCGGGATGAGCTACGGCTGGAGGAGGCCAGGCTCGTCTTGCTGAAGAAACTGAGGCAAAGTCAGCTGCAAAAGGAGAACGTGGTACAGAAGGTGAAGCTCTGAGCAAGCATCGTTTGGGGCTGGGTGGGATGAGGGGAAGGTGCTTGGCCTCGCAGAAGCCTGTTAGCGGGCAAACACAAAGACTTGCTCTGCTCTTGGACCTTCCTTTGCTCCGCTTTGGGCCTCCCTGGTGATATTTCTTACCAAAGTGTGTCTGTAGTGAATCCACAGCCCGTCCTGCCCGGCGTGCTGCCCTCAGGGCCAGCTGAGAAGATAAATCTAGGCAGCTCTGAAGTATTAATATTTGATGTAGCATCGATGAGGCTTGGTCAGCGTTGGGGCTGTCGATGGATTTCCTTTCCAAGCACCGTCCGCTGACGCCGCTTCTCGTTTTCTCTCAATCTAGACTCCAGTTGTCCAGAATGCGGCGTCTATTGTCCAGCCATCTCCTGCTCACGTGGGACAGCAGGGACTGTCCAAGCTTCCCTCCAGGCCTGGAGCTCAGGGGGTTGAGCCTCAGAACTTAAGGACATTACAGGTGAGCCCTCCTGTCACCCATTTTCTGTGCAAAAGACTATAATTTGGGCCCCTCACCCCAAAAAGGCCATTGAATGACTCGAGCGTGGCCAGAGAAGGGCAACGGAGCTGGGGCAGGGTCTGGAGCACAGGTCTGCTGGGGAGCGGCTGGGGGAACTGGGGGGGTTCAGTCTGGAGAAGAGGAGGCTGAGGGGAGACCTCCTGGCCCTCTGCAACTCCCTGCCAGGAGGGGGCAGAGAGGGGGGGTGAGTCTCTGGAGCCAAGGCCCCAGCGCCAGGCCCCGAGGGAATGGCCTCAAGCTGCCCAGGGCAGGGTCAGGCTGGCTCTGAGGAAGGATTTCTGTGCAGAAGGGGCTGTTGGGCGTTGGAATGGGCTGCCCAGGGCAGGGGGGAGTCCCCGGGATCCCTGGGGGGGTTGAAGAGTCGGGCTGAGCCAGCGCTGAGGGATCTGGGGCAGTTGGGAACGGTCAGTGCTGGATTAACAGTGGGACTGGATGATCTTCATGGTCCTTTCCAACCTAGCTGATTCCGTGATTCTGTGAATTTTGTTTGGTGCAAACTCTGTGTGTTTGTCTCTGCCCGAGCGAGAGGCTTTTTCCAGGAGGAGGTCTCAGTGCTCTGCTGCTTTAGACGTGGTGGGTTTTTCAGCGGGGAGGTCTGGAGGTTAGTCCAGCTGATGATTCAGGTCGTTTGGTGGAAGAAGGAGCTGAATTTAGATGTGATGGCCTTGAAGAAAGTTGTCTGCTGCTTTGGGCAACACAAGTTCTGAGGCTTGCAGGGAGAAGACTGCTCATTTACACTTACCCACAGGAGTGCCTGGGCAGAAGAGAGGCTGTTTGCAACGGAGCAGAACGGGCAGAGGAAGAGGGTGAAGAAAAACGCGAATGAAACAGGGAATTGAGGGGTTTACCTTCTTTGGGAAGGCGCTGTAGGCAGGACAGGGTGCAGCCTGACAGGGCTGCCTTTCTGCTGGTGTGCTGGAAGAATTCGGATTCTAGAAGAGAAGGTTGTTTAATGTTGCAGGGGTAAACAAGGAGCCAAGGGAATGAGCTCGCTGGCAGGAGGGCGCGTGGCCCGCGGGGTGTTGATGCTGCCAGGCCACGGGGGTTTCTCTCCTGGGGGTTTGCTCCAAGCTCTGCTGCGGGGCTTGGGGTCTCCCACCACCTTGGCGCACGCTCTCACCCCTTCCCCGAGCTCTGTAGCCTCAGGAAATGGACTTTGTCCTTTCCGCAGGAGGCTGTTGGTTCCATTCCTTTGATAAGAGGTTGGAATAAAGTCCCAGCGATGCAGCTGTGAGCCCAGATGCTGGGAGGACGGGGCACGGGACGGGGATGGAGGTGATCCTCCAGCGGCTCTGCCTGCCTCTCGCGTTCTCCTTGTGCCAAAAGACTTTCATTTCAGACTTGCTGATCATTTACTCCCTCCATTAACCATCTCCTTTGTTTGTGGCATTTGTTTTCTTTGCTATGGCAACGATTCGGGGTCAAGTCTATTGTGGCTTCGCAGTGGGATCGGGCTGGTAAAGGAAACGGGCTTTAGGAGAAGAGGAAATGCATTGTTTGCACAGTCTTTGTGAGGCTTTTCTTATGTGTGACAGCGAAGAACCTCATCTAGAACGAGCTGAAAAAAAAAAAAAAGGAGGAGAGGGGGGAGAAAAAGGTTGTCAGACAGAAGGTGTTGAATGTTTTAAGATGATCTCTGATGAAAAAAACGGAGCCCTTTCACCTGTCGTCCCCCCTTGGAGCCGCTCTGGCGGCGCTCGGAGCCACCAAGACCTTGCGGTGAGCTGAGCCTTAGGAGAAGCCTGGGCAGGTCAAGCCCTGCGCTCAGGTCTTTTCCAATCCTGGTATCATGTTTCTGACTGCCTGGGATTGAGGTTTGTAACACGCCTCTGCATTCCTGCACCAGAGGCAAACACCCATCTCCCTCTTCGTCAGGACTCTTCTAACTGTTTCGCTTTGAACTCCCGGCACCGGTGTGAATTCTGGTTTTAATAGCTCTGTGCAGCTGGCAAACAGCCTCCTGATTTTATTTATTTATTTATTTTAATCCTTCCTTTTTTTTTTTTTCTTTTTTTTTTTCCCTCCCCCTTGCGTTTTTCCATATTGATCAAATTGAGGGCTCGTTTTTCATGCAAAGATAACAAATGTGCATCTTGAAAATGACCTTCCGAAACATCCCGACCTCTCGATCCTGGAGGTCTGGGATGGGCAGTTGGCTCCTGGGAAGCGTTGATTACGACTCAGGTGCAATTCCAGCCTCTCTACATCCTCCCTTCAGGCAAAATGCCGGTGATTATTTAAAATAAAGGACAATTAGAGGAAAAGTTAAGTTCTTTGAGCTGTGTCTTGTGTTAGAAGTTAACTGGAATTACAGATAAGTGGAAACGCTCTGCTGTTGCAGAACCTGTACAGAGAACTAAAAATTCTGGTTTTCCTCAAGCCCTTTTTTTTTTTTTTTTCTTTTAAAATTTATTTCTTGTGTCCTTTCTCGGCAGGGTCACAGTGTCATTAGGTCTGCCACAAACACGACTCTGCCCCATATGCTTATGTCACAGCGTGTGATTGCTCCGAACCCTGCCCAGTTACAAGGGCAGCGGGTTCCTCCTAAACCTGGCCTCATCCGCACTACAACTCCAAGCATGAATCCAGCCATCAACTACCAGCCGGTAGGTTACTGATTTTTGCCTCAGTAGTCCTGGGTTTTAGGCACAGTGGCCTGGTGGGGTTAGCGAGAAGGGGAAAAAAAATAATAGGAGGTGCCTTAACGAGTCCGGGTGCCACGGAGAGCTCGGCGTGAAGACGTCGGAGGGAAGCTTTAGGTGGAAATACATCCCAGGCGTGGAGGAAGATGGGTGGCCTTGACCAGCGTGGAAGAAAGAAATGAGAAATAATTTGAAAACGTCCTGTTTGGAGCTGCCAGAGCCCTGGTTCAGCCGAGCAGCTCTGGCCTCCTGCTCACGGGCGCTTCTCTTGGAAAAGCACAACGAGCTCCCTGCAGTCGAGGAGCAGGACCCTTAAACCTATTCTATTTTATCTTGGGAAGAATTCAAAGACTTCCTTGAAGACTGGAAATGGAGAGGGGATAAAAAATAACGCTTTCTAGTTCTAGCACTTGGTGCTGCATACAGCCAAACCCTTCTCCTGCAAACGGCCTCGGTCCCTGCGCTGCGTCTCGCGCGCTGTGGGCCAGTCTCTGTCCCTTGTCTCAGCCCACAATGAGATGCTCTGAGTGTGGGCCCAAGTTAATGACCCCTGTTAATTACCTCTAGGGTTTGTCAGCAGCCCTTAAGCTATTTATTCTGTCCTGACGATCGTATGGTGCAGATTTATAAATGATAAACGTGGCTGCACAACAGTCGGAAAGTCTTGTGCCTGAACAACTGTCAAACAAACCTAATTACATGTTTGATTAAAAAAACCACCCCAGCTACTCTTACAGAAGAGCTGTAAGTTCATTAATGTTAATTCATCATCTATAAATCTTCATGAGTTATCCCCAATCAGCTCTGCCATTAATTTTCCTGGACCTACACCGGACCAACTTGGGATGAACTTGGTTCTCTGCCGTTTATTCCCAATCAGAAAAGTGTTAGCAGTCTTAAAAAAGAAAAATGGGGCAAACTGGTTGATTTTTTACGTGCTTCTCGATGGACACGACCGTGCCCCCTGAGCTTTGGTACTTAACCCCGTCGCTGAGAGGGTTTGTTACTCTTTGGGGTTTTCCCCTTTGCCCGTGGGGAAGCGTTCATGCGCTGGGGGACAGGGAGGCTGGGTGGCAGCACCCTGCCTGGCCTTAAATAGGTCACAGACCGATGGCTTCTGATCCCAAACGACTGCGGAAGCTCCGTGCTCGGGTCAGCAGGAGCCTTCGTGCTTTGCTGCCGTCACATGCCAGAGGGGACCGCGCATCCCGGTGAACGGAGGATGCAGGAGAAGAGCTGCCGGAGAGGGAAGAGGAGGGAATTGGCACATTGGGAGCACCTGTGTGGGAGGGGACGGGCACCATCTGGCAGCGGGGCTGCAGCCTGGGCGCCTGCCAGCTCAGCGAAGCGGGAGGTGGAGGAGCAGAACTCGGCAGCGAGCGGTGGGGAGCGGCGGCGCTCGGCGCTGCCCACGCTCGGCCGGGCCGGGGCCCGGGGCCGGGGCCGGATCCTGCACACGCGGCCCCGGGGCTCCTCTCGCAGGTTCTGGTGCACCGGAGGCTCCTCGGCACGGGCTCTGCTGTACCAGGGGGACTGAGACGAGCTCCTGTCTCCCAGCCCCTTTGGGGAACGTTTGCAGAGGGAGGGAGGGTCGTGAGAAGGCGATTTGCCTCATCCCGGTTCCTTTAGGCCTTTATTATTTGTCTATATTAATCCTCATCTCCTCTTCCTCTCCAGCAATCAAGTTCTTCTGTTCCTTGCCAGCGTACGTCGTCTTCAGCCATCTATATGAACCTTGCCTCTCACATCCAGCCTGGCACTGTCAACAGGGTGTCGTCTCCGCTCCCCAGCCCCAGTGCTCTGAACGACGCCGCCAACTCCCAGGCGGCCGCCAAGCTTGCCCTCCGCAAGCAGCTGGAAAAGACGCTGCTGGAGATCCCACCCCCGAAGCCACCCGCTCCCCTGCTGCATTTCTTGCCCAGCGCAGCCAACAGCGAGTTCATCTACATGGTGGGGCTGGAGGAGGTGGTGCAGAGCGTTATCGACAGCCAAGGTGAGCTCGGGGAGGGGCGGGGGGGGCTGCAGATTTCCTCGGCCGCGCTCCCACGTGCGGGATGCTGAACCCTGCGGCTCGCGAGGCTTCTGGTTTTACTCAGAGGAGGGGAGGGCAGAGCCTGGGCCCTCCCTGGGCGTGAGGGACCTGCGTGCCGAGCCCGTGGGCACGGAGCTGGTCTGGCCAGGCTGGTGGCCTCGATGTGCCGTGTCTGCGCCCTGGGGCTCGTCGGGCTGTGCCCACCCAGGGATGGAACCCCCCTTGCCCTGCATGAAGGTTTGGGAGCTGAGATGCAAAATCCCTGGGCTGTCACAGCTCTGAGGTCCTGTCCCTGGAGGTTTTAGCTCCCAGCTCGCCCTTCCCTCTGGGTTGTCACCTCCTGGGCGAAGGGGATGGGGCCTGCACTGCTTCTAGAGCACAGCGTGACTGCGGCGCATCGCTGCCTCGCCTGGCTCAACCACCAACACCCCCCCAGCTTTCTGTAGTCCTGTAGAGCTGGTTCCAGCACTGCTGGGTTGTTCTGTCCCGGGGTCAGGATTTCTCCCGTGTCTCTCCTGGGATGCTGAGCTCTTGCCTAGAGTGGGGTTGGACTTTAGATGCAACACTGTCCTGAAAATCTGTTTATTTTCTGGGACCTTCCCTCTTGCTCTGACCGTGCATGTGGGAGCCTGTTGCTGTCACAGAATTAACAGAATCACGTAGGTTGGAAAAGACCTTAAGATCCTCCAGCCCAACCATTAATCTAACGCTGACAGTTCCCAGCTCCACCAGATCCCTCAGCGCTGGCTCAACCCGACTCTTCAACCCCTCCAGGGATGGGGACTGAGGATGATCCCTGCCCTGAGCCTGTTCTGGTGGTTTTTAACCTTTTTAGTGAAGAAATTTTTCCTAATACCCAGTCTAACCCTTCCCTGGGGCAGCTTGAGGCCATTCCCTCGGGGCCTGGCGCTGGGGCCTTGGCTCCAGAGACTCATCCCCCCTCTCTGCCCCCTCCTGGCAGGGAGTTGCAGAGGGCCAGGAGGTCTCCCCTCAGCCTCCTCTGCTCCAGACTGAACCCCCCCAGTTCCCCCAGCCGCTCCCCAGCAGACCTGTGCTCCAGACCCTGCCCCAGCTCCGTTGCCCTTCTCTGGCCACGCTCGAGTCATTCAATGGCCTTTTTGGGGTGAGGGGCCCAACACTGAACTGAACTCCACCACATCCCTCAGCACTGGGTCAACCCCTCCAGGGATGGGGACCGTCATGCCCTGGGGTGGAGGGGACAGTGTGAGAGCTGTGGCGGGGAGGGGGGTATCTGTCCCATTTTCCCACTAACTCCAGTTCTTGGTGACCCCCCAGGGAAAAGCTGCGCGTCCCTCCTGCGTGTGGAGCCCTTTGTCTGTGCCCAGTGCCGCACCGACTTCACCCCTCACTGGAAACAGGAGAAAAACGGGAAGATCCTGTGCGAGCAGTGCATGACTTCCAATCAGAAGAAGGCGCTGAAGGCCGAGCACACCAACCGGCTGAAGAACGCCTTCGTGAAAGCTTTGCAGCAGGAGCAGGCAAGTCGCTGAGCTGCGCCGCTGGGACACGTTTGTTCCGGGAGAGCCTGGAGCTCCCCGGCCCTTCGGGCACCTCCAGCCACGCGGCTTTTCGTTGGGTCGGTCGGGCTTCCCCACGTGTGAACTTCGAGGCATTTGGCTTCTCCGTGGGGATGCCCAGCTCGCCACGTGGGGCTTCTAACAGCGAGAGGCTGATGCTGAGTGTCTGGAGCTGCTCCTCTCCCTTTGGGCCGTTTTTTTCCACCCCCCCTGGATTCGCACCTGCCTCCCTTCCCTGGTTTTGCCACCAACATCCCTGGAGCTTGTGGGAAGTCACTTACCCTGCTCGCTTTTCTGCGGAAGGCGGGGATCTGCTAAATTTTTAGAGGCCTTGGGGTAAAATAAACCAGAATCATCATTTGTGAACTGTAAAAAAAAAAAAAACCAACCTAAATATGAAGCGGAATCTCGCTGCTGACGAATGGTTTGCGCCTGTTTGAGAGCAAAGAGAATCCTGGGGCTGTTTGTAACAAGTGGGTGCGGAGAGAGAAAAGCTGTTGGTGTTGGCTGCGGCGAGATTCCAGTAACACCTTGGGAGAGCAGCCGGGTTTTTAGTGGGTTTCCAACAAAAAGAGGCGATCGCGGCGTGTGGGGAGGGACCCGCTGCCCCCCACCGCGGCCGGGGTCGGTGTGAGGGCTTGGGGGGGGGCTCAGCTCGGTCCCGGTGCGTCTCGTTGAGGTTTGAACGGTCCGGCGCGTGCCTCTGAGGGTGCTTTTGGTTCTTGGGCTCAGGAGATCGAGCAGAGGCTACAGCAGCAGGCGGCCTTGTCCCCCACCGCGGCCCCGGCCGTCTCCAGCGTCAGCAAACAGGAGAACATCATGCGGCACCACACGCTCCGGCAGGTGAGCCCCTCGCTGGGAGCCCACGGCGAGCGGTCCCCGACGAGGAGCAGGGAGGTGCGAGCGCCCCGCTGCTTTCTCTCTGGGCTCTGGCTCCCTGTTTTCCTGGGGGCTGCTGAGTTGGTTTTAACCCCAGCCCCCTGCGCCCCGTTGCCCTGGGGGTCCCTCCGTTGCCAATCCTGGGCCACCCGGGCCCTGCGATCCACTGCCCGGTGACATTCCTCCCCAAGAGCCATCTCCAAACTTGTTCTCCCCATACCAGCCAAATAAAAAAAAAAAACCCCAAACCCCACGATTTAATTCTTCACCCTCTGGCTGCAGCTCCTGTCGCAGCGACTGCTTCCAGATTAACGTGCCTTCCACCCATCTTTCTTCTCCTCTTCCTCAGGCTCCGCAGCCCCAGAGCACTTTGCAGCGTGGCATCCCCACCTCTGCCCGCTCCATGCTCTCCAACTTTGCGCAGGCGCCCCAGCTCTCGGTGGCGGGGGGTCTCCTCGGCATGCCAGGTAACGGCGGGGGGGGCCCGGGGCTGGACAGCTCAGGCTGCACCCACTTTGATTTTTTTTTTTTTTGGGGGGGACGGCGGGGAGAAGCGGGCTGTATTGCCACCAACACCAGCTGGTAGTGACGGTGCCTCGTCCCCCTGCAGACCTCTGCCACTCTCAGAGGGTGCGTTTGGGTTAAATTACCACTTTCTAGGTAAAAAGCTGGGAGTGTTGTGGCCGGCTCGCTGGGCTCGGCCCCAAAGTGACCACCTCGAGGCAGCCGCGGGGCTAGAGTGTGTTGGAGGGGGTCCCCACTTGCTTTTGTCCCCCCTCTGCAGGTGTTAACATCGCTTACCTGAATGCTGGGATCGGAGGCCACAAAGCGTCGAGTTTGGCGGACCGGCAGCGGGAATATCTCCTGGATATGATCCCGCCCCGCTCTATATCGCAGTCCATCAGCGGACAGAAATAACGCCTGTTGACCGTCCCCCCCCCCCTTGCCCCCCCAGCCAAGCCTTCCCCTTCCCCACACCCTCTTCTTCCTCCCCACTTCCGTCGCATGCAGTGCCTGTACTGGTGCCTACCGTACACGGGGAAAAAAAAAAAAAAAAACAAAAAAAAAAAAACAGACGAGAGATTAAAAAAAAAAAAAAGAAACAAAAAACCCACAAATGACAAAAAAAACCCGCCTCGTACAAAAAAAAAAAAAAAAAGAAGAAAAAAAAAGAAAAAAAAACCATTTCAAACCTTCAGCGACCTGTCCTTTTTCCAAACCTTAACTTCTTTGGTTTTCTATAGCAGTGAGAGGTCACTTCCTTTGCCCGAGGTCAGAACAATGTCTGCTTGAAATCAGCACTCTACATGTGTTAAAGCTTGTTTTATGCTATTTTTTGTAATGACAAAGCATAGAATTTTTAATTGTGTTGTGGTTTTTTTTTTTTGTTTTTTTTTTTTTTTACCCCCCCTTTTTTTTTTTTTTTTTTTTTAATTCTTCTCCCTCCTTTCCCTCCTTTTTTGCTAAATGGATGGTTAAACCTTTTTTTCCTTTCCAGAGACTTTGTAAAGGGCATCCGCTCGACATTAAGTGACCGTTAAATTTTTGTTTAAAGGGCAGCCTGTGCTGACTCACGGGGAAACACGGGGGCAAAGAGATGCGATGGGCTGGAGCCCGGACCCCGCCGTCCGTGCTGGGGTGCTACAATTCCCTTGGCTCGGCAGAAGAAGGCAGGAGACGCCGCTCCCCACACCTTAGCCGCCGTCTGGCTCCCCGGAGGAAGGGAGTTCGCTTCCGTGAGGGACCCTCGGGCTCCATGGACGGTGCTGGCAGCCCCCCCCGAGCGACCCGCGGAGCCCGGCGGGGCACGGAGGGGTGTCGCTGGCGCCCGGCGAGCCCCCGGGGGCGGGGGGGGCAGCTCTCGGCGGGCTCTCGAGCGGACTGCGACCCACCCGGTGGCATCGGGCGTGGTGAGTCCGTGTCCCCCCCCCGTCCCGTCCCCCCTCCCGCCCTCCTCTCTCCTCTCCCCTCCGCGCTCTTGCATGTTCCGGAGCCGCTCTCGGTCGTCGTCGTCGTCACCGGCCCTCGCGGACACGATGGGGGACGGCACCGAACGAACCCAAAGCAAGAAATAAGCCGCGAAAAGTCGTCTGAGAAACGCTCTATTTGCACTTAACCTTCACACTAACGGGCCCTATCCCTCCTCTTCCTCCTCCTCTTCCTCCTCCTCTTCCTCCTCCACCCCCCTCAGCCAGCAGAAATCACGCCCCGGCTGCCGGGGAGACCCCGGCGGAGCCACCCCCGTTGTGTGTCCCCCCCCACCATCCCTTCGCCTCCGCCGGGACCCCCCCCGGCACCCAAACTTGCCCAAACCCGAGCGTCCGCGCAGGGTTTTGCTGCTCCCGGGGTTTTCCTGAGAGTTTTCAAAATTTTTTTTAATTATTATTATTAATTTTCCTTTTTTTTTAAAAAAAAAAATAATTTTCCCTGACGTCTCCATTTTTCTCGTGCAATTTCAAAGCGCCAGCTCACCCGTGGGGAGGTGCTTGACGGGGTCGGGGGTGGGGGGGCGATTGGGAGCTTCCCCCCCCCACCCCACTACTGGGGACTCGGCGCCTTCTCTCCCAAAATGCCCCCCTCGACCGGTGGGAGGGACCCCCACCCCACCAACATCCCCCTCAATTCAATGAGCACTTAACCCCCGAGGGGTCTGGGTGCCCCCAAACCCCCCCGCTCCCCCCCCCTCCGGGGCCCTCCAGAGGCAAAAGGATTTTTTTTTTTTTCCCTTTTAAAAATTTTTTTTGAAGCTAGTGAAGCGTAGTGGTGTATATATATATATATTTTTTTTTTTGTGGGTTGGTTTTTTTTGGTTTTTTGTTTTAATCTTGTTTAGCTGGCTCCCCCCCCTCCACACACCCCCCCCACCTTGGGACGCTGAGATCCTTTTCAAATCTCCCTGCTTCCACGGGAGCACTTTGATGTATCGTTTCTTCTTGGATAAACCTGAGTTTTTTGGGTTTTTTGGGGGTTTATTTTTTTTATCGGCTTATCCTTCACACACCCCCCACACCCCCCCAAGACCCTTTGATGTGGTCGAGCCCCCCCCTTTCCCTCCCATCCCTCGCTCAAGTGCCATTCTCCCCCGTCAGGTGTTACCGAGAGGTACGAGGTGACCTGGGCGCATGGGTTGAGATTAAATTATAAAATTTTAAAAACAAAACAAAAAAAAAACCACAAAAAAAAAAAAAGAAAAAAAAATACAAAAAAACCAAGTGCAATACTTAATGCCGAGTCTCTCCCGTGGAGGGGGGGGGTGTGGGGGGGGAATTGGGGGTACGGGGGGGGTGGGGGGCGGACGGAGGGAACCGATGGAGAACAAGATGCCGACTTCATGGTGCTATAAGTGAAATCCGCCCCCGGGGACCGGGGGGGACCCCTTTTTTTTTGCCCACCCTCCCACTTTTAGAGGGAGGGTCCTATGGGGCCGGGATGGGGCGGGCGCCTCAGCCCTGGGGTCTGCAGGCAGTTCCCCCCTCCCCACCCACCCACCCCCAAAAAAAAAAAAAACAACGGACCCCCAAAACTCTGCCTGTGGCCCTGTGGGGGGAGCAGGGCCATCCCTGGGCCCCCCCCGAGGCTTTGGCTGTGACCTGCGCAGGTTTAACAGTTTTATTATTATTATTATTATTATTATTATTATTTGGCTTGAACCCCACCCCAGCCCCCAGGGATGTGATGTACGGTAGAAAATCCTCTTTTTCCTTTTTTTTTTTTATTTTTTTATTTTTTTCCCCTGGATACAGAAATAAGGATTTCTTTCCCGCTTTTGTTCGCGTTTCTTTTACAGCTAGGGGTAGATCCGCTTGTGAAAATGCTTTTATCGGGACTTTTTTTTTTTTTTGGGGGGGGGGGGGGGGTGTTGGTTTGTTTGTTTTTTTTTTTTTTGGTTCCTCCAAAGGCATAACCCGTCCCTCCTCTAACCTCTCCCCCCCCCTCCCTGCCTCGACCCTTCATTAGCTTATGATATTGCTGCCGAAATGTTATAACAAGGACTCATTCGTGTATATAAGCTATTTCTTGACACATTAAAAAAAAAAAAAAAAAGGATAAAAAAATACAAAAAAAAAAAAATTGTACATTGTGTAGAAAAAAAAAAAAGAGGAAAAAACAAACAAACGAACGAAAAAAACAAAAAAAAAAACAAACGGAAAGCGAACCCGCCTAGCCATGGGTGTTGTGGAAGTCGTCACGTCCTTCTCGTAGTGTGACCTCGTGTGTATGACATGAAACGTGCAAAAGGGGGGTTCCCGGCGGCTCGGCTCGGCTCGGGGGGGGGGGGGGGGGGGGCGAGGGGGGGTGGGAAATGGTGCTGGGGGGGGGACACAGGGGACCGGTGGCCCCCCCCCCCGGCCCCGGCGATGCACTGGTGGCGGCGGCCACCTCCCGAATCTGTGCCTTTCACACACACGCAAACTCGGGGGCCCCCCCCCCGCGGCACCAGCAGCCCCGGAGGCAGGGAGGGGGTGTCCCACAAATTAAAAAAAAAAATAATAATAAAAATTTTAAAAATTTAAAAAAAAAAAAAAAAAAAAAGGGGAGGGGTGGGCAGCGCGCTGAGCACGGGGGGAGCGGGGCCGGGGGGGGGACGAGTATTATAAACTGTAACTGTATTTGCACTGTTTTTATTATTGCATTGGCATATATACAATATACATCTATAACAACCTGCGGTCTGCGGCCTCCTTCCTCTGCCCCCCCCGCCCCAACCACCCAGCAGGGACATCGGCCCCCCCCCGATTTGCAGGATTTTAGGCCCAATTTGAGGGATTTTTTTTTTTTTTTTTTTTTTTTGGTCTTGACTCGTAGGATTTTTTTTTAGGCCTCAAATTTGCAGGCTCAGTTTGTGGGGTTTCATTACGAATTTGCAGGGTTTTAGGCCCAATTTGTGGGGTTTCTGTCCTAATTTGCAGGGGTTTAGGCCCAATTTGAGGGATTTTTTTTTTTTTTTTTTGGTCCTGGGTTGTGAGATTTTGGTCTCGACTCGTAGGATTTTTTTAGGCCTCAAATTTGCAGGCCCAATTTGTGGGGTTTCATTCTGAATTTGCAGGGTTTTAGGCCCAATTTGTGGGGTTTCTGTCCTAATTTGCAGGATTTTAGGCCCAATTTGAGGAATTTTTTTTTTTTTTTTTTGGTCCTGGGTTGTGAGATTTTGGTCTCGACTCGTAGGATTTTTTTTAGGCCTCAAACTTGCAGGCCCAATTTGTGGGGTTTCGGTCCGAATTTGCAGGGTTTTAGGCCCAATTCGTGGGGTTTCTGTCCTAATTTGCAGGGTTTTAGGCCCAATTTGAGGGATTTTTTTTTTTTTTTTTGGTCCTGGGTTGTGAGTTTTTGGTCTTGACTCATAGGATTTTTTTTAGGCCTCAAATTTGCAGGCTCAGTTTGTGGGGTTTCAGTCTGACTTTGCAGGATTTTTAGGTCCAATTTGTGGGGTTTCTGTCCTAATTTGAGGGATTTTTGGTTCTGGTTCGTGAGATTTTTAGTCTTAATTTGTAGGATTTTAAGCCCCGAATTTCCAGGATGAATTGGTGGGATTTCAGACCCCGTTTCCAGGATTGTAGGCCTAATTGGTGGCGTTTCAGTCCTAATTTGCAAGATTTTAGGACTGATTTTCAGTGTTTTGGGTACAGTTTGTAGGATTTCAGTTCTAATTTGCAAGATTTTAGGCACAATTTGCAGGATTTTGGCCTGTTTCCAGGATTTCAGATTGAATTGGTGGGATTTTTGCTCCAGTTTCCAGGATTGTTGTCCAGATTTTTCCAGGCCCATTTTGTGGCGTTTCCATCCTAATTTTCAGGATTTTTAAAACCAATTTTCAGTGGTTTAGGCCCAGTTCGTGGGATTTCAGTTCTAATTTGTATAATTTTAGGTACAATTTGCAGGACTTTGGCCTGTTTCCACGATTTCAGACCAAATTGTTGGGGTTTTGGCTCCAGTTTCCAGGATTTTAGGCCCAATTTGAGGGATTTTTTCATTCTAGTTTGTGAGATTTTAGTCTCAATTTTCAGGATTTCAGGCACAATTTGAAAGATTTTGGTGTGTTATCAGGATTTCAGATTGAATTGGTGGGGTTTTGGCTCCAGTTTCCAGGATTGTAGGCCAAATCTGCAGGCCCAATTTGTTGGGTTTCAGTCCTAATTTGCAGGACTTTTGGCCCAGTTTGAGGGATTTTTGGTTCTAGTTCATGAGATTTTAGTCTTAATTTGTAGGATTTTAGGCCACCAAATTTCCAGGCTCAATTTGTGGGATTTCAGACCCAGTTTCCAGGATTGTAGGCCTAGTTGGTGGCGTTTCAGTCCTAATTTTCAAGATTTTTAAAACCAATTTTCAGTGGTTTAGGCCCAGTTCGTGGGATTTCAGTTCTAATTTGTAGGATTTTAGGTACAATTTGCAGGATTTTGGCCTGTTTCCAGGATTTCAGACCAAATTGGTCCGGTTTTGGCTCCAGTTTCCAGGATTTTAGGCCCAATTAATGGGTTTCAGTCCTAATTTGCAAGCTTTTAGGACCAATTTGCAGTGTTAGGCCCAGCTCGTAGGATTTCAGTTCTAATTTGCAGGATTTTTAGGTAAAATTTGTAGGATTTTGGCCTGTTTCCAGGATTTCAGACCGAATTGGTTGGATTTTGACTCCGGTTTCCAGGATTGTAGGCCAAATTTGTGGGGTTTCAGTTTTCATTTGCAGGATTTTAGGCCCAATCTGCAGAATTTTAAGCCCAGTTCATGGGATTGCTGTCCTAATTTGCAGGATTTTAGATACAACTTGCAGGATTCTGGCCCCAATTTCCAGGATTGTAGGCCAAATTTGCAGACCCAATTCATGGAGTTTCAGTCTTAATTTGTAGAATTTTTGGCCCAAATTTCCAGGATTTCAGGGCAGGTTTGTGAGCCTTCAGATCTGGTTTGTGGGATTTTAGGCCCCTATTTGCAGGATTTGAGGCCAAATTTGGCGGATTTTAGGCTGAATTTCTGGGATCTCAGGCTAAATTTGTAGGATTCTGGTACCAATTTGCACAAATTCAGCCTCAGTTTGTAGGATTTCGGTCCAAATTTGCAGGATTTCAGGCCCAATTTGAGGGATGTTGGTCCCAGTTTGCAGGATTTCAGCCCTTAGTTACAGCATTTTAGGCCCAGTCTGGAGGCTTTTGGGCCAAATTTCTGGTATTTCAGGCCAGATTTGCAGGATTTTGGTACCAGTTTGCAGGATTTCAGGCCCGATTTGCAGTATTTTGGTCCTGATTTGTAGAATTCTGCTCCTGACTTGCAGGATTTCAGCCCCAATTGCAGGATTTCAGTCCCAGTTTTCAGGATTTCGGTCCCAGTTTTCAGGATTTTGGTCCCAGTTTTCAGGATTTCGGTCCCAGTTTTCAGGTTTTCAGCCTCAGTTTGCAGGGAAAAGGCACAAAAGCAGCTTTAGGGGAGGAGGGGGGGCGAGCGTAGGGCAGCCCCAGAGCCAGATGGGTTGGGGGGAGCATGATGGGGGGGGGCGGGTGGGTGGTCCCCCCATTCCTGGACACCGTCACTGTTGGGGTCACCCCCCCCCATCTCCCCATCTCCCTCAGTGTCAGGATCCAGCCTGAGCGGTGCTCGGGCAGCCCCCCCCTTCCCCTCCCCAGCTTGGAGGGGTCAGCTTGCCCCCCCCCAATCCCCTGGTTTGCACCCCACCAGCTCCAGTGTGGCCCAAGCAGGGACCCTGTGCCCCCCAAGACTCCACGTCCTTTAGGGTGCACAGTACCCCCCACCCCAGCACCTCAATTGCTCCCTGCAGTGCCAGCCACCCCCAGTACCCAAATTTCTGCCCCCCCCCCCCTCCCCAACTTGGCCCTTCTGCTGCCTCCTGCACCCCCAAACCCATCCTGCCCCCCCCTCCTCGCTCTGCTCCGGCTGTTCTGGGGAACAAGCATCACCCTGACCCAAGCACGGCAATCTGGGGGGGGGGGGGGCAGCCACAAGCGAGGTGCAGGGGTGGGGTGGGGGGGGCACAGCTCAGCTGACCCAGGGCGGGGGGGTGGGGGGGGCAGGAAGCCAGGCTTTTTGCACAAATTTAAGCTTTTTTGTCCTTTTTTTCTTTTTTTTTTTTAATTTTTCTTCCCCCCGCCCCCTTTTGCATTGTGTTTGAAATCTGGTTTAATGACGAAGCGAAGCTGGTTCAGTGCTGCCAGCTGGGGATGCGGCAGCTGAGGACAAATAATAAGTTTTGGGTTTTTTTTTTTTTTGGAGAAAGGATTAAAATAAAATTTAAAAAAAAAAAAAAATCACCTTTGTAATATTTATCACTTGCAAGCTATGTTTAATAAAGAGGAATGGTTTATAACTTTCCACATGGCTGGTGTGTTGCCTTGGGGGTGTTCCGGGGTGGGAGGGGACCCCCCTAAATCGAGGTGAGGATCCCCCACCCCAACTGAAGTGGGACCTCCCGCGTCATCGTCCGTCTGTCCGTGTCCGTCTGTCCCCACAGAGCCCCAGGGGACGGCGGGGGGGTGGTGGTGGCGTCGGTGTCCCCTTCCCCAAGCCTTGAACCCTTGGGGGACACATCCTGCCCCCAGAGGTGACCCCCCCGTCGCTTCCCTCCCCATTCTTGCAGCGACACGACTTGCTACAAAAAGAGTTTATTTGCCAAAAAAAACCCCCAACAACCGAAGAGGAGCATGTTTGTGGATATAAAGAGCAGGACCCCGGGGTCGGGGTGAGGGGGGGGGGGAAAGGCACTGGTGGCTGGGGAGGGGCAGGCACCCACGGGTGGGGATGGGGACACGGAGGGTCATGGGGAACCAGGAGGCACTTGGGGACAGTGGGATGGATTTGGGGACCCCCAGGAAGGACGTGGGGTACCCAGGGATGGCAGGATGGACGTGGGGACCTGCAGGATGGACATGAGGATGCTCAGGACAGATGTGGGGACCCCCCAGGATGGATGTGGGGTACCTAGGGATGGCAGGATGGATGTGGGACCCCAAGGATGGATGTGGGGACCCCCAAGATGGATGTGGGGTACCTAGGGATGGTAGGATGGACATGGGACCCCCAGGATGGATGTGGGGTACCCAGGGATGGCAGGATGGACATGGGACCCCAAGGATGGATGTTGGGACCCCCAGGATAGATGTGGGGACCCCCAGGAAGGACGTGGGGTACCCAGGGATGGCAGGATGGATGTGGGGACCCCCAGGATGGACATAAGGATGCCCAGGACAGATGTGGGGACCCCCAGGATGGATGTGGGGTACCCAGGGATGGCAGGACGGATGTGGAGGACCCGTGGGGGCACCCGCTGATGGTGGGACGGACACGGGGCGCCCGGGCGGAGTCTAAATGCGGAGGCGTCCGTCCAGGACCCCCTCCCAGAGCGCGGGGCCGAGGGGCACGTAGGCTTTGGTGGTCTCGTCCAGCAGGAAGAGGGGGTCGGGGACGCGAGCCGGGTCGAAGCCCTCCTGCGCCAGCCGCACCTTCTGCTGCTTGAAGGTCTCCGTCATGGCCAGGCGCTCCTGGGAGGGCAGCGGGGTGGGTTGGGGACCCCCTTGGGCACCCCCACAGCTCCTGCCGGCCGCTCCCCACCCCTTTACCTGCAGCCGGAGGAAGCGGGGCCGGGCGTAGGGCGGCAGGAGCTGCTCCACGTGCCGGTAGAGCGCGGGCCCGTCCAGCCGGCAGCCGGGGCGCAGCACCAGCGCCGCCATCCCGGCACGACCCTCGTGGCCTGCGGGTGAGGGCAGAGCTTGGGGCGGGGGGCACTGCTGGGCTGGGGGGGGCGAGCGAATGACACCGGGAAGGATGCGGGGGGCAGTACCTGGTACGGTGACGCCGTAGACGGTGGCTTCTTGCAGGGACTCGTGGGCCACCAAGGCTTCGGCCACCTCCGTGGTGGCCACGTTCTCGCCTTTCCACCTGGGAGGGGGATGACAGCGATGAGCAGGGTGGGGCCGAGCACCCCCCCCAAAACATTTGGAAGGGCTGAGCCCCTCCCTCCGGCCCTGCAATGGATGGGGGGGGTGGGGCTGCAGCTGGAGAGGGGGGTCGGGGTGTCCCCCGTCGCTGGGGGCCTCTGGCACCTGTAGGTATCGCCGGTGCGGTCGCGGAAGTGGACGAACTGGGCCGCATCCTGCTCCATCAGGTCACCGGTGCTGAAGTAAGTGTCACCCTCGGCGAAGACCCCCCGCAGCAGCTTCTGCTCCGACAGCTCCCGGCTGCCGGCGTAGCCCAGGAAGGGGGTCCGGGGGGTCACCGGGGCAATCAGCAGCCCCGTCTCGCCTGCGGGGATGGGGACACGTGTCAAGGCGGCGGGGGGGGGGGGGGGACAGGGGACACAGGACACCCCTGGGGACCCCCTAAACCTCCATCCCCGCCACTCACCCGTCCCCACGCGGATGCAGCGTCCGGCCGCGTCCCGCACCGGGGCTCCCGCCGTCACGTCGTAGCGGACGATCTCGAAGGGCGAGAAGAGCTGGGGAGAGGGGCCGGGGGGGGGGGGGCTCAGTGTCCCGGCGGGGACAGGCACGGGGCCAGGGGGACACACAGCACAGCCCCCCCCCCTCACCTTGTAGATGAAGCTGCTGCGCCCCACGGCCCCCGGCGTCCCCGTGTAGTTGAAGAGGGTGACGTTGCCCTCGGTCATCCCGTAGGTCTCCACGATGCGGATGGCGCCGAAGCGCCGCAGGAAGCGCCGCCACACGTCGGGGCGCAACCCGCTGCCCACCGCCAGCCGCAGCCCGTGCTCCCGCTCCCCGGGGCGCTGCGGGGACACGCCATCAGATCTGGGCGGGATGGGGGTGCTCCA
This sequence comes from Athene noctua, assembly GCF_965140245.1. NCBI lineage: Eukaryota > Metazoa > Chordata > Aves > Strigiformes > Strigidae > Athene > Athene noctua. The sequence continues at coordinate 3,303,047 of NC_134065.1, read as the reverse complement.
TGGACAGCCCCCCCCCCAGCCCTCAGCTCCCCGCCCCTGACCTGGGGCTGGTTGACCAGGTAGCGGCAGAGCTCCCCGATGTACTGGAAGACCGTGACCCCCTCGGCGCGACAGTCGTCCCAGAACTGGCTGGCTGAGAACTTCTCCTTCAGCACACAAGTGGCCCCTGCGGAAAGGCGAGGTGGGAGGGGGATCAGCCGCCCCCCGAAATGTCACGGGGCTCCCCACGGGGCCCCCCCCCGGCCCTGCTCACCGATGCCGATGCAGCCGACGATGCCCAGGAGGGACCCGGCCATGTGGTGGAGGGGCAGCGCCAGGTACACGACGTCCCGGCTGGAGGCTCCCACCAGCTCGTAGAAGCTCAGGCACATGATGGACTTGAGGTGGGAGACGCGAGCGGCTTTGGGGAGACCTGCGAGGGGAGGGTGATGCTGTAGAACCGCCCCCCCCCCGGCCCCACTCCCCATGGGGACCCCGTCCCGCCGGACCCGGGCACCCACCGGTGGTGCCGGAGGTGAAGATGTAGAGGCAGGTGTCGTTCATGTCCTGGGGCTGCCAGACGTCCTCGGGCTCCAGCTCCTCGGAGGCCGCGTCCAGCAGCTCCTGGAGGGCCACGACGCCGGGGGGGTACGGCCCCGAGCCCAGCACCCACACCGCGACGTCATCCTCCCGCAGGCTGGGCAGGATGGGCTCCACCGCCGCGAACAGGTCTGCGTGGGGACGGGGGGGGGACACAGGCTGGCGGTGGGAGGGGATGGGGACCCGTCCCCACCCGTGTCACCCTCAGGGACACCCCCAGCCTCTGGGGACACCCTCAGCCCCATTTCCACCCCCGGGAGGGGGGGGGCATTGCCCAGGGTGACCAGGCAGGATCTGGTTGGGAGCAGTTTGGGGGACACCCGTGTGTCGTGTCCCCCCCCCCCTATCACCCTGAGCTGAACCACCGCGGTCCCCCACACTATCCAGCGCCCCCCCCCCAGTGTTAGGGACCCCCCCACACCCCCCCTCGGTCCCCCCAAACCCGCTGCTCCCCTCGTGCCCCCGCTCCCAGCCCATCCCTGGAGCCCCCCCGCACCCCTTGGAGCCGTTTTCACCCCCGATGCCGCCCCCCCCCTTCCCTCAGCCCTTCCCCCCGGTACTCTCCGGTCCCCCCCCGCTCCCCCCCAGCCCGTTTCTCACCGTCCGCCACCAGCAGCGCCCGCGCCCCGCAGGCGCGCAGGCAGTGCCGGAGGGCGCGGGGGGGCAGCGCCGTCCCCAGGAAGGCGGGTCGGGCCCCCAGCGCCGCCAGCCCCAGCCACCCCCAAACGAACCGCGGCTCGTTCCCCACCAGCAGCCCCACGGTGACCCCGGGCCCCACGGCGCCGGCCCCGCCGCCCAGCGCCCGGCCCCGCAGCGCGTTGGCCACCCGCGCCACCCGCCGCGCCGCCCCCCCGTAGGGCTCCGCGCCCCCCGCCGCCCGCAGGAACGGCCGCGCCGGCGCCTCCCGCGCTGCCCGCAGGAACCGGGCGGCCAAACTGCAGCCGCCGCCCCCCGCCAGCGCCCGCCGCCGGCACCGGGCCGCCCGCGCCGCGAAGGCCAGATCGGCCCAAAGGTGCGGCCGGAGCAGCCGCTGCAGCAGCGCCAGGGCCGCCAGGGCCGCCAGCAGCGCCAGCGCCATGGCCCGCCGCTCCGCCCCCGCCCCGCCCCGCGACACGCCCCCGGGACACGCCCCCGGGACACGCCCCCTAGGACACGCCCCCTGGGACACGCCCCCTGGGACACGCCCCCCCGGGACACGCCCCGACACCCCCCGCCCCCTCGCACATTGCCAGTCCTGCCCCCCCCCTCCCCAATCGTGTCCCCATCGTCTTCGTCACTGCCGTGTGTCCCCCCCCCCCCGGGTCCCCAGGCCCCGCCTCCTCGCCACGCCCCCCCCGTCCCCCCCCAGCCCCTCCATCATGTCCCCGTCCCCAGCCCAGCCCTGTTTGACCCCCCCATGTCCCCGTCCCGCCCCCAGCGCCCCCCCCATGTCCCCGTCCCACCCCCAGCGCCCCCCCACGTCCCCCCCAGCCCCATCCCCCTCTCCCACCCCCACGGGCCCCCCCCTCATGTCCCATCCCCCCCCCTCGTGCTCCCGCCTCATCCCAGATTTCCACTCCCGTGTCAGAGGGGGGGGTGTGTGTGTGTGTGTGTCACGCTGTTGGGGGGGTGTCACTGTTCCCGGGGCCCCCCCGGGGAGATGCGACACAAAGAGATGGCTCCTTGTACAAAACATCCGAGAGGTTTTTTTATTGTTGTTTTTTTTTTAAAAAAAAAACACTTTAAAAACGCTAAAGAGCTCTTGGGGGGGGGGGGGGGGCGACAGGAGAAGCCTCGTCCCGTCCCCGTCCCCCCCCCGTGCGGGCACTGAACTGAACCCGCTGCCTGATGGGGTGGCGGGGGGGGGGGAGGCGGTGTGGGGGGGAAGGGGGGGTCGGTGTCCCCTCACCCCCCCCCCAGGCAGGGCCACGAGTCCCCCCCTCCCCAAAGCATCCTGGAGCAGCAAGTCAGTTCGCACCGTTTATTTACATCTTATATGAAAATAGGGGATGTGTGATAGACCCCCACCCCCCCCCGCGCCCCCCCCTTCCCCTCCCCGTGGTGCCGCAGCCGCTCTTGGGGACACCCCCCCCGCCCCCCACCTCATCCCGTGGTAAAAAGGAGCTAAAAAGTCAAGTGGGGGAGTTGGGGGGGGCAGCCCCGTCCCCGCGGGGTCCTGGCGTTGGTCGGGGGGGGGGGGGGGACGACGTACACCCCCTCCACCCCCCCGCCGATCTTCTTCCCGTCCTGGCAATGGCTTTTGGGGCCACCGGGGAGCACGGGGACCCCGCGAGCGGGCCGGGGGGGCCGGGGGGGGGGCAGAGCCCTCAGTCACTGTCCGAGCCCACGGCGGAGGAACCTTTTCTTTTCCTTTTGGCGGGTTTGGGTTTGGTGTCTTCTTCCTCCTGCGAGCGGGTACAGAGGGGGAAGTGGGGGTCACTGCCATCACGGGGGGGGACCCCGCTCCTGCCTGCGCCTCCTCGGGCTGCGGATGTGGCCGAGGGGGGCCGGGGGGGGCCGGGACACTTACCGAGGCGCTGCTGGAAGCCGACTCCTCCTCGTTGTTGGGCGGCTGCGCCGCGTTCTTGCGGCTGCGGGGGCTGGACAGGGTGGCTTTTCGGCGGCTCTTGGGGGGTTTGGTGGAGGAGTCTTCATACTCCTCTGCCAGGGAGAAGAGGTCGCTGAACCTGGGAGGGAGGCAGGGAGGGAAGAGGGGGGGGGGGTTTTCTCAGGCACTTTCGGGGTCCTGAGGCCTCCCCGTGCCGGGCGGGGACGGAGAAACTCACTTCATCTTGTGGGCTTCGTCGCAGCTGGCCTGGACGTGCTGCAGCGCCTGCAGGATCGGGGTTTGGCTGAAAACTGGGGAGAAAGCGGTAGGAACGGGGGGGGGTCAGAGACCTGACAGTGGGTGCCCCCAGGCTGGGAAACACCCCCACGCACACCCCACACTCACACACCCCCACCACACACACACCCCGCTGGGGTTTTGGACACAGGCAGCGTCACAAGGGGCTCCCAGTATGCCAGAGTGTCCCAGTTCCCAGGTGGCAGCTGGTGGGGCCGGGGCCTGTCCTGGCTGGGGGCGGGGGGGACAGAATCACGGAATCCTCTGGGTTGGAAAAGCCCCTGAAGCTCCTCCAGCCCAACCATGACCCTCCCCCTGACCCTTCCCAACTCCCCCAGATCCCTCAGCGCTGGCTCAGCCCGACTCTTCAACCCCCCCAGGGATCCCGGGGACTCCCCCCTGCCCTGGGCAGCCCATTCCAACGCCCAACAGCCCCTTCTGCACAGAAATCCTTCCTCAGAGCCAGCCTGACCCTGCCCTGGGCAGCTTGAGGCCATTCCCTCGGGGCCTGGCGCTGGGGCCTTGGCTCCAGAGACTCACCCCCCCTCTCTGCCCCCTCCTGGCAGGGAGTTGCAGAGGGCCAGGAGGTCTCCCCTCAGCCTCCTCTTCTCCAGACTGAACCCCCCCAGTTCCCCCAGCCGCTCCCCAGCAGACCTGTGCTCCAGACCCTGCCCCAGCTCCGTTGCCCTTCTCTGGCCACGCTCGAGTCATTCAATGGCCTTTTTGGGGTGAGGGGCCCAAAAATGAACCCAGGAATCGAGGGGCGGCCTCCCCAGTGCCGAGCCCAGGGCTCAGATCCCTCCCCTGTCCCTGCTGGCCACGCCAGGGCTGGTACAAGCCAGGATGCCGTTGCCCTCCTTGGCCCCCTGGGCACACTCTGGCTCATTCTCACCCCCCCAGTCCCTCTCTGACCGGCAGCTCTCCAGCCACCCCTCCCCAGGCCTGTAGCCCTGCCGGGGGTTGCTGTGGCCCAAGGGCAGCCCCCGGTGTTTGCCCTCCGTGAAACTCCCCCAGTTGGGCTCAGCCCAGCGCTGAGATCCCTCCGCAGCCCCCCCCTCGAGCCCACGGGTGCTGGGACGTACAGTTCTGTTTGGTGTTGGTCAGGTTGAGGCGGAGGTTGTCCAGGTGCTCCAGGATCTGCTCCAGGGTGAGCTGGGCCAGCTTGCTGCTGGAGCTGCGCAGGCTGAGGGCGGAAGAGAAGCGCCCGTCAGCACCCCGCTCCCCCTGCCCACCCCCAAAGACAAACCCCCAGATTGTGGGGGACACCCCCCCTACCCCCTGCATGTCTCAGCCCCAAACCCCCAAGATGATGTGGGGGCACCCAGAGGCTCCTCGGGGATGGGGAGCAGCGTTTTCCAGCTCGGGCAGGTGTGGGGTGCCCTGGGGCTGGTCTGCGCCCGCTGCTCCAGCCCCGGGATTAAAGGGATCAATCCTGCTCAGCGTGCTGGCTGCCCCTGGCCGCTCCAGGGAGCGTTAAGCGCCCGGTGCTGAGCCCCGGTGCAGGATGGTGAGGGGTGGCAGCACCCGGGACGGTGCCAACAGCCCGGGGCTCAGCTGGCCGCCCGTTAATTAGCGGGGATTAGACCTGGCTACGGCTCAGACCCCGGAACAGCAACACAGTGGAAAGGGCCGCGCTGCTCAGCCGTGAAGGGCCGTTAATTAACACGGAGGAAGAGATGAAGGTGCAGATTCCCCCCCCCCGCAGCCTCTTCGGGGGCCCCGGAGGTGGCCGAGACGCGGCTGGGACCAGTGAGATCCCGGCGTTGGCAAAAGTCCCGGCGAGGCTTCGCCCGAGGGGCCGCTGGGTGCTGGGGGGGGGGTCCTTGGGGGTGTGGGGGTGTCCTTGGGGACACGCAGCCCTCGCCGGGGTGGCAGCGCGGGGCTGCTCTCCTTCCCCAGGACACTAGATGTCCTTCCGACTCCAGCGAAGGGCCGCGGGCACCCGAGCGGGAAGGGGCTTCCCGCGGTGGGTTGGGGGCTGCCGGAGAAGCTGCCCCCCCCTCCTCTCCCTGCTGCCCCAGAGCCCCGCAGCGAGCAGCTGCTGGTGGGACTGGCCATACTGGTGCAGCCCTGACCAGCGAGGAGCTGCCTCGCAGCCCGATGTTGGTCTTTGAGGCTGGATAAAACGTTGGGAAATCACCCGGGGGGAGCCAAGCGCTGCAGAAAGAGCTTCTGCCTCCCTGCCGAGGGCTGGGGCGAGGTGGCCCATGGGCCACCAGGGCCAGGAGCTGGCTGCAGCGTCCTGTGCCGCTCTCCCACCCGTCCAGCAGGGCGGCAGGGAACGAGCCCTCCGTCCCTTCCCTCCAGGGACCAGGAACCTCGCCTGGGGGAGCTGGGATTAAACCTCCGCAGGCTACAGCTTGGCCCAGCTTTAGTCCCTCCGCTCTGACGGACCCTGATCCCACCCACCCCAGAGGCTGCAGCGTCCCAGCAGAAATTAACTGCAGGATCGTTTTTTTTGCACCAAAAGCTGTTCTGGAGACACCCAGCCGTGGCCGGGCCGCAGCAGGGGAGCGCCGGGGCTTGGCACCGCTTCAGGAGCGGCTGAAAGCGCATCCCCGCGCAGCTCGGGCACAGAAGGGTCGGGCTGGCTGAACTGTCAGCCCAGGCGAGATCAAAAAGCCGCCTCCCGCCCAGCTCCGGAGCGGAGCCGCTGCTCCGGGCTCTGCCGGCGTGTGGGTGGGCAGCGGCACCTCCCCGGCCTCCAGGACACGATGGCAGAGCCCGGCCCGTGGTTCCCGAGGGCAGGGGAAATGCTGTGCCCCCCCCCCCCGCCCCGGCCCCTCACCTTTGGCGTTTTCGTGGTAAACTGTTGTTCTTGATCAGCAGCGATTTGATGTGCTCGGCCAGGAGGTCGTCGTGTTTGATGCACCAGTGCCGCAGGATGCTTGTGGTGAACTGGTCGTCGGGGTGGCAGGGCCGGCTCAGCACCATCTTCACCATCTCCTCGCTGGGCCTGCGGGGAATGGGCACGTGAGGAGGAAGGACGAGCGGTTTTCACAGAATCTCAGAATCACCCGGGTTGGAAAAGCCCCTGAAGCTCCTCCAGCCCAACCGTGACCCTCCCCCTGACCGTTCCCAACTCCCCCAGATCCCTCAGCGCTGGCTCAGCCCGACTCTTCAACCCCCCCAGGGATCCCGGGGACTCCCCCCTGCCCTGGGCAGCCCATTCCAACGCCCAACAGCCCCTTCTGCACAGAAATCCTTCCTCAGAGCCAGCCTGACCCTGCCCTGGGCAGCTTGAGGCCATTCCCTCGGGGCCTGGCGCTGGGGCCTTGGCTCCAGAGACTCACCCCCCCTCTCTGCCCCCTCCTGGCAGGGAGTTGCAGAGGGCCAGGAGGTCTCCCCTCAGCCTCCTCTTCTCCAGACTGAACCCCCCCAGTTCCCCCAGCCGCTCCCCAGCAGACCTGTGCTCCAGACCCTGCCCCAGCTCCGTTGCCCTTCTCTGGCCACGCTCGAGTCATTCAATGGCCTTTTTGGGGTGAGGGGCCCAAAACTGAACTAAACGTGTACCCGACTCAGCCAGGACCCCCCCCTGCAGCCACTTGAGCCTGATGGGAGGTTTCCAACCTGGATATCTCAAGTCTGCGGAGCCGCTGTGCCTGGAGGGACCTGGCACAGGAGCCTGGGCACAGCTCAGATGGCACCAAACTTCCCAAGACACCACCCAGAACCCACGCAGCAGCCCCGGCTCCCGAGCTCAGGGGATGACGGGCAGCATTCAGCCTCCTCTGCTTCCCCGAGATGGCTGGCATGCAATTCCTCCAGGCCACCAGCCACCCCCGAGCTCCCTCCCCGCGGGGGGAGAAGCGCTGCTGCCCGCTGGCAGCCCGAGCTCGCCCCTGCGCTCTCCATCCCCGCGGGCTTTTCACTAACGCGATTTAGAGCTGGGATTAGATCAGCCAGCCTCGTGCACGGCCTTAATGAAAACAAATGAAAGTTCCTCAGAGCTCCTCTTCCCTCGGAGCAGCAGGATGCGGGCAGACACAGCCCAGACGGACGCCGAGGCAGCTCTAGTGCCGCTCCCCGCGGGAGGCGGGTGACAGGCTCCAGGACGTGCAGGGGGACAAGACAAACAGCCCGTCGGCACGTGGGTGAACGACGGGCGCTACGGCTGGGGTCCTGTCACACGCAGCCACCCTGCTCTGTCCTGGGTGGTGTCCCCTTGTCCCCAACACCCGAAGGTGCTCGGGAAAGCCGGGGGGCAGCCCCGCAGGAGCCCCCTGCGCAGCGTCGCGCTCGGCGGCACTTACTTCTCTCTCCTCAGCTGCAGCAGCAGGCAGGATAACGCCTCGGGGTGCTCTGCGGAGGAAAGGACACCCTGAGCACAAGCTCCGGTACCCTGCGCCCACCTCTCCCCCCCGCCCCAGGGCGCAGCTCACCTTTGTATTTGAGGTGCTGCAGGATGGGGATGATGGTCTCCAGCGGAATGCTGTGCGCGAGGAAGAGCTGCCAGGTGCAGTACTGCTCAAAGGTCTCCCAGTCCAGGCTCTGAACTAGGGGGGGGAAAGTGCAGGATGGCGAGAGGGACGGGCCAAAGCCACCACGGACACCCCTGCCCGGGGACAGCGCGGCTCCCGCCCCGTCTTCCACCCACCCCGGACAGGGGAGAAGGTCCCGGGGTCCGAAACCCCCGGCAGCTGGCCCCCGGGGTCGGCTCTGCCAGCTGAGGCAGAGCTGCAGAGTCACTAAAGCAGCTGCTGGGGGCTCAGAGGGAGAGAATTAATGAGGCTTCTTAATTAATGGGCTTGGCCCGCTGCTGCGTGCAGCTTATGTAACACCCCACTTGGATCCGGGCAGCATCGGATCGGGGCGAGGGGGATTCTCTCCCAAAACACTCGCTGGCCCCCGTGCACTGAGCTTGGGGTGGCTCTGCCCGAAGTCCCCCCGGCCCAGGGGGCTGTGGCCAGCTCTGAGGCTGGGTGGGAGCCACAGGGAAAATGGAAAGGGCTTTGCCACCGCGTGCCGGGCAGCGGCCTGCGTGGGGGTGAGCCGAGGTCCAGTTAAAAAGCAACAAGGGGAACGGGGTCACCCACTGGTGATCCTGGGGGGAAAGGTGAGGAATAACACGAGGGAGAGAGCACGGGCACCGGCCTTTTCACAGAAAGAATCCCAGAGTCATTCCGGTTGGAAAAGCCCCTCGGGATCAGCGAGTCCAACCCTCAGCCCGACTCTGCAAAGTTCTCCCCTACCCCACATCCCCCCACAGCTCATCCCAACGGCCCTGAAACCCCCCCAGGGATGGGGACTCCCCCCCCTCCGCTCTCTGACCACTCTTTGGTGAAACATTTTCTCCTCCTGCCCAGCCTGACCCTCCCCTGGGGCAGTTTCCAGCCGTTCCCTCTTGTCCTGTCCCTGATCCCCTGGGAGCAGAGCCCAGCCCCAGCCTCTCTGCAATGTCCCGTCAGGAGCTGCAGAGAGGGATGAGGGCTCCCCTCAGCCTCCTCCTCCTCACCCTGAACACTCCCAGCTCCTTCCCTGGCTCCTCACAGGATTGATTCTCCAGCCCTTCCCCAGCCTCGTCGCCCTCCTCTGCCCTCGCTCCAGCCCCTCCAGATCTCTCTCGGATTGAGGTGCCCAAACCTGGACACAACCCTCCAGGTGTGGCCTCCCCAGGGCAGAGCACAGGGGGACTGTCACCTCCCTGCTCCTGCTGGTCACACTGTGGCTGACACAAGCCAGGAGGCTGTTGGCTTTTTCTCCACAGTGGCCAAGGGGACGCGGCAGAGGGCTGAGCCTGCGCCCGGGAGCTTTGCTCTGTTAGTTCAGGATGGTCCAAGAGCCAAACTAAACACCAGCGAGGGCCCTTCTGCTCTTGGGGTGTCACACTCAACAAAAAACAAAGGGAAATCCCGATTCCAGCCATTCTGACCACCTTTTTGCCATCACTTCCCAGCTGCCCTCACCACTGCTGCACGGCACAGGCCACGCGTTTGCACCAGGACAGCCCTGGAGAGGCTGCAGGGCTGGGGGAGACTTCAGGCCTTCCCTCTTTCTCGGTTTCTTTTTGGTTGTGTTTTTTTTTTTCTTGTTGTTGTTTGGTTGTTTGGGTTTTTTTCCCCTGTGCGGGTGTGCAGAGCCCTGGTTACACCTTGCCTGGCACTGCGGTGGGCTGGGGAATCATCCAACCAGCCTGGTAAAAACCATTCGAGCTTGGGTCACGCTGCTAAATCGAACAATCCGATTTAGGGCAGCGATCCTTTACACAGCAGCAATAATTCCACGAGGAAATCCACCCCGAGAGCCTCTGGGGACGCTGCGTGAGCTCTGCAGGGCTCTTCCCACGGCGGCGTGGCCACGCGTGATGTTGCCGACCACGTGCAGCTCGACACGGGCTACAGCCCTCCCGAGCAGAAAGGGCAAAGCCCTGGTGAAGGCTGCGGCCTTCTGCCTTGCCAGAGATTTGGGGCGTCTCTGAAAAACGGGGACCCAAAGCGCAGGAAGGTTTGGGGGTGCCCAGAAACCCCCCGCCCTCGCCGAGATGCTCGTGCTCGCAGGAGTGTTACTCACTCAGGATGTTCAGCACCGAGTCTTTCCGAAACATGACAAGGTTCCCCATCATCACGTGGCACACCAGCTCCTGCAACTGGGCCGCAGAGAAAACGGGGTTAACGGGGTGCCTGGGCTCTGCAGAAGCCTTTAGATGCAGGGGAGCACCGGGCAGGTCCAGAGAGCGAGCAGGGAAGGCGTCGCTCTGCCCACATCAGCCATCTCTGCAAAACCAGGGATCCAGAAACCCCGTGGGCTGCAGGTGGCTCATAAATCAGAGCTGGGCTGAGCGGCTCCAGGGGGAGGCAGCTGCTGCGAGGGACCAGCCGAAGGGAAGAAGTAGTGAGAGGTTAATGGTTTCACACATCAACACCCAGGCTGGGGAGCAAGTGTCACGCAGGACAGAGAGCAGATCCCCGCGGGCTGGGCCAGGGCGGGTGGGGACGGTGTCACCCGCCGGGGACCAGCTCCTCGTGCCCCGGGGCCAGCAGTGGCGAGGGCTCGGCAGCCTGCTGGGAAAGCTCCGACCCCCCCTGACCTTTCTGCTGGGGGCCCTGGGCTGCAGGATGGGCGCTGACGCTACGGGAGCCTGCCCGGGCTGCACCGAGCCAGGCGGGGAGCTGGGGAGCCCCGGTTCCCTGCCCCTGCGCTGCCAGGCTCAGCTCCAGGGCGCCCCTTGGCTCTCATCTACCTCCCCCCGCTGCTCCTCGGCCTCTGGGTCCAGCCTGCTCGGGCGCAGGGTGCTGGGGGCACGCGGAGCTGCCGGGGCTCTGACCCACAGACCCGCCGTGGGCCGGGCGCGGGGGCCACGCAGCCAGAGCATCGTGGGGAAACAGATGAAGAATAACAGGAAGGAACGAAGGAATTGGAGAAGGGAGGGGAGAGGAAACGCCACGGGCCTCTGCTGGGAAAAACAAAACCTTTGCGTTTCAGCACGGGGCAGAGCCCAGGAGCAGAGGAGTAAGAAGGAGGCGGGGGGGGGGGGGGGGGTCAGGGCATCATGACTCAAAACCTTTCCTGTACCCAACGTCAGCTCCAGCCTGCCAAGCAAAACTTGCTGGCGAGGCGTTCTGGCCCCTGCGCAGCTGGGAAAAGCACGACGGGCCGGGGATGGTGTATAAATAGGGCGAGTTAAAGGGTTATCAACAGATCACGCTCCAGACGAGCCCAGACAGCAGAAACACGCAGCCCCGCATTCTTGCCCGTGCCCACCTCCCCGCCCCCAGCCTCTGCCAGGACTATTTTTGGGTTGCTCATGGCAACTTGGCGGGACCGTGAGGAAAGGTTCCTTCCAGGAGGATCTAATGAGGGCTTGGCCTTCTGCTCGTTAGCCCGCTCGTTAGCCCGCAGGGGATCTCCCACCAGGGCACGAGCTCGGCCCCGCGCCCGCCGCGACGCCGCCCGACGCTTTGCGTCTCCCCACCAGCACGAAGCCCCTCCCTGCCAATTGGGTTTATTATTGATAATTATTATCACTGATTGACCACGGCGGTGCTTTTTGCTGCCACTCAAGTGAGATCGGAGCAAACCCGGGGAAATCTCAGCAGCCAGAAACAGAAGCAGCTGGGATTCAGCCTCCCGACAGCGCAGCTCCTCAAGGGAAAACGATACTCAGAGGTTTTGGGGCTCCTCTTTGCAAAGCCCGATGGCTCACTTAAGAATGGGGGCAAGGAGCAGAGTGCTTCCCCCCTGGATGGGCTTAAACCTCCCGGGAGCGGAGGAAACCGCTCGAGGAACGTGCTGCCTCCCACCCCAGCCCCTCCTTACCTGGAATGAGTCGATGACAGCTACAATCATGTTCAGCAGCTCGCCGCTTCGTAGGGTCTCATCTGGGAACTGCAAGAGTGTAAAACCAAGGCAGGGCTCAGGAAAGGACACGAGGGAGAGGCCAGGCAAGAGCTCCTGTCCCCAGAGCTGAGGCAAAACTCCTCCTCGGCCCAGGCTCACGCACACACGTCGCTCCTCACGCTGCCCTGGCCCGGCGGCTCGCCTGAGGCTTCCTAAGCACAACGGGGGAAAGGAAAAGGAGCCAGAAAAACCTGCAGGAGGGCTGAGGGGCTGTTTTCTGTGCACAGCCCGGAGCGGGCAGGTTCATTCACCGCTCGAGCGGGCCCGGGGCTGCGGGAGGGGGAGGCTGCTGCGAGCCAGCGCCCGGCACATCTGTGAGACGCAGCTGACACCGACCATCTGGAGCGAGCGGGGCTGCGCGGGGAGCGAGGCTGCTGCTTCCACCGCCAGTGGCAGAAGTCAGCCAGACCAGAGCGGTTAAAATTCTCCGGTTTTTCCCCCTCTCCTCGCTAGCTTCGCTCGCTGTTCCAGGGCCTCACGCGTTACGCAGCACTGCGAGGAATTAAAATTAAAAAAACGAACGCACGGGGCAAAAGGCCGGGAAAATTGGCGGCAGCGAGCTACGGCTGCACCGCTTGGATCTGGCTGTTCAGACAGGCTGCTGTCAGGACATTCTGCCTGACTCGAGCTGGTCACGACACCCACGGGGGCAGCAACAGTCTGACCCCCTGCTTTAGGGGGGGAGGCTGTTAAACCTCACCAGGGAGGGGATCCAGCTGCTGCTCTCTGCCAGGGCCCCCCCGGAGCACACGCTGTGCTGCTGCGTGGTACAGCGCCTGCTCTTGTGCAGGTTTTCCCCCCTCCCCAGGCTGCTGCTGTGCTGCTTTCCCCAAAGAAACCCTCGGGAAGCGCTCGTGAGGAACGGGGCTCGATGGCCTCAACGTCCAGCAGATGTTCCTGCTGAACCAGCCAGAAAGGAGGGAGGAGCGGGGCCAGCTCATTCCTCCCAGGGAATGAGAAAGTACACGCAGAACTGTGACCCCTCCGTCTACTCAGATGTTACCCTCCCTCTCCAACCCCCAGCACCGCTCCCTGAAGCCGGGCGATCGCTGGATGCTTCTTGGAAGCAGCCTCCACCACACGAACATTTCAAATGAAAAGCTGCAGCCTGCGAGGGCTCGACAGCATCCCGGCACCAGCAGCTCTGCCCAAGATCCAGCCAGGCTGCGTGAACTGGGACCAAACTGGGACCTATCTGGGGCAGATCCCTGGCTCCCTGATCCAGATGTGCTCTCTGCTAAGTCCAGCTGGCTCCACCTCAGCAGCGAGTGCTGAAAGCGATAAAACCTTTCATTGAACCCAAGGGTTCGGGGCAGGCAGAACTCGTCCCGAGCGCCGCTTCCCCCAGACTTTGACACGTCTGTTTGGAGCCTTCACCTGCTGCTCTCCAGAAGAGCAGCACAGAGCAAAACTTTTTCTAGGTTTTATGGCTTCTCTGCTGCAGGCTAACAGCCCCTGGAGCTCAGAAATGAACCAGTGCCCCCAGGAAGGTGAGGCGGGGGACCCCTGCGCATCTGAACTGGGGTTCCCGGTGCCTGGCAGGGGCTTTACCTCTGTGTAAATGGAGGGGGTGAGGTAGCAGAGCAGCCGTACGTCGTCCTCCTGGCAGGCCTTCATGTCCATCATCAGACACGTGTGCAGGTCCCCCAGCTGCGTGGCCTGGGCGAAGGACTCGTAGAGGTTCATCTTCCCCGCCGCAGCTTTGCTAGAGGGAGACGTGCCCAGGTGAGCGCCGAGGGGTGGTGGCAGGACCCCGAGCCATCTCTTGGAGGCAGCGTGAGGCCAAGTGGAAGCTTGGATGCTTCCTGCAACCCTCCCCACGGGCCTACCTGGCTTTTAAATAGTACAGGAGGTGGTAGCCGATCTTGGGTTGCTTCTGGTAGAGTTCTGACAGGAGATCCAGCAGCAGCGAGAAACCACTATTATCCTCCTGCATCTGGCAGAGGTTCCTTGAGGAGCACAGGACAGGGAGACGTCACAAGGGACCCCCTGCACGAGCTTCTCTGCTACCACCGAGGCCCAGCAGCTCGCAGGGAAGCCCAGCTCCCAGTACCAGGCATGCTCCAGACTGGACACTGGGGCCACATCTCCCAGCCCTGCTGCAGAGAACAGCCCGTGCAGCAACAGCCGGGTGAGGACCAAGCAAACTTCTGTTGCCCAGGGATTCCAGGCTTCCACAAATAACCAAACAAGCTGCTATTTTCTTATAGTTTAAGTCTTTCTACGGAACAAAATGCAACATAGGCAGAACGAAGCAATAAACTCTTCTGATCCTGGGATCAGCCCTGGGGCGTGGCAGAATTAGGCCCCCAGGGTTCAGCCATGGTGGTGGGTCAGGAAGCAAACTAAGGCAAACAAAGCCCTAAACTCGATTATTGAAAAATTTCAGAGCAGACCTACCTAAATATTAGGTAGAGAGGCTTCCCCACTGACTCCTCCAGAGACCTGCAGGACAAACGCAACAGTCAGAGCTCTACGGGCACCCACCCTCCACGTTTCCCCAGAAACGGCAGGGAAAAAGCCCTGGCTCTTGCTCGCCGTGGTCCTCAGGCCACCAAGGGTTAGTCCTGGCTAACAGGGAGACAGAACAGTCCTGCTGCCAGAGCCCAGCAGCTCCCACTCTGAGCCCTGTTCCAACAAAACCCCGGAGGAAGAGCGTACGGTGCTGGTTCGTGCGGGTACAGCAGGGACAGATGGAGCGTTTAGGGACCTTGTTGTGTCCTGGTCAGCAGCAGCCACGAGGGCATCACCTAAACTGAGCTCTGACACAAGGATCTGGGGCAGCAGGTTCTCCTGGCACTTGTGGGGAGGAGGAAGATGTTTCTCTTTCGAGCCCTGGATATGACAGTCCGACCAGCTCCACGCCGACCGCGGTGAACCCTGGATTGCTTCGCAGGGGAAGCTGCTGGCTGCAGCACAGCTTTCTGAGAATGGTGCATATTTTCCTGGGGAAAACCCAAGTCCCAGTGTGAAAGGATGAGACACAAAATAGAGCCTTACTCCTCTGTGATTTCTTCTGGCAAAACCTCACCACGGAAGTGAGCCTTAAATAGCTCCTGGAGGCAGGATGCGAGCACTGATAACTGCTCCGAGTCGAAGTCCTCCTGGCAGAGAGAGAAAGGAAGGCATGAGGGGAGAAAGCACCAGCTCAAGCCCTGCCTGCCCAGCACGGGTACAGCTGGGAGGGACACAGCAGAGTCACCGCTGTGGGGAACAGACCCCGGGCTGCTCAGTTTTGCTGCTATTGCAGCACCAGGAGCTGCTCATCAGCAAGACAAGCCCCTAACTGACGCCCAGCCCTGAAGCATTTCCCAGTCACCGTGGGCCACTTGTCCTCTAGTGGCCAGTGATTCCCTGAGCTCAGCTCTCCCGCTGCAAAGGACTAACAGGGACTGAAGGCAATGAGGATTTACACCCTGACAAGCCCTTTGCCACGGAGAGAGGAGCTGCTCTCATGTGCTAAAAGGCCACTTGACTAAAGGGAGCTGATAGAGGCAGGGGATGAACACTCAGCTCCTGGAAAACATCTGCAGTTCTGCTGCTGGGCAGGGCTCGCCGCGGCCTCTCCCGAGCACAAAGCCCAGGGCCAAAAGCAAGGGAGCATCCCAGACACACGGCACACGCAGAAGCCCCCGGGAGCTCTGCAGACACGAGAGCAGCCGCGTGGGGTCAAAACGTGAGCGTGTACCCCCCCCCCCCCCGCAGCTCCTGGGGACGTTTGGGCACGAGGAAACAGAGCACGGATGGAGCGATCCTGCCCTGCTCGACCCTTGCAGCCAGCAGCAGCCCGGGGCCGTGTTTAACCAGCCCGGAGAGAGCTGCACAGCAGCGTTTTGCACTCCTTTAGGATTTGAGTGTCCCTGTTCAGTCGTGGCTCTCGGGGCAGCCGCTCTGGTTTAACAGTTAGGCCGGAGTGCTGGTCCCAGCTCTGGGCAGTTACCTCCAGGACTTGATCCACGATTTCCTGCATGACCTCACACTGAGCTTCCGTATCGCTGGAGCACAAAAACAAGAGGAAATCCAAGTTACATAGGAAGATACCGAGAGCGGGGACAAGGGGGCTTTGTGCTGAGTTGGCTTTGCTCGGGACCCCCCCTCAGGACCTGAGAAAGGGGAGGGCTCTGCTTAGTGCTGGTGCCAGGCTTAGAGGAAGGCATGGCTCAGAAGCACACACCACAGAGACCCAGCCCTGGAAAAACGTGCTGCACTGCTGCAGCACCTACTTACAAAAGTGCCCGAGGTTGTCTGCAGCAAGGCAACCAAATTAAATGACTAAAAGCATCAGATTAAATGCACTTAAAAGCCATAAAGACATAAATTACGTTAAATCAGTCTACTACGCCAAGGTCTGCAGAGCAAGAGCTTTTTTTTAAACCTTCTTCAGACGGAATTAATTCCAAGGTCACTGAAAATCAAGAGTGGAGGTGGAGACGTCCGGAGAACATGCAGACACAGGTATGTGTCTGTCCACGGGGAACGCGGCCCGTGCAGAGATGTACTGAACCCCCCAGACCACAACCAGCCCTCCACAGCCTCCCCTCCTCAATCCAACTCAAGAGCCTTTTGCCTTCCTGTCACTGATTCAGAGAAACGCTGTAGCCCCCAGCAAACTGTTGTTGCGTCCTGGTCTGGGCCTGTTCTGAGGACAACTCCCAAGGCTCTTAAGCCAGAGCCTTTCAAAACCACCTGGGCATTTCCTGCAGAAACTCTGGAGGAAGAGCTCTCCGTGGTGAAGCCACAAGGTTGCACGAGAAGGGCTCTGGAGGAAGCGGCGTTGTACAACAGGCCTGAAAGGTTCTCGTGTGTCGTTGCCCTGAAGAGATGGACGCAAACTCTTAACAGGACCAAACGATACCAACCTTCCCTTCTGCAGCTGCAGGACTTTGTCCTTCAGTGACTCGTCCAGCTGGTCCAGGAATGGTGTGATATCAACAGGCTCCTCCACAATGGTTTCTTTGATGGGATGAAACCTGAACTCCCTCTTCTTCCCTGCAACAAAACAAGTGGAATAGTCTATTTTCCCAAGCAGCTACATCGAAGCAGCACTGGCAGCAATCTCTGTCCCAGCAGCAGGAGCTGTGTGGGGCTGCCAGGGCTGTTGGCACCCCAGGAGGAGCAGCGTGTCCCCCCCAGTGTATGGTCCAGCCTCAGATCTCCCCTTTCACCCTTTAGAGACGTGTCCAGGCCGCAGGGAGGGGGAAGGTGGGATGGGATCCGACCGCAGGGGCTGTCCAGAGCTGCGCTTCCCGTTCAGTTTCCAAACCTGATGCTTTCCCTGTCCTTCAACACGCTCCGCACACGCAGCCGGCTCCCAAGTCTCCAACGGACTCTGGGACTGAGATACCCCAACTGCTTTTCCACACCCTCATCCTCCAGGCTCATTGCACGCCACAAAAATGCACCGTGGCAGAGCCAGAAGCGCCAGGGCCAAGGCAGAAGCGCTCGCAAAGAAGCTGCCACTCAGGGATGGGGCAAGGTGGGTGATCCCTTTTGTAAAAATCCTCTCTGCACGCAGCTTTCGAGCCTGTGTCCCTCTCGGGGGCCCCAAGCAGGGTGTGATGGGCCTATTGAAGGGCTGTCACGTTCTCCCCCACAATCCTGGGCCTGTGGCCCCTCCCCACCGCAGGGGTAACCCTCCAGCGTGGCAGGAAGCCCACAAGAGTCCTACCACCAAGGCCAGGAAGAGCTTGAGATGCCTCCAGCTCCAGAAGGGATTCTGGCCTTGCGCAGGCTTCTCGGCCCCATGGCTTCGAGAGGGAGCGAGCGTAATGAAAACCGTGTGGCTGAGCAATTAGAGGCCTGAGCTTCATTAGCAGCTGCCTGAGAACAGAGACACCCTGTTCCCAAACCAACCATCCGGCCCAGCATCTGCCACAGGGATTCCCAACCACGCAGCACAGCGGGGCTGGAGACCAGTCAGACATTGAGAGAGGACACGGGGGTGGAGAAAGCGCTACGTTTGGAGGGATGAAGCTCTAGGGAACAATCAGGCAAGGAGGTGAAGCCCAACAGATCCGGATTCTCTTCGAGCACAGATCTAGATCAGATCTCCTGGACCTGGCTGCCGGGGACTGGGAAGCAGCAGAGCGTCGCTCTCAACACCTTCTCTTGCAGAAGGAAACCTGGATCTCGAGAAGGGGCCCTACCTCGAGCGCTGCTTGTGAAAAAAGGGCTTTGAGGGAACTGTGCTTAGAGCTGGTGCTCTGAGGATCCTCCATCACAAAGGGAAGGTGCCCGCGAGGCAGCGGGGAAACACCATCCGGCGCAGAGGCAAAGGCCATGTCGTTGCCCAGCTGGCTGCACTCCTCACCTTTGCTGTTCAAGTCATCTTCGTCATCACTGAAGGCGGCCTCGGCATTGTCATAGCAACCGTCATCCTTTTCTGACATATGATTGTCCATCTCCATGGAAACAGGTTCCTCGATTTTGACTGCAAGAATGTACACAAAGGGGTCAGGGCAGAACAGCTCCTTGCACAGCGTCCACGGGCCCCGGCAAGGAGATAAAAGTGCTTTGAAAAGGCAAAAAAAAAAAAAAAAAAGAGTCTGGGCAAGTGACAGACCCTGGAAAACTCAAGCTGGGGAAGGGCACTCCCAGCACCTCCACCAGCCCTACCCGGTGCCCCCTGAGCTGCCCAGCAGCCTCGGGCTTCATTCCTCACCCAGGCCAAGAGCAGAGGCCGAGCCCCTGAGCAGAGCGCCAGCTTTGCCAGCAGAGCCCGGGAAGGACAGGGGTGGGGGGAGATGTTTTAAGATACAGAAATGCTTTTCACTGCCCCACTCTGCCTGTTAGGAGTTGATTTTGTTAGTCCTTGAATTAAAGTGATGTTCTTGTTTTCTTCCCCTAACGAGCCTGTCTTTTGCCTTCATCCACTAAGGAGTGAGTGACCCCTCTCTGTCCTTATCTCCATTCCTGAGCCTTTTGATTCATTTTTTTTCTCCTTCCCAGTGCTGGGAGGGAAGGGCTGGGTGAGCTGCGTGGTGCTCCATTGCTCTCTGAGCTCAAACCAGGCTTTGGGGCAGGCGGGTTTGTTGGGTAGGTGGGTCCCTTCAGCCAGGGACGCAGCAGAAAACCGGACAGGCTGGCAGGCACAGGCCTTCAGCAGCTCTCCTGCTAAATACAGGTTAGAAATGCTTCCTCTTTGTTTAACCTAATTAGGTTAATCAATCAGCCTACAGAGAAGCAAGGCTAAGTAGCCCCTACGGAGCAGAAAAACGGGTGGTGTGCATCTTGGGTGTACAGCAGGGCTGAGGTGATGGGAGACCACAACCAGCCATGAACACCGGCCCCTTGAGGCCTCCTCTGCCCCCTCCGACCCTCCGAGCGGCAGCTGCTGCTGCAGGAGGGGCAGGGGAAGCCCCGTCTGCGGGGAGGCAGCAGCACTGCAGCCTCCCCCTGCCACCTACCTTCGATGGGGGGCGAGGGCGAACTGCAGAACTCCGGGAATTTCTCCCTCAACATGGCGCGGAGCTCTTTGTCCAGCTTGGGGTTGTCAAAGAGAGGGGCCAGGTGTCTGTGAGGGGAGCGGGGAGGAAAGGGAAAGGGATGAGAAAGAGGTAGGATGAGGCGCCCTGCTGCGGAGCTTCACCTCGGTGGACGTGTGAGGGGATCTCCCTTACGCCAGGGCTTCGGTTTGTTACGGACCACAAGCCGCGAGGTCCCACGTGCCCTCCTGCGGCTCGGCCGGGGTTCCCTCGTTTGGCCACCGAGGGGACTGGAGCCCCCAGAAGACACGTGGGAAGGGGAGAAGAGGCTTCACCAATCTGGAGGGGAACCTGGGTGGTGCAGGAGCTGTCGGCAGGCTGCGGCACCATCAGCAAGCATGCTCCGTGCAGCCTGGGGACACTTCCCTCCATCTGAAGCCGGTGGCTAAAGCCTCCCTCACCCACCCTGTCCCTTGCTTCAAGGAAAAGCTCTCAGAACCAGCCTCAGCACCATAAAGACACAACCACGGCTCCTTCTGTGCTTCATACACAATAAAAATGCCCTCCGCAGCTCTTACAGGGCCTGGAGATCGTTTGGACTCGGCCGATGACAGCCGGGAAAAAATTGGTGCACGGTTGTATAAACGCAATAAAATTCAGGGCTGTCTTACGCAAGGACTCGCTTCTCCACGATGTGGGTGAGAGAGTTGAACACGCCTTGCCGGACGTGAGCCTCCAGCGGGGGGTAGAAGTTGGGAATGATCTGAAAACAGGAGAAAAACCCACATTAGCGCCATCAAAGCCTCCCGCCTGCCGTCGGGGCCTGTGTCAGCCAGAGCTAAGGCTGTCGGCTCAGCTTCTCGGGTCACCCTCGGCTCAAGCACCACATCCCAGCTGCTCCTGCCCAAGAGGGGCAGCAGGAGAACTCTCCGAGTGCAGCATCTCGGGGATGGTGGGTAGAAGGGGGTCCAGCCCACACATCTGGCTTTTTCACCCCGGCAGACCAGCAGATGCATCTCCCAGGGATGAGGAAAACCACAGACGCTGCCTCGTGAGCTGGGAGAAGCCCTGGGACGTGCCAGGGCCACGCTCCAAGCAGCAGCGACCGCTGCAGGGGCCCCCCCAAACCAACATCCAAGCTCTGTTCACACACAGTCCTCTGCTCCTGGAGGGAGAAAGAGGACTCCTCCCCGAAATCTGGGTCATCCCAGAAACCTTCCACCTAATTTCTCTGCCAGAAGCCAGCAGCTGCTTTTGCAGCCCGGGAGCACAGGGAGCGTGCTGGGCATGAGGGAGGAAAGTGATGTAACTCGCAGCTCTTCCAGCGCTCATGCCACGGAAAGACCCCGCTTCCAAGAAACACCATCAGCCCTCCCTGGGACCAAAATTACTGGAACAGGCAAGTCTTGGCAATGCCTGCCCCAGGCTGGAGGGGCAGGAGCAGCTCGGCGTGCTGCCCGAGGAGGGCTGGCCTTTGAAAGGGAGATGGTGGGTCTGACTTGTTCCCTGCTGCAGTGAGATTCTCTTTGCCCTCAGGGGGTGACACCGGGCCAAGCAGTTCATTAGGTATTAAATGGAACAATTCAGAAGCTTTTTTTTTTTTTTTTTTTTTCCTCCTACTAACGCTCATCCTTCTGGAAGGATTTATTTGCCGAGTTGAGAAGTCTTACATGCCTTCCCACAGTGGCGTTCCCATTAATGAATGACACATGGGCCCAATGCTCCGACCTCCAGGAACGGTCCTGGATTTATCAAGAGGCCACGAGGACTCACCAAAGCCTCTCGAGGAGAATTATTTGGCCGAGCCTCCGCAGCAGTGTGCCTGACTGCGCTCCTGGCTCATCAGCGAGGGGAATATCCCTCCTTAATTTAGCATAGGTAAGGGGAGGTTAAAAGGGCTGCCAGCAGATACTGAGCTACTCTTGCAGGCTGTTTCACAATCAAGAGGCTCAGGGCAGAACAGACCAGACGATGCACTGAGGAATGTGGAAAAAAAAAAAAAAAAGAAAAAAAGAAAAAAGAAAGGGGAACAAGCTTTTTTGTTTTGGTTTGGTTTTTGGCTCTGAAGAACGGGCAGCGAGATGAAACTATCTTGCTGCTCCAGTATCGCTGGCTCTAGGAATTAAAGAAATTCTCTTCCTGCGGGATGGAGAGGCAACAGACCTTCGCACAAAAGCTCTCTGGGGAGCGGCGACTGTTCGGCCTGAGCTGGCCTTACCATTCCTGCCCTTCGTGACCGGTCAGCACAGAGCAAGCGTGGCCCGCAGGGACCAGGCTGCGCTGCTCAACCACTCGACTGCTCCCAGCTTCTGTCTTGGCAGAGAAGGAAAAGAACTGACCTACACCCAACGTGCTGCTGCTGCCCCAGCGACGGGCAGAGGAGAGCACGGCCCAGCCACAATCCCGAAGGATGCACCTTTGGGCCCGTGCACTTCACCCCTCTGCTCCATGGACAAGGGTAGGAGGCTAAAGCAAGGCCCAGAGGCTGGCCCAGAGGCTAAAGCAAGGCCCAGAGGCTGGCCCAGAGGCTAAAGCAAGGCCCAGAGGCTGGCCCAGAGGCTAAAGCAAGGCCCAGAGGCTGGCCCAGAGGCTAAAGCAAGGCCCAGAGGCTGGCCCAGCGACCAGCTCTCTGTGGAGCGTGACCCCCGCGCAGCCGGCCGGCGTAAGCAGATGCGAGCGGGGCCGTTTCCCTCCACGCCGTCCTCTGCTGACACTCCTGAGGAGTCTCTCTTTGTCCCGCTGGTGACAGAGGGACCACGTGGACCCCAGAGGTTGCTTGCACGGCCCTCAGCACTCAACCCCCACGGTGGGACTGATCCGGCCAGGCAGGGAATTCCCCGGCGCGCGAGGGGCGGCTCACCCGGCACATGAAATCCAGCAGCGTGGCGGTGATGGCGGGGTGAGGCTTCATGGAGTGATGCATCACCAGAATGGCAGGCTCTGCAAGGAGAGAGAGGGGAGCCCTGTGCTGAGAGCCCCGGGGACACCCACATCCCCCCTACCCCCTCGATCCTTCAGGCCCAGCCCTTGACTCCTGGGGCGCAGAGGGAACCCCCTTCTTTTGGCTTGGACACACCCTTGCCCTGATCCAGCTCCTAAATAACACTTGGGCTTCAAAGAGTGGCCAGAACCAGCCTCCCTGCAGGCAGGAGCTCCCAGCAATGTCCCCACAGCCCAGCAGCCGCTCGGGGGCAGCCACCGGCCTCAAGGAAGACACTGGCTGGTACCAGGGCTACGAAAACCACAGTTAAAACCGGCTCCATCAAAGCAACTCCCCTGCGAGCCAGCAAATCCCAGGAGTTCAGGGCAGGGGAGGGAACTGATGCCCTCTGGAGATAATCTGTGGCTTTCCCCACCAGATCCCCCTGACCTCTCCCAGCTCTGGATGTCATTAACCCCTTCTTTGACCCCTGCCCCTGCAGAGGAAGCCTCCCTATGGCATACCGATATTCATGATGCTGTCCTTCTCGGGGTTGAAGAAGAGCCAGTCATAGAATAGGGCCAGTTTGGCATTTGAAGCAGCAACGTTGGACTAGAGAAGGAAAAAAAAAAAACCAGTCTGAGGGAACTGGGGGGGTTCAGTCTGGAGCAGAGGAGGCTGAGGGGAGACCTCCTGGCCCTCTGCAACTCCCTGCCAGGAGGGGGCAGAGAGGGGGGATGAGTCTCTGGAGCCAAGGCCCCAGCGCCAGGCCCCGAGGGAATGGCCTCAAGCTGCCCAGGGCAGGGTCAGGCTGGCTCTGAGGAAGGATTTCTGTGCAGAAGGGGCTGTTGGGCGTTGGAATGGGCTGCCCAGGGCAGGGGGGAGTCCCCGGGATCCCGGGGGGGGTTGAAGAGTCGGGCTGAGCCAGTGCTGAGGGATCTGGGGGAGTTGGGAAGGGTCAGGGCTCATGGTTGGGCTGGAGGAGCTTCAGGGGCTTTTCCAACCCGGATGAGTCTGCGAATACGGTGCTGAACTCCCCATCCCTTTGCACACCCGACGTGCCAGGCCCTCCTGCTGCGAGGCGGGGGGGTGCCGATGCTCTTCCCACCACCAGGATAGGGCAGAGCTGGCAAAACCCCTCCCCGGCTACCAGCTGCTGGGAAATTTCTGAGCAAACCTGTCTGCTCCGGCCCAGGCAGCGCGGCAGAGGCCAAGGCAGCCCCAAGCCTGGCACACACAGGCCGCGTGCTCAGCGAAGCGCAGGCTGGCTACAACCCCGCATCGTGCAGAATTGGGCCCTGCACATCACTCGGGTGTTATCTGCCCCGTGTTTACGGGCACAGCGACAGGCGTTTCCTCGGCTGTTTCTGCTGTTTGATAAGCTCTGCGGGTCGCAGTCCTGGGAGGGACAAGGGACAAGGGGCCGGGCAGGGAGAGCAGAAGCCAATGAGGCAGCATATAACGAGGCACCCCAGAGAGGTAAAAGAGGCCCCCACGCCTTATAGATGGGTCATAAACATGAATCAGAAACAGAGGGGCTTGACCAGCTGAAAGTGAGAATGTGAGGTTTACGCAGGGAAAGCAGATCCCAAAGGATTCAACGTGCAGCAGAGCCAGGACTAAAATCCAGAGCACAGAACAAAGGGCAACGTCCCAACTGCCTCTGCAACTGCCTCCCTCAGCCCGGCCAAGCAAATCCCTAAACCCAACCTCCGGGGCAGGTTCTAGCATCAGCAGGTCACCCCCTGCCCTGCCAGGGAGGAGATCTGGCCCTCGGCACTCACCGTGCAGGTGGTGAGCAGCCACCCGATGATGGCCCAGCGCGGGAGGATGTCGGAGCTCAGCACCTCGTTGGAGGGGTGCACCACGCCACAGATGTAACGTATGAGGTCGCAGCGCAGGGACTGGCTGTCCGGGGTGGACAGATACTGCCGCTGAAACCAGTCCTGGTACCGCTTCTGCTGGCCAAACCGGACCTGAAGGCAGAGGGGAAGACACGGGTTTGGCTCAAGGCTCGGGGAAAGGCCGCTGGCACCGTGCTCTGCCATCCTCTAAGCTGCCTCTTTGGGCAAACTCTGCCCCACGCCCTGCTCCCCGGCAGCCCCGGGCTGGCAGCGTTTTCAGAGCGACCGAGGAAGCAAAAAAAAAATAAAAAATAAAAAGGCCATTGTGCAGCATTGTCACACGGGGCCCGTCTCCAGGCGAGCGGCCGGGCCCGCACGCCCTGCGTGCGCGGCGCAGCCCCCGCGAGCAGGCAGCGGGCAGGCAGAGCGCAGGCAGCGGGCGGGGGAAGCCAGCTCTGCCTGATGCCCCAGCACAGATAACAGTTAACCCCGGGGCTGTGCAGCTCCTGGCCTCGCTGGAGCAGGGCTGGTGGTGTCGGAGCCATGATAACCCACCGCGTCGCGGGTGCTCAGAGGAAGCGCTTGCCTTGGAAAGCGGCCAGGCAGGAGCAGCGTTCCCCTGCCAGGCTGGTTTGTGCCTTTTAACGAATACCAGGGATGTCTCAGGCCCATCTACATCAGCTCCTGCTCAGCAGCCCATCCTCCCCCTGTCGCTGTTAGATGCCAGAAGCAACAAATCCTCGCCCCAGTAAAGCTCTGCCCTCCCTCCCCGTGCCCAGTGCCAGCGTGGGAACGGGACTGGTGCACCGTGGGCCGGGCAGGGACGTGCCCTCCTCCCCTGTGTTGGCACAGGACCCCCCTGGTGAGCACGAGGGAATTACCCGCGAGGTCATGAAGAGCAGCTTGGTTTCCATGTCGGGAGTGAGGCGACACGCCAGGAATTTGCGAGAAGTCCTCGACTGGAGGAGCTGCAGGACACCTGGGGAGAGACAGAGGGGTTGGGGACCTACCCACAGCCACAGGAGCGTTACGCTCCGTTTCCCCAGGGCGACAGGCAGAGGAAAGGGATCAAGATTTTGGCTGGAAAAGGTCTCTTAAAACATCTCCTGGGCGGTGCAAGCTTTTGTCAGAGATCACTAATGGGGACTCCAGGAAGGAGAGTGTGGAGAAAGGGAGAGGGGTGCACAGGGACGAGATCTGGAGGAGAAATGAGAAAATCCAGACGCCAAGATCCAAGTTATAACCAAGAGAACACGTTTCCCATCTCCCACCCCTTGGCCTGAGCACCAAAAAGCCATTGAGGCGTAGAGAGCACCCATCCTGGGCTCTGCCAGCATCCAGCTCCTCCCCCGGAGTAAACGCACCCAGATGGAAGGACAAAGATCAGACACGACAAAAAAAAAATTGTGCGTGGACGCGCGTGTCGGGAACGGAGAATGGGAAGGAGAAGGGGAGGTTGCAAAAGCCGCTCTTGTTCCCAGACAGCTGCAAAGAGGAGGAATTTATGACCTGAGCAGAGAGGCTTTGCTGCTGCTTGACAAGACCTGAAGGATTTACGGGGCAGGCAGCGCTGACGCAGACAGGCGGGCGCCAGGGACGCCGCGCGCTCTCGCCGACTGGAAGTCAAGTCGCTCTTGCCCAGGGTCACACCTGGGCAACCGAGGGCTGGAGGAGGGAAGCTCAAAGCAGAAAGGAAAGATGCCAGCTCCGGTGGGGCTCAGAGAAAGGGCGGAGCGAGCTGCGGCAGCAGGGGAAGAGCCACAAAAGCATCTTGGTTGGTAAAGAGCTCCCAGCTGCTCGGAGGGACGACGGGTCCTGCGCCCGGAGCCGGACCCTGCGGTGGTTTCCCCGGGGAGCGTGGAGCTCAGCAAGACCCGGATCGGAGGGTCCAGAGAGATACAAACCCGAGGGCAAGTGGACCAACGGCTGCTAGAAGCAACAGCCACCTTGCAGAGCAATTATTACAGCAGCCAAGAGGGCAAAGAAGTCGTTTTACGACCAACCGCAGGGGAAATCGTTTTGGGGAGGGGACTGCCAGGCTCCACACGAACGAGGGCACCCCTGGACAGATCAGCTTCTGCTCAGAGCCTCCCCCCCGAGACAACTGCGGGGTCCTGTGCGGGACAGGGAGGAGTGAAAACCCAGCCAGACACAGCCCCCCTCTCCCTGCACCCTGCTGCTGGTGCTGGGGTGTCACCCCCGCCCCGAATTCTGCCGGCTCCAGCGTGTTGCAGCTGAAGGAGAAACGTGCTGGTGCGTGTGCTGAGCCGGGTGTGACCTCTCACCTCTACAAACCATCGGGCACTGGTTGTGGTGTCAAACAGCAGAAAAAGGGAGCCAGAGGAGAAAGGGCAAAAACCAGGGGGAGTCTGCTAGTTTTTAGAAGAGAATGAGTGAGGAGCACTGATGTCAGGTTATCGTTTTGCTGAGTCATTTGGCTAAAACTGGCAGAAAATGAGGAAATAACCCTGACCAGCTGCCCCTACCAGAGTGGGAAGCAAGTGAAGCTTCAGAGACAATCGTTGGGTGCCCCGGGACACTTGGAGCATGGATGCAAAAGCTCAGCACTCAGTTGGGAAGATCCAGACGGAGCTAAGAAACGGTTCTAGTGAAGAAAGAGCTGCGGGAAGAGGCAGGGAAATGGAAAACGTGAGGCTGCCTTAGGCGCAGGGCTCAGACTAAGGGCCCCACAGGCTACCTCTGATAACCCAGCGAGGGGAACCGGGTCCCTGCAGGCCTTTGGCACATCTCAGCTGAGCCCAGCAATGACAGGAGACAGGTTCTGGAGATGGAGAAGCAGCCAGAGATCACAGAGTTTAAGGAGCATTTAATCAAATGATGTGCCACGAGGTTCCCTGAGCATAATCTGAGATCTTTAAAGTGACATTAACACGGCCCCTGAGAGAGGAAAGCAGGCACTGGGGGTGGGGGGAGAACACTTGAAAGCCCCATTTCCAAAGACTCATTAGAATTGCTGCAGACAGATAACGATGTGACAGCCCCTAGAGAAGTGAATAATTTATACCAATAAAAATTATAAATATAACACTCTCTCCATCGTGTCTATTTTAACCCGTGCTGTGCAGAGAGCTCCACGCTTCAGCGTCTGGCACACCAAGCGTGCTTGGCTACTGGGAGAAATAAATTCCCATTTGGGAAGTGTCAGTTGCTGCATCTTCTGGACTTTTTGCTTTAGAGCTGGGGAGCTTCATCAGGCTCTTTTCTGGAGGCTGAAGGACTCAGGGACTTTATATCTCTGGGCTCCAGCTTCATTTCGGGTTATAAATCAGTTAATTCAAAAAAAAAAAAAAAAAAAGCAACAATCGTGGAAGTGTTAAATCCAGAACAAGCAACACAATTTAACGACTTGTCGTGGCCCAGTCGCATTCTCGGGATCTATCATTACAGCTGCCTGAAGTATCTGGTTCTCAGGATGGTTTAAAGCCCAAACGCCTACAAGGCCTCTGCAGCATTAAAAAAATTGGCAAAAGCTGCCAAGCGCGGGATCCGACCACGGGAGAGAGGCCCAGGCCCTGCCCCTATCCCCACGCTCCCGGCAGCAGCAGAAAGCTGCTTTTGGAGGCATCTTCATCCAGTCAGTGACGAGAGGGGCTCTGGATGGAGCCACGCGGGCCTTGATGCTGATGGAGGTGGGATCTCACGCTGTAATTATAGCGCTCTCTGCGAGCTCTCCTCGAAAAGAGCAGCTGGAAGGAGCCCACACACCTTTCGCAGGGCTGTGATGCAGCCGGGGAGCTCTAGCACAGTCCTGAGAGCCAGACGGGCTGCGCGGAGCGAAAAACTCTGCGGGTTTGGTTTTTTTTTTTTGCTCCATCTCTCCCCAGAACGGGCTGAGAGTCGTGGCAGCCTTGCCGCAAGGGCGTGAGGAGGCAGGAGGGGGTTGCCTGTGGCTAGCAGGGCTCTGGCAGGGGCTCGCCAGCCTGCCTACCTGTGAACTGTGCGCTGAGGACCTGCGGGTTGTGGATGATGTCCTTCCAGAGCTGCTCGAACTCGGGGATCCTCGCAACGTTTTGAAGCAGCCGCACAAGGTCCCGGCCGATCATGAAGCAGTCCATGAACTGGGGGGGAAAAAAAAAAATTAAAAAAAAAATCTCATTTGCTGTTTACCTGCTCCTGAGCAGGGGGAAGGGGGGAAGGAGGAGGGGAAGGGAGGAACAGTCAGTCCTTCAACCTTCCCGCCGGCTCCAGATGATTCACTCTTTGCACAATATCTACACTCCTGCCCCTGGCAGGATGCCCCTCTTTTGAAGCTAGCAGGTTCTGAGAGGCAGGGTGACAGGCGGGAAGGTCAGCAGCTATTTTAAAATGTTCTCTCTCTTGTAAAGCAAACAATCAGCCCATAAATCTGACATTTTCTCTCCAGGACTGCAGCCAGTCTCTGAAGCTAAGACTTGACACTTGGTCCTTCCCACCCAGCACGGAGGAAGGGGAGAGCGGGCAGGGAGCTGCAGAGCCATCACAGCCCACTGGGGTTAGGATGCCAAAAGCAAGGATTTCTGCCTACACCCAGCTTTGGTGACTTTTCCAGCATGATACAGAACAAAAAGTGGCCTGGGGCTGGCTGCTGTGCTCACTGTAAGCCCACAAGGACACTGGCTGCCCCCCGAAGGGAGGAACTGGTGTCCACTAAGGTGCCACAGCAGCAGAAAGAGAATGGTTTCAGCCCCTGCGGCCTGGATAAGAGACTGAAATGAGGCAGCCCCATCAAAATAGCTGCTCTGCTCCCACCCCAGCCTGCAGTCTGATGGGCTAGTCAGGGTGAATCTGTTCCAAAGCCACTCACATGCACTGAGCATGAACCACACACCTCTGTCTGTCCAGTATGAGCCGGGAGGTGCCTCTGAGGAACCAGCACCAGCGTCTCACACCTCCAGCTGCACCAGGAGCACGGGCAACGCCACCCCACGCAGACACAGACGCCCCAGAGGCGGGTCTCTGCTCCCCATCACCCCCTCAGTCCCCTGATTCGCTCACCCGTTCACGGAGGAGGGAGATGCAGAAATCCACCTCCTTCTGACGAAGCACCTGGAGCTGAGACGTGCCGTGGTGGTCCACGATGAGCCGGAGGTACGTGTACACTGCCATGGCTATCAAGAGGCTGCTTTTCAGTACCCACTCTCTGCAAAGGAAATAAAATTTAAAAAAAAACAAAAAACAAAAAACAACCCCAAAACCTTCAGCCACCTCTGCGAGGGAACCACAGCCAGAAATGATGTAAATGTGGAGACTCAGGACAAAGGAAACAGCAAAGGCAGGGACTGCAGCCTGTTGTTCCAGCTGAGACCACATCCCTCCATGGACTGCTCCCTGCTCCGTGCTGGGTTCTGGCGACACTTTGCTCCAACCCTGCGTCCCCCAGGACAGTCCCATCACAGTCAGTCGCCTGGGTGCTTGCAGCCCGAGCTCTCGGGCAGGGTGGCAGACAGAATCCCAGAATCACCTGGGTTGGAAAAGCCCCTGAAGCTCCTCCAGCCCAACCATGAGCCTCCCCCTGACCCTTCCCATCTCCCCCAGATCCCTCAGCGCTGGCTCAGCCCGACTCTTCAACCCCCCCAGGGATCCCGGGGACTCCCCCCTGCCCTGGGCAGCCCATTCCAACGCCCAACAGCCCCTTCTGCACAGAAATCCTTCCTCAGAGCCAGCCTGACCCTGCCCTGGGCAGCTTGAGGCCATTCCCTCGGGGCCTGGCGCTGGGGCCTTGGCTCCAGAGACTCACCCCCCTCTCTGCCCCCTTCTGGCAGGGAGTTGCAGAGGGCCAGGAGGTCTCCCCTCAGCCTCCTCTTCTCCAGACGGAACCCCCCCAGTTCCCCCAGCCGCTCCCCAGCAGACCTGTGCTCCAGACCCTGCCCCAGCTCCGTTGCCCTTCTCTGGCCATGCTCGAGTCATTCAATGGCCTTTTTGGGGTGAGGGGCCCAAAAATGAACCCAGGAATCGAGGGGCGGCCTCCCCAGGGCTCAGATCCCTCCCCTGTCCCTGCTGGCCACGCTAGTGCTGATACAAGCCAGGATGCCGTTGGCCTTCTTGGCCACCTGGGCACACTGCTGGCTCACGTTCAGCCGACACGTTCCAGCGAAGCGCTGGGTGGATTTCCAGGGCTGCAGAGATGTTTGTTGCCCCAACAATCTGAAGTATTTGCAACTGGAAGCAATAAAGCGCTCAGGAGCGAGTGCTGGGAGCAGCTGCCCTATGAATAACAGACCTGACCTGGCGCTGACACCGACCGCCACAGGAGCCTCCTTGCTGGTCTGTGCAGCCAGAACAGCGCCGAGCAAGAGACAACGCACCGTGACGAGCTACGAAGGACCTTCCTGTACGATCAGGCCCCAAACGCTCTCACGCACACCCCTGTGAGAGGTGTCTTCAGGCTCCCACTCTGCCAAGTGGATTAATCCAGCAAAATCTGAGCAGCAGGTCAGCCCGGGCCCGTTAATGACCTGCAGCAGCTCTCGAGCCCTGCGCCGGGCTGGGGAGCAGCTCCCCCAGCACGGGGGGAAAGAAGAAGAAGCTGCCAGGATTGTCAGGAAGAGCTGAATGGCAAAAAGTGGGGAAAACCAGACGTACTTGAGATCAAATACTGCAGAGATCTGTGAGAGGGCAGATGTAGCTGCGTAGAGAGGGTCTGTGGTGGGAGAGACGTCGCAGCCCCATCGCGGGCAGGAATCTGCTCTGCCGCGGGAGGGACGGGGGACAGCAGGGCTCTGGGCAGCACAGGGGCTTTCTGGAAGACGATTTATTTCTGAGCCAACTGGCTTCGGGTCCTGAGCAGGGGCAGGTGCTTCACCCCCTCGGCGCGGGCAGAGCCCTCCGGCAAAGCGTTTCCAGCAGCCGCTGTCGTCGGGCTGAGCCGTCCCGCCTGCGGCAGGGCCCCGTCCGCTGGGCGTGCCGCCTTCCCAACCTCCCTTATCTAAGCGCGACAATAAATATTCTGGGTCCATAAAAAGGACCTCGCCAAGCTTGGTTATTTACGCTGGATGCTAAGAAGGGGGCCAGGCCGACTCGGTGCCTCCGGTGTGATTGATCACCCCCAGCATCCCCTGGCTCAGCGAGCCGTAAATCACAAAGTCCCGGGGAAGTGCCACCGCTGAGCGCAGCGGCTGGAACACCGCGGCCACCCGAAGAGTCACCGGCCCGGCGGCAAGCGAGTTCGCCGCCCTAAATCATGGAGGCTGGGGGCAGGGGGGGAGCCTGGGAAGAGGTGACGAGTGTTTGCTTTCCCAGAGCGTTCTCCCTGCTTTAAGCTGGATGCGAGGAGCAGGTTAATTAGCTGAGGGTGTGGGAGTAATTAAGGCCGGGATCCTGGGGGGCTGGCAGGTCAGCATCTCCCCCTTTTCCCAGCGAGAGCTGTGCAGGAAAGAAAAATGCCATCAAAGTGGGGTAAAAACCACCCACAGCCACAGGATTCATCGACCTGACAGGCGGAGAAAATGAAAACACTCGGAGGAAGTGTCGTGCTCGTGCCACCATTAGCAGTGAGCAGCTAAATTAACACCCCGGCTTGAGGGAGAGAAGAGAGGGGGGACTCGCCTCCTCGCCGGGGCGAGCAGTGCTTGAGAAGCAGCTTTGCCATAACTGTTTTTAATTAAACCAAGCACTCAACGCTCCGAATGCGGCATCGGATCTTCACACGCGTGGCTTTAATTAAAGCTCTGGCTTTCCCCTAATCAAAGCCCATAAATCCCAGCAAAGAACTGCAGGTTCTCCCTTGGGCTCACTCCTAATCCTCAGCTCTCCTCACGCTCAGTTTCTGCGCTGCTCCGGTATTGCTGACACTCCAGCAATCCCTTCAGCAGGGGCCGAGCCTCCTCCCCTCACATCTGCTCCTCTGACAAACTCCTCGCCTCAAGTGACAAAGCTCGGCTGGTACTCGGCGAGTGGAGCTTTCTCCTGCAGACCCGCAGCCAGATGTGGCTCGGGATCACCACTAAGAAGCTGCTATTTCTCCCACAGTCCAGCTGTTTGCAGGTAGTTGTAAGACAAGAGGTGCAACGTGCTTTGGAGAGACGAGGAGCACTTCCAAGCGTGGGATGGCAGCGGCCAGTAGGACCAGCACAGGGCAAGACCACAGCAAGAGCTGGTAGGAGCTTAAATACGATTGGGAACAGAAAAGTTGAGTTTAGCACAAAGGCAGCGGGGAAAAAAGGGTGAAGAAGCGAAGGTCAGTCAAGCCCAGAAGATCTCAGAGGGTCTCTCCTTCCCACCCACGGTGGGTCACTAGATGGCACTCGCAGCAGCACGTACCCGGCGCAGCTATTCCCGGAATAAAAATTCCCGGGACTGTTGGTTGCGGCCAAATAAATGCTTTAACAACTTGATTGTTAACCGCAGTAATAAGCGATTTTAGAAGAATCGCTGCTATTACAGACAACGCTCGGTGAAAAGCTATAGGCTATTTAAAAATAATGACTCTGCCCAGCCAAAGGCTGCAGTAGGAATTCTGCTTATCATCAATTAGCGGCTGCTCTGCCAACAAAGGACAATGCTGAGCCCGTAGGACAATACTTCCCAGATGGCCTGTCCACAACAAATTAAAGTTGCAGCCCTGATGAAGCAGGAGCTGTTTAAAGACAGGAAGCTTTTTGGGCAATTAACTCTGTCCTACACCTCCAAAAGGAACACCTCCCTCACAGCTCGGGAAACTTGGGAAGGAAATATTCCTGGGATGCGGCTCCTGAGCCTGGCGTGCTCCTCAGCCACACGAGGTGATGGCACCCCGCTGCCCAGGGGTGGGCTGGCCACGTCCTGGGTGCCAGCCGTTAGGGAAGAGCCGTGTCACAGAATCACCCGGGTTGGAAAAGCCCTTGCAGCTCCTCCAGCCCAACCGTGAACCTCACCCTGAGTGTTCCCAACTCCCCCAGACCCCTCAGCGCTGGCTCAGCCCGACTCTTCAACCCCCCCAGGGATCCCGGGGACTCCCCCCTGCCCTGGGCAGCCCATTCCAACGCCCAACAGCCCCTTCTGCACAGAAATCCTTCCTCAGAGCCAGCCTGACCCTGCCCTGGTCTTCCCACCCGCCTCAGGGAGAGGTATCAGCCTGGGTAGAGCCTCTTATGTGACAGGGGGGTGCAGCCCCTCTCCAAACCCCGCAGAGGAGCTTTGCTAACAGAATCACTGAGGTTGGAACAGAACTTGAAGATCATCTAGTCCAAAAATGGAGGGACTTCGGGACACACTCCCCCGCACAACCTGCAGCGAGAGGGCTCCGAGAGCTAGAAATTCCTGCCACGGCTTTGAAAAATATGCTTGGGAATGCAGTAAGGGAACGCTGAGGTCTCCTGCACAGGAAAACCCATCAGCACACTCCCACACGTGCTGTCACCGCTCACACCCCGCCCCGAAACGCGCCAGCGCCGCGGCAGGCAGGACAAGCGGCCCCTGGGCAGGGGGACGAGGCGCAGCGTCCCCCCCTCCTCACCCCAGCCTCGGCCTGCGCCTCCTGACCAGCCCTACCTTTGCTCAGTCAGGATCTCCAGGACGTTCTCAGCCAGCCAGATATTCTTCGCTGTCACATCCCCACCTGAGCAGGGAAGAGAAAAGCCGGTCGGATGAGCGGGTGCGGTTCCGTTGCCAGATTCAACCGAACCACCGACCGCTTCGATCCCTGCAGCCTGGTCTGGCAAAACTGATTAAGGAGTTTGCTCCTTATCTGGAGCACAGAGTCCTGCCTGGTCCTGCTCTGCCTGCCACACATGCTTGGCTTTTCCTACGTATAGCACGTTTTTAGGTACAAGCGCCCTTCTGTCGGGACATCGTGGGGGTCTTTGGTGCAACAGCTCCGTTGCAAAACAACTGTGATAACATGGAGTCAGTCACTGTCCTTCTGGGAAGCAAAGGAGAAGCCAGAAACGGCTGAGATTCAGTAGCTGGAAAGGAGAAAACATTTGCAGCTGCTGAGCCTACGAAGGGGAAACAGCATCTGCAAAGAACGCTCAAACTCCGAAATAAAGGCCAGGTGTCAAAGTGGTGCCTCACACCCTCAGCGTGGGCCTTCGGCACGAAGCTGGAGCCTTTGGCTGACATCGCTGGGAGCAGAGCAGGACTCCTGCTCGCAGGGGCACGGAAAATGCCTAAAGCAGGCAAGGCAAAACAATGGGATCATAACAATTAAGGCATCGTAAAAGCAGCGAGAAGTGAGGCAGCGGCGTCCTTCCAGAACAGAAGGGGCCCTGAACGGGGAGGTGCAACCGAGGGGGAAACAAGGGATGCCTTCACCGGTGGTTTTTAAAATGTTTACACAGTGTTTACACTGTGACAACAGGGCCAGGGCAGCTTGGCTCGCACTCAGGACTCTGTCCCCTCCCCATTCTTCCTCCCCTGAAGAGCAGACACGGCAATTTCCAAGCCGGGCTGCCCAGCCCCGTGTCACAGGCGCACACAATAAAAACACAATGTCAGGTTTTACGGTGGGCCATTAATTCCTCCTTGGTGGACGTCAGCGGCCAGCACGGAGCAGAGAACACGGAAGAGGCACCGTTCCTGTGAAGCCGGAAAGGCGTGTGCATGTGTGTGCGTGTGCATACAGCCGCAGGGTGCTCACACCGCGGGTCGGGGGACACGCTACGGGCTACCACAGGGCCAGCGCCAGCTGCCTGGAGGAGCTACTGACTTTGTGAGGGGTGAAGCAGCCTCCTGTGTCTTTGACGAGTTGCAGACACGCGGCTCTTGCTATCCCAGAGGTCAGAGCAGGGACCAAGATGATCCCGGTGCTCTCGCGCAGCGCCGCGGGGTGAAAGCTGGCAGCAACAGGAACCAGTACACTTCCTGGCTGTTCCAGCATTTGCCAGAAGCCTCCTGGCTCTGTGATTCACCCCTCGTAGAGGCTGTTGGGAGCAACAGACCCTTAAAGGCTTATCCCCTGCTCCATCCTCCCCGGAGAGATTTCCTCCCCAGACAGGTTGGGGCAGGCTCGGCGCCTGTCAGCTGGGCACAGAGACACTGGCGAGGCCTGTTGGGACCCGGCTGCGTTGGTGGCTCCGGCTCTGACGCCAAGGCCTGGCACGGCGCCGGCAGCGCCCAGCCTGCTGCCACGAGCAGGGTGGGGGGGTGTGGGCAGCGATGGTCCCCTCGCCCCCGTGGCACAACCCACCTGCGATCTGCTTCATGAAGGTCATGCAGACACCGTCCGCTCCGAGCACCCCGCTCTTCACCAGCTCCCGCAGCAACCACACCAGCTGGGAAGAGGGAGAGGTCAGGGCAGCTTTTGTCACAGCCTCCCCCACGACAGCTCTCCCCAGCACCTCGGCTGGCAAATGCCACCACGGTTCCCTTCCGGAGGCGAGTCCTTAACACGGAGCAAAGGAGCTCCACCAACAAGCCCCCCCCCACACACATCCCCTCCATGCTCACAAACCCTCTGCCTGGTTGGTGTGAAAGGGGCGATTCTGGGGAGAAAACCTCCTCACCTGGGTCCGACAAGTGTCCTGCAGCTTCAAGTATTTCTCCATGAGAATATGATTGATCTTGTTGAGAACGATGTTCATGCCATCTCGGCTCACCAGTGCCAAGTCCCGGTAGCACTGCGGCAGGGAAGAACGGGAGATGGTTATAGATGAAGGACCGCAACGGAAAATGTACAACGGTTTTATCAAACCTGACCAGAGAACAGCAAATAAGCAAATCTCAGGGAAAGAACATTAAGGCAGGCAGACTCCCTTGGGGTGACCTGAATCAGCACCCCAGGGCTAGGCGGGGAGAGCTGTTAATCCTCTGGGGCGTTATAAACTGACAGCTGGATTTAGCCCCAGGAGCCAAAGATTTCTCAGTGCAGAACAGACACTGTCGGGCGTCCCTGTCCCCCCATCCCAGCCCCGGCTCTGGAGAGACCAACTCTAGGGAGAAAAAACAGACAAGGGTCCTTTAGGAGGGGTCAGTTAATAAAGAGACACATCCAGATCGCTTAAGCCCCACGCTGCTCCCATCTCCCTGGCACCAGTGGCAACTGGAACTGCACTAAGATGATTCTGTGAAGACGCCCACGGGACTCGGGGTCACTACGACGTGATGCCGGTTCGACACGGCGGCGGGGGAGCTCTGTGGAGATGCAGGAGCAGAGACACGTCGTCCCCGCGCCACCCGCTCCTGCTCACACGAGACTCCCGCGATCAGACAGAGCTGGATTTGGAGACAGTCTGGCTCAAAACCATGCTACAGCGTTGGCTCGTTTTGGGTTAGAAAACCAGACATCCTGCCCGCAGTCCAAACCGGCGGATCTGCTGGGGCTGGGCTATGGGCAGAGGGAACTAGGGCAGGGAAAGGAAGGACCTTCTCCACACTTGTCTGCCACCAGCAGCCAGACAAAACGTGGGCCAGAAAGCAAAGGTGCTGGCTCTCCCTTCCCCTCTGCTCAGGACAGCAGGGGCTGGAGGGTGATTAGGAAGTAATTTGCTAAGTGGTTCTGTATGAATGTTAATTTGTGCCAGTAAATGTCATGATATTCCAGAGAGCAGGGTCTGGTCTCTGCATCCTCCTTTAGAGAGTTAATGAGGCCTCAAAAGATCTCTTTGATCAGACTCCCTGTGCTCAGGATTTCTCCATCCCATTTTCCTATAGTGCCGTGTAAAAAAAAAAAAATATATATATATATATAAAAAAAAAATTCCCAAACACAAAAAAAACGAATCCAAGAAGGTGTAGACTCTTTGGAGCCTTTAATTGCTTTTGAAATGCTAAATGGATGCCCACAAAGCAGAGCCAGACTCAAAGTCTCCACAGAGAGGACTCTACCTGGCCAGGAATGTGCAACATCTCCCTGCACAGCGTCAGCTTTGGGAAAGAAACACGTAGATCATCACCCCGATGGGACAGAGGTGGCCCAGGACATGTGGGATGCCAGTTCTGCTGTGCCCTGCCCCGACTCCGACTGAGCTTTTACTTCGTTTGGGAAACGCTGGTGTTGGCAGGTCCCCGCCCTGCCCGGACCCCCCCTCCTGTGCTCGGCGACAGGGCGACGAGCACCCACCGCCCCGGCGCTTCCCTCCCAGAGGCAGGTGCACTTCTGCACCCTCGGGAGCAGCAACGAGATGAACATTTATCATCTCAGTAGCTTTTCTAGGTGGTCAGTAGCTTCTTCTGTGTTCAAAGAATTAATCGTGTTTTTTGGGGGTGAAACGCCTAGGGTTTGGTTTTCTGCTGGATGTGTGCGAGGTGCACCGTCCACATCCACATTTAAAGGCACCGAGAGGTCCTGTGATACACCCCGGACCACGTGGATTAGTCCCTGACCAGCTGGACTGATTCTGGCAGCATCTTCGGGAGAAGAGCCGCAACAAATGAAGAAACGCCCCACAGGATTTACTTCTGGTTGAGTATTTAAGTCCCAGGAGGAAGGACACTGCAATCCTGTTACCTAGGGAAGTTTGGCAGCTCTTCACCTTGCTCACTGCATACTTCCTCAAATCCCATAAGCGAACACTGCGAAAAAACAGAACTCAAACCACACCTACGATGTTGCTGATCCTCGACCCAAAGCACAACCGGCCAGAGGAGAACAAGTCCCATTTCACCAGGGTGAGGGCAGCGTGGCACATCACCCACTGGTTGCTTACCTGGGTCAGACTAGACCCCGGCCTAACGGCCTCTGGCACAAGGCTGGGAGCAACGATCCTGAGGAAGGTGTTGGAGAAAAATCTTCAGGGCTCCAGCAGCGAGGGGGGTGGGGAGAGAACCTGAATTTCTTGATTATTGCCAAGGCTGCAAACAATCCATCGTCTCCTCCCCGCTCTCTCGGCAGATTGGAGCCACCACTCGCACAGGCCATTTAATTAGCAGGAAGGAACAAATGATAAATGTTCGTTTTAAATGAGGGGAGAAGAAAAATAAAAGAAAACAGCTCTCGAGTGGAGGAGAGAGGCCCCCCTCCTGCCCAACACCAGGACAGAAGAGGCACACGGCAGACAGACGCCGGAGGAGATGTCAGGGAAGCGCTGGGCTCATCTGCGGGGAGGGCTGCGTGCTCTCTGATCCCGGAGCAGAGCGTTAATTAAAGTGAGAGGTGCCAGGCGGAGGAGGGAGATCTGACGGATCAGTCGCTGTCACTTTGATATTTGAAGGCGGTCAAGTGTCCCTCCTCACAGCTGGACGAGTTTTAGCACAGCTAATCTCTCCTGGTTGGAGTGTCAAGGCAACAAAGGGGGAGGAGGAGACCTGCGTGCCTCAGCCGCAGCAAGGGGAGGGCTGTGCCACCACTTCTTTAATCCAGCAGCGAGGGGACGGGGCAGCTCGAGCCCCTTCCCCAAAAGGAAGGGAGATGTGTTGTAAACAGCCTCTCCGGGAGGAAGAGGGGGTACCTGTACCTCCCCCTCCCCGCCACGCACCGGCGAGGCCACGGTGCGAGACGACCTGGATCTGCAGGCGCTGGGGAAAGGGCACAAAACGCCTCTGAGCGCGCTGGGACTGGAGCACGCGCTGCTCCCCCTGCTCAGCTTCTCGGGCACCCAGCTCTAAAACACCCCTGGATGCAAACACGGCCAGCTACAGGGGTTTGGGGATTATTTTTGGCAAAATAATAGGTCCCGGGAGGATGAAGCCTCTTGATTCAGAGTAGTGCCGTTTCCACACCGGCTCGTCGGCTTCGACGCTCACTCGAGGTTGTGACTCTTCCCCCGTGACCTGATGTGGGAATGGATGTTGCCGACGAGTGGCGCTGGTGGTGCTGAGCATCCCGGGCTTCTCGCCGGAGGAAGAAGAGAGCTCTGCCCTCGGTGCCATCATTTCAGAGCTCTCACAAGATGCTTTACCAGTGAGGCAAGCGTTAACCCCTCTTCCTAGGCAGGGAGCAAAGGCAAGGAGTAACTCACCCCCAAAGCCTGGCAGAAAATCACTGACTGGCTTCCTGTCTGCATACAGGGCAGGTGGCAGCGACAGATGACATCAGAGCGCAGCAGATCCAATTACTCCCTAAGAAAAGTAACGTGCTCCAAAGAGCAGATCTGACAAGAGCAGGAGGAGCAGCCACCTCTAATTAACATGGCCAGGAGCAGCAACGCCGGGCCCCAGCCTGGGGGAGCCGGACCCCTGAGCCCTGGCTCCTCCTTGCCAGGAGACCCCAGAGGGGAACGGGCCGGGCAGGTTTCTCTCAACCCCTCACACGGGATGGCCAGCGAGTGGCACGCAGATGGAAAGCTCAGAATCGCTCAAACTTGGCTTCCAGGGAATGGAAGCACCTGCCCCGGGACTCTGATGCTGAGTGAAGGGAGTCTGGATGCTCCCCACCACATCCCAGCTGTGCTCCACCACATCCTAGAGGGGACAGGAGCATTTTATCGGGCGCGGAGGAGGTTCACCCTTCGGAGACCATCGCGTCGAGCGCTGCTCGTCAGCAACTAGAAATTCTCTGGCTCCTGCAGCGTCTTGGAAACAAGGACGTGTTCAGCGGCGCTCCGAGCCTCGGCTGGGCTCTGTCTCTCCAGGTTTACAAGGCAGAATCGGGCCAGAGCTGAAGGACAACAGAGCTGGGGACTGTGCGGTCGGGGTTTGGGAAGGCCTCAAGCCAACGAGGAGACAGAGCAAACCGCGGCCGTCTAACGGAAGAGATATCTGACTCACACCGAAAGAAGACTCCCAGGAGAAGTGTGTTTTGTTTTCAAGAGGTGATTTCTGGGGAACGGAGCTGTACCTCGAAAAGAACCAGCCCATCCAGCAACGTCAAGGCAGCAGTGAGTCCCGGGAGCTAACGCGGATCTACGGCTTCGGTGCAGAGAGCTCTGCCCTCACAGCAGTCATTACATCAAGAGAGATCATTGAACGAGTCGTCGTCAGGCCAGCGCAGCACCAGGATTTACAGATCATCCCTAAGAGCAGACCCTGCCGACTCCAAGAGCCCATCTCAACCCTTCCAAACTCCGTGTAACGCCCGTTAACTGAAACGCACCCAACCAAGGACCCCCGGGTATCGCTCGCCACGCTCAGCCCTTCCAACAGGGCTTTTGTTTTTCCTTGTAGCTGCTACAAATGGGTCTGGTTTCTATAAAAAAACCCCCATCATTTTCAACTCCCTCCCCGAGTGCCCCCAGTTTGTCACGACAGCACCAAATCCACATCCAAGATCTTTAAGAACACAAAACACTCATCTTCCTGGAGGTGAGTAACTACAATTTAAAAAAAAAAATCAGAGTTTACGGCGTCACTGAAAAAATAAAAGAGTTATTTAAAAATTAAATCCGGTCTGTGAAATTAAGAGAGGTGGACTGCTAAAAACCAATTTTCTCTGGGAATTGAACACGTCCCTCCTCTAGTCTAGGTGATTATTTCACATTTACATCTGGCTTCCAGCAGACAAATCTGGGCCGCCAAAGGCAAGGCTGAAACTGGGAAAGGCCTTCCAGTTTCTTGAAGAATCAGTACTCATCTCCCACAACAAAACCCAATTAATTTTAGGGCTGTGAAAGAACCCAGCTGAGCTCCCTGCCCTGGTGGCAGTGCCTGCATTCCCCCGAGCAGTCGCTGCTGCAGCCCCTGTGCCACGGGGACGCAGCAAAACCAGGAACAGTCCAAGCCCTGTGACAAAACCCACTGCTCAGTGCTGAGGGTTCCAGCCAGGCACCTTCCGACACCTGTGTGAGCCCCAAAACTTCCACAGCTCCCAACCTCCGGCCGCCTGGAAAGGAAAATCCCTCGTGGAGAAACTTTTGGTGACGGGTGCCTTACCTTCTGTGCCTGAGCAGGTTCGGTTAAGACCAGAGTGAAAAGACCCAGGCAGATCTCCTCGTGCTGGGGGGTTCCTTTACATATCTGAGAGAGAAAAACGCCAAGTGGCATCGGTGAGCAGCGAGACAGGATGCGAGAGGAAGGTCAGACGGGATGCGAGAGGAAGGTCAGTAAAGCAACAGGAGGAGGAAACCCTGCTCAAACCCACCAAATGGCCAAGAGAGCACCCAGCAGCCCGGGAGGAATTCAGAGCAGGATCACAGGGGAATACAGAAAACATCCAGGGTCTCCTGTACTTGTACCCTGCTGAGAAGTTAATTCTGGTGCAAACCTCTCCATACCCAGAGCTTTCCAGTGATTTTAGCAGCACTGCTTCAGGGCACCTCCTTACTGAGGGGCAATAAAGCCCCAGGCAAGAAGAGCAGCAAATCCCTGAGGGCTGGGGACCTGCCCAGGCTCCTCTCACAGATTTTTTTTTTCTACGACCTGTTTGTCCAAGTGGGAAAGTGTTTCATGAACTTCCCAGCTCTGAAATCCAGCCTGGGTTTTGCCAACCTTTTCCCATTAAGGGAAGGCAACTCTGGAAGGTACACACTGACTCCAACAGCCCAAGGTGTTCTGGGGAGGAAAAAAAATGCAACCGATACATCTGAGAGGCCATTAACGTGTCACACGACGGTTTTCCTTATACGGTAACATCTGCAGCTTGCTGGCGAGTATTTTAAGACTGCACAGAGTTAGAAATAAATGCTCCATCCCTCAGCAGAAAGGCTGAACGTGCCCTTTCCAGTGGTCTGGCTGTTTGGAGGTTGGGAGAAAGCAGATCTGAGGAGCACAGGGGTGGAAAAAACCACGGGAGAAACACAAACGCGGGCGGCCCAGGCGCAGCGACAGGCTCCCGCGCGCGGGCACACACGTGCTGGGAGAGACACACACACACTCGGCCGGATTTCAGCAAGAAATTGCACTGCATTCAGCTTCCAAATAGGTGATTAGAGAAGAATTAAAGCCGCGGTGTTGTTTTGGCTTTTGACTGTAATAGCTCTGGGAATCCTCGACAGGAGGCGCGAGGGCAGAGCAGGCTCCGTTCCCCCCAGGCTCGCTAACAGCTCGCACGCCCGCTCCCTCAGACAGAGACCCGTGCAGGTACAATAAACCACAAATTATTTCATCCAGGCAGGATTTCTCACCTCTCGAGACGACACTTACGTGAGCATTGAGGGCATCGTTAGCTTCCCTCTCCGACAGCCCGTTGGTCAGCGAAGTCACGATGCCCACGCACCTTTCTAGTCTCTGAAACAGAGAAAAGCCAAAGGTCACAAACGGGGAGGAACAAATACACCGAGCACATCCTCGCCAGGACAAGATTCCCACCCAAACACCTGAAGGGACAGAAAAACAGCCACGCAACAGCCCTTCTTGGCTCACGTCAAGGCTCCGAACCTCCCGCCAGCTGGAGAAGCTGCCGCTCCAGCCATGTTTATTTATTCACAGGTTTGGGTTTTAAATACTCCGCTGACACCGCTCAAAGAGCCAAAAAGTAAATGTGTGATTATTCAGCGATACTAATACTGATGTCACTTTGATACGAGGCTAAGACGCGGTCGGGCGAAGGCCGAATCTGAGGGAGGGTTGTCAATCCTCGCCCTGAGAGCGGAGCTGCACCCCGAGATGACACCCCGGCCCCCGGCAGAGCCCGTGTCATCCCGCGGCTCTGCTCCGCTCCCACCCGTGCGGGAACCCCGGGCTGCGGGGCAGCAGCCTGGAAACCTTCTGTTCTCGTCACCAAACATCTGAGCAACTTCTGGCTGAGAATAAACAGCAGGAGCAGATGTTTGCACGCAAACACCCCGAGGGATGAGTGATGGGAAGAGCCACGAAGTCAGGAGTGGTAAGTTCCAAGAGCACAGGCATGAAAATACTGGAGAAGCAAACGGCAAAGGCTTCTACTCAGTGTCGGAGAAATTAACTGCTCCTTCTTCACGCAGGGCAGAAAGGGTTTCTCCTGCCCAGGGCCACGTGCTGGTGTTACCCGGTGTCTGTCTCTGGTGTGGGGAAAGCAGAGCGGCGCGACTCCGGGTACGCCACAGCCTCTCCCCACCTCGCGGTGCCACCCCAGGGACGGCGACAGAAGGGCCCTCAGTGCTGGGTCAGCCCGACTCTTCAACCCCCCCAGGGATCCCGGGGACTCCCCCCCGCCCTGGGCAGCCCATTCCAACGCCCAACAGCCCCTTCTGCACAGAAATCCTTCCTCAGAGCCAGCCTGACCCTGCCCTGGGCAGCTTGAGGCCATTCCCTCGGGGCCTGGCGCTGGGGCCTTGGCTCCAGAGACTCACCCCCCCTCTCTGCCCCCTCCTGGCAGGGAGTTGCAGAGGGCCAGGAGGTCTCCCCTCAGCCTCCTCTGCTCCAGACTGAACCCCCCCAGTTCCCCCAGCCGCTCCCCAGCAGACCTGTGCTCCAGACCCTGCCCCAGCTCCGCTGCCCTTCTCTGGCCACGCTCGAGTCATTCAGTGGCCTTTTTGGGGTGAGGGGCCCAAAACTGAACCCAGGAATCGAGGGGCGGCCTCCCCAGTGCCGAGCCCAGGGCTCAGATCCCTTCCCTGTCCCTGCTGGCCATGCCAGGGCTGACACAAGCCAGGACTCCATTGGCCTTCTTGGCCACCTGGGCACCCTGCTGGCTCCCGTTCATCCGGCTGGCAACCAACCCCCCCAGGTCCCTCTCTGACTCGCTCTCACGCTACAACTCGCAGGGCAAGTTGTTCTAAATTAAACTCCTCACAAACAGCTCTGCTGCCGGGTGAGGGAGACGTGCCCTGCCCTCTTCGCTGGTGCCACCACTCCCACGCCAGAGCTGTGGAGCTCCCTGAACTGTTTTGGCCATGGCAGCGACTCGGGGGTCCCTGGGTGCCGGCAAAACGAGGTCTGACTTTCCTGGAGGTTCCTTGGAGCCTGCGGGTGATGGAGCAGTGACTTGTTTGCAGCAGAAAAAAGCAGCAAATGCAGCCTAAGACAGGCAATAAGCAAGTTACAAGAAGGTAATTTCTACACGGTCACTTCTTGATTAAAATGCAAACACATCACACCAATTATGGAACTGATTAGCGACTCCTTTGCATATCAAAAGGGCTGCAGTGAAGAAGCTATTGAGAAAGAGGTCAACAGTTCTCCACTCCAAGGCAATATGAAAGAAGATGTACTGGTCAGTAATGCAGAGATAATGCCTTTGTGAAACCGGCTTTGTTCCAGGCCGAGCATCGGCATTATGAAAAAGCAATGGGGCAAAACCCATGAAAATCTCAAATCTAAAGCAGATGAATTATTTGAAAGGGAGGACAAGATCCAGCGGCTGAAAAACAGAGTTAGAAAAATCCCAGTGAGAAATAAGACAACTTGTTGGCAGATAATGCAGCCAATGAACCACCAGAAGAGCTTTGCAAGGAAGTTCAGCGTCAGATAATGTCTTTGATCCGAGACCTGCTGACAGACTCGCAGGATCAGGGTGTGGTTTTCCCTCCTTGGGACAAACGAGAGAGGCACCAACTCCCTCCTGCCAGGTACGGAGGTTGTTTGAAAACAGTTTTTCTACCTTTCTAACAAGTTTAATGGTTCACGTTCCCGTAGCTCCGCTGCCTCTACCAAAACCCACAGCGGAACGAGACAACAGTTTAACACGTGGTACGAGATATAATTTTACAAGCTCCAGTCCTTCCAGTCACCTCCTTCTCCTCCAAAACAGATGTGTTCGACTTACTGCCACCAGCAGCTGCGACGACTGCCAAAGGGAAAGACTGGAGGAGGTTTTTCCCTAAACATGGCAGCCTGTTTACTGTGAAAACTCAATGTGCAAGGATCACGCACGGTTTTTCCTGTGTACACTCTGTTTCCTGTTGGTTGGAGTCTTTAACACAAGAAACATGAAACTTGTGACAGTAAATCCATCAGCGCTCAGGAGTATAATTAACGCCTGAACCAATTTCTTCCAACTGACTGGGCTTTTAGTCAAAAGTGCTGCTTTCCAGGGGTTGAAGAGGGACGGGAGGAAGGCTTGCCAGTTAAGCAAGGCTTGTCTCTGGGAAGTCTTCTCCTTCTGGTACCTGCGTTTGTCTGGGTACGACCCCATCACCAAACCGGAGCTCCAGCACGCTCATCGACTCGGCTCCTTCCCAGACCCCACGCTCTCAGGGAAGGATCCGGGTGGGAATCACCCGGACCCCAGCAGACCCACTTTGGTAGCCTGCAGATGATTTTCAAGCCCAACCAAAGCTCCCGGCCACGCCGGGCTCGCAGACTTGCACGGTCCAAAGCTGGGAACGTTCTGTCCAGACCTGGACAGGACCC
Source organism: Athene noctua (assembly GCF_965140245.1). NCBI lineage: Eukaryota > Metazoa > Chordata > Aves > Strigiformes > Strigidae > Athene > Athene noctua. Next base: position 3,258,119 of record NC_134065.1, on the reverse strand, counting down.
AAAACACACATGGGGACCGACGGGTGCTTTGAAGGAATATAAATACACTCCAAATGGCAAAGGACAGTTTCCAGACCTTGAGACCCAGTCATTCCAGTTACCACCCTGTTTTTCTCCTGCAACTGAAATCCAACGTGTTGATTTTTTGGTTTTTTGTTTTTTTTTTTGTCTGCACCATTTCACGGGCCCCAAATACATCCGTTCCCGTCCCACGAGAAACAACCAGTCTCTGCCACGAGAGCACCCGTGGCACCGGGGAAGCCGCCCCTACACCAGCTTGAGGAAGAGCCCTGAACACGGGCCGAGTTGTCCCTGCGAGCCAGGTGTAACTCAGGGCCTGAGCAACGTGTCCACCTCGCCCAGGTCCCTGCGCTACCGGCTCTTCCCCAGGCTCCTCCGCACCAGGAAGAGACCCCCCGTTATCCTGGGGAGACCCCAAACCTTCCCCACCTGTAAAAGAACCAGCTCTCTTTTCCCAGTGCAGGAAGAGAAGCTCGGTGGGAGGCAGGACAGCACTGGGGGCGAACACGGGTCAGAAACTTTCCCAGATACCGGAGAGATGAGTTGTGTCGGTGCTCAGGCACGAGGCAAGGGTCACGACCCCGCTCCACAACCTGCGGCCGGGGCGAGGCGGGCGGGCAGACCCCGCTTGCGAGGTGGTTTCTGCGGAGCGAGCCCCCTCCCCGCACAGGGACGGGCAAGGGGAGCAGCGTGGGCCGCCCTGCCCGCACCCCGCGCGGGGCCGAGCCCCTCACCCGCCCCCGGGAGCCCCCCTGCCCCCCTCCCCAGGCACCTACCTCCTCCATCTCATCCTTGGCATCCAGAAGAGTGGAGACCAGCAACTTCCCTCCTCCTCCTGCTGTTCCCCCCTTCCCCTTCTGCATCTCCATGGCTGGGGTCGGGGAGGAGAGGGGGGAAGGCAGCCCCTATCCAGGGGGCTTGACCTGAGAGGAGCCCCCCCTCTTTTTGCTTGGCTATCCCCCCCCCCCCCCCCAGCTCTTCCTCGGGGGAGGACAGGGAGGGGGGTGTTTATGGGAAATCCCCCCCCCTCCGGAGCACCCCCCGCTCCTGCAATGGGGAGCAGTGGGGTGGAGGGGGCAGGTGCCCCCGTCTGCTCCCCAGGGGCTTCACCCCAGACGGGGAGGGGGGGTTACGGAGGGCTGTCTCCCCTTAGCGGGGGGGGGGGCTGCTCTTTGACTAGGGCAGGCCTGAGGCCGTGCTGGGGGGGGGCTGTGCTATGGGGGGGCCCTACGGGAGGGCGCTGTGGAGCGATCCCGGGGGGAGTTGGGGGCGGGGCGGGGGTGTCCTGGGGAGGGGGGGAGGGGGTCCCCGTCGGCCGTGCCAGAGGAGGCCTGTGGAGGGGGTGGGGAGGCCCCCGGGGGAGGCCTCTGGTGAGGGAGTCCCGGGGGGGCCCCCCGCGGGGGGGGGGGTGACAGGTCCCGCGGTGCGAGGCAGGGCAGGGCGGGCGCTGCGGCCGCCGCCGGGGCCGGGGGAGGCTCCGCCGGGCGGCGGGGCGGGGGTCTCGGTGCCGGGGGGAGGGGAGCGGCGGCTCCGCACCCCCCGCCCAGCGCCGCCGACCGGAAGTCACTGGGAGAGGGACGGGAGGGCCCGGGCGGAAGAGGAAGCGCACGGCGGACGGAAGTGACCGCCCCCTCCCGGCTCTGGCCAATGGCAGCGAAGATACGGCTCGGAGTGACAGCGCGGCTAAGACGCCCTGGGGGGGCGGGGCCGTGGAGGGCTGCTCGGCCAATGGGGCGGAGGGGGCGGGGCATGCCCCGGCTGGACGCTCCGCCCCCCCCGCTGCCGGAGGGGACGCGTGCGGGCGGGACCCCCCGGGATCCCCCGAACCCCCCCGGACCCTGCCGGGACCCCCCGGATCTCCCGGGACCCCCCCGGACCTTCTCGGGACCCCCCCGGATCTCCCTGGACCCCCCCGGGCCCTCCCGGGACCCCCCGGATCTCCCGGGACCCCCCCGGGATCCCCCGAACCCCCCGAATCTTCCCGGGACCCCTCCCGGATCTCCTTGGACCCCCCGGACTTAACCCGTGACCCCCCCCGGGACTCCCCCGAACCCTCCCGGGACCCCCCCGGATCCTCCCAGACCCTTCCGGGCCCCCCCCCCCCCCCGGGGGCGTGCATCGCCGGGCCCCCCCCTCCCCAACGCTCCCTTTCGGGCAGCCCCCCCAGTCCCCTGCCCTCGGGACCCCCCCCAGCCCCGCTCCTCCGGCCCCACAGAACCCCCCTAAAAATACCCCCCCGGGGTACCCCCCTCTTTCAAAGCCCCCCCCCACGCCCCCCCCTCCGGCAGGGGTGCTTGGGCGCTGTGAGGCTGCTGCCACTTGGGGACCCCCCCGGAGGCCCCCCCCCAATATCCCAGTGGGACCAGGGTGCGTGGGGACACCCGATGTGGGGTGCGGGGGGGGGGCGCAGGGGGACCCCACTGAGACCCACGGCGAGTCCATACACACCAGCTTTATTACAAAAATTAGAGCTCTAGTGACCCCCCCCCCCGGCGTACGGGGCTGGCACCGACCCCCGTGTCCCCCCCCCAGCCCCTTGGGGACGGGGGGGGTGTCTGTGTGTGTGTCCCCCCCCCGGGAGCTGTTGGGGTCCAGCTTGGGGAGCACGGTGCAGTTGGGGGGGGTGAGCCCAGCCCCCATCTGCTGGCGGTGCCCCCCCCGCTTGGCCCCGGCCCCAGGGGGGGGCCTTTGGGGTGCTGCCGGGACCAGCCCCGCGGGCTCTGGGTGCTGCGGGGGGTGTGGGGGGGTCAGCCCCGGGTGCTGCTCCCGCGCTCCCCCAGCAGCCAGTAGGTCCTGACCTTGCCCTTGCCCTGCGGAGAGAGGGGGGGCAGTCAAGGGGGGGCGGGGGAGGGGGGGGGCATTGCCCCGGGGTTGGGGTGGGGGGGTGCCCATTGGGTCAAGGGTTGGGGTGCAGGGGGGGTCCAATTGTCTCAGAAATTGGGGTGCGGGGGGGGGGCTCATTGCCCCAAGGTTGGGGTGCGGGGGGGGCCCCGTTGCCCCGGCAGAGCTGTGGGATGAGGATGCAGAGGGGGGGCCCAGCTGAGGGTCCCCCACTGGGGCAGCCATCGAGGGGGGGCCGGGGCTGTTGGGGGGGGCCGGCACTCACCTTCATCTCCACGTCCCCCCGCAGCTCCAGCTCGAAGCAGCCGAACTCCTCCAGCACGGCCTTGGTCACCGCCGAGGTGTGGATCTTCAGCGCTGGCGGGAGGCGGGTCCCTCAGCACCCAGGGGTGCCCAGCCCACCCCCAGCAGCACCCAGGGGTGCCCAGCCCACCCCCAGCATCACCCACTGGTGCCCAGTCCACTCCCAGCATCACCCACTGGTGCCCAGCCCACCCCCAGCAGCACCCACTGGTGCCCAGTCCACTCCCAGCAGCACCCAGGGGTGCCCAGTCCACCCCCAGCATCACCCAGGGGTGCCCAGCCCACCCCCAGCAGCACCCACTGGTGCCCAGTCCACCCCCAGCAGCACCCACTGGTGCCCAGCCCACCCCCAGCAGCACCCACTGGTGCCCAGTCCACCCCCAGCATCACCCAGGGGTGCCCAGTCCACCCCCAGCAGCACCCACTGGTGCCCAGCCCACCCCCAGCAGCACCTACGGGTGCCCAGTCCACCCCCAGCATCACCCAGGGGTGCCCAGCCCACCCCCAGCATCACCCACTGGTGCCCAGCCCACTCCCAGCATCACCCAGGGGTGCCCAGTCCACCCCCAGCATCACCCACTGGTGCCCAGCCCACCCCCAGCATCACCCAGGGGTGCCCAGCCCACCCCCAGCATCACCCACTGGTGCCCAGTCCACCCCCAGCAGCACCCACTGGTGCCCAGCCCACCCCCAGCAGCACCCAGGGGTGCCCAGCCCACTCCCAGCAGCACCCACTGGTGCCCAGCCCACCCCCAGCAGCACCCAGGGGTGCCCAGCCCACCCCCAGCAGCACGCACTGGTGCCCAGCCCACCCCCAGCATCACCCACTGGTGCCCAGCCCACCCCCAGCAGCACCCACTGGTGCCCAGCCCACTCCCAGCATCACCCAGGGGTGCCCAGTCCACCCCCAGCAGCACCCACTGGTGCCCAGCCCACCCCCAGCAGCACCTACGGGTGCCCAGTCCACCCCCAGCATCACCCAGGGGTGCCCAGCCCACCCCCAGCATCACCCACTGGTGCCCAGCCCACTCCCAGCATCACCCAGGGGTGCCCAGTCCACCCCCAGCATCACCCACTGGTGCCCAGCCCACCCCCAGCATCACCCAGGGGTGCCCAGCCCACCCCCAGCATCACCCACTGGTGCCCAGTCCACCCCCAGCAGCACCCACTGGTGCCCAGCCCACCCCCAGCAGCACCCAGGGGTGCCCAGCCCACTCCCAGCAGCACCCACTGGTGCCCAGCCCACCCCCAGCAGCACCCAGGGGTGCCCAGCCCACCCCCAGCAGCACGCACTGGTGCCCAGCCCACCCCCAGCATCACCCACTGGTGCCCAGCCCACCCCCAGCAGCACCCACTGGTGCCCAGCCCACTCCCAGCATCACCCAGGGGTGCCCAGTCCACCCCCAGCATCACCCACTGGTGCCCAGCCCACCCCCAGCAGCACCCAGGGGTGCCCAGTCCACCCCCAGCATCACCCAGGGGTGCCCAGCCCACCCCCAGCAGCACCCACTGGTGCCCAGTCCACTCCCAGCATCACCCACTGGTGCCCAGCCCACCCCCAGCATCACCCACTGGTGCCCAGCCCACCCCCAGCATCACCCAGGGGTGCCCAGCCCACCCCCAGCAGCACCCAGGGGTGCCCAGCCCACCCCCAGCATCACCCACTGGTGCCCAGTCCACCCCCAGCAGCACCCACTGGTGCCCAGCCCACCCCCAGCATCACCCAGGGGTGCCCAGCCCACCCCCAGCATCACCCACTGGTGCCCAGCCCACCCCCAGCATCACCCACTGGTGCCCAGCCCACTCCCAGCATCACCCAGGGGTGCCCAGTCCACCCCCAGCATCACCCACTGGTGCCCAGCCCACCCCCAGCATCACCCAGGGGTGCCCAGCCCACCCCCAGCATCACCCACTGGTGCCCAGTCCACCCCCAGCAGCACCCACTGGTGCCCAGTCCACCCCCAGCAGCACCCAGGGGTGCCCGGCCGGGCCCTCACCCTCGCCGTTGGACTCCATGCGCGAGGCCGTGTTCACCGTGTCCCCGAAGAGGCAGTACCGGGGCATTTTGAGACCCACGACGCCGGCGCAGACGGGTCCTGTGGGACCCCCGGTCAGTCCCCCCCCAGGGCCCCAAGTCCCCATCTGGCTCCCCCTGGCTGGGGGCTCCCCCCCCGCGGTGTCCCCACTGTCCCCCTGGGTGCTGGTGTCCCCCCGCTGTCGCTGGGGTCCGTGTGAGGGATGGGTGTCCTGTCCCCTTGTCCCCGCTGGCCCGTGTCACTGCTGTGTCCCCCCACCCATGAACCCAGGTGGGTGCCATGTCCCCACCCCCCTGACCCATAGAGGTGCCCTGTCCCCGTCCCTGTCCCCGTCCCCGCTGACCCGTGTGGGTGCCCCGTCCCCGCTGACCTGTGTGGGTGCCCTGTCCCCGTCCCTGTCCCTGTCCCTGTCCCCGCTGACCCGTGTGGGTGACCTGTCCCTGTCCCCGCTGACCCGTGTGGGTGCCCCGTCCCCGCTGACCCGTGTGGGTGCCCTGTCCCCCTCCCCGTCCCCGTCCCCGCTGACCCGTGTGGGTGCCCTGTCCCCGCTGACCCGTGTGGGTGCCCCGTCCCCGCTGACCCGTGTGGGTGCCCTGTCCCTGTCCCCGTCCCCGTCCCCGTCCCCGCTGACCCGTGTGGATGCCGATGCGCAGCTTGAGCTGCTGCTGGGGCCGGTGGCGGATGCGGAAGGAGCGGACGGCGTCCAGCAGCGCCAGGGCCATGCGAGCCACCTCCCGGGCGTGCAGCTTCCCGTTGCGCACCGGCAGCCCCGACACCACCATGTAGGCGTCCCCGATCGTCTCCACCTGCGTAACGGGGGACACCCCCCCACCCCCCCACCCCACCCACCATCAGGGTCACGCCGTGGGTGCGACGCCGGCCCTGGGGCCTGACCCACAGTACATGTATGTTCACGCGTGTGCGGGCGTGTCCTCACCTTGTAGACGTCGAAGTTGTCGATGATGGCGTCGAAGCACGTGTAGAGGTCGTTGAGGAGCGTCACCACCTGCATGGGGGTGCTCTCGGCCGACAGCGCCGTGAACCCCACGATGTCGCTGAAGTAGATGGTGACGCTGTCGAAAGCCTCCGCCTGCACCGTCTCCCCCCGCTTCAGCTGCTCCGCCACCGAGCTGGGGGGGGGACGGGGCGGGGGGGTGAGGGGGGATGGAAACAGCCCCCCAACCCCTCCCAGCCTTCTAGGGGGGGGTTTATCGGGGTGTCCAGCCCTCTGAGGACCCCCAGCCCTGAGCCGTGAGGGGGGGCCGGGGGCATTCCTGGCCCCTTTAGGTCCCTCAAGCCCCAAAGAGCCATGGCAGGAGGCTCCTGGGGTCTCCAGCCCCCCCAGCCCCCCCAGTCCTGAACCATGTTGGGGGACCTGGTCGCTTCAGGCACCCCCCGAGCCATGCAGCGGTCTTGGGGGGGGGGTGTGTGTGTCCCCAGTTTCTCCAAACACCCCCAGCCCCAAGCCACACGGAGTTCCTTGGGGTCCCCACCCTGAGCATTCCCAGCCCCAAGCAACACGGGGGTCCCCAGGGGGGGCCCCAGCCCCTCCAAACACCCCCAGCCCCATGCCCTGTGGGGGATCCTTGTTGCCTCCAGCCCCCTCCAACCATGCAGGACATGCATGGGGGACCCCAGCCCGGGGCAGGCAGGGATGCCAGTGTGATGCCCAGCAGTAAGGGGGTGCGCAGAGGGCCGGGGACCCCCCCCCCGGTGCTCACTGGGGCAGGATCTGGTAGAGCAGAGCCTCAGCCTTGCGCTTCTCCTCCAGGTAGGCTTGGGTTCGCTCCTCCACCAGCTCCTCCAGGTTGTTGGCGTACTGCTCCATGCGCGACAGCAGGTTGTCCAGGATGTTGCTGCTGCTCTCCCTGCGGGCAGGGGGTGAGCACCCACCCAGGGACCCTTTTTTTGGGGGGTTACACGTCACCCACCCCGGGGCGGGGGGAGGTGGATGTACCTGTTGAATTTGCGGAGCTGGACCTTGATCTGGTTGAAGTCGGGGCGCTCCAGGACGTCCTCGGCCCAGCAGTGCTGCATCAGCTGGCCCAGCTCCTCCATGTGGCACCCCACGTTGGCTGAGGGGCGGAAGCTGGGGCGCTCCTCACTCTTCACCCGCTCGATGATCTCTACAGGCCCAAACACCCACCCGTGGGTCCAAGCACCCATCAGCATGTCCAACAACCCATCAGCTGGTTCAAGCACCCCACCAGCAGGGCTGATAACCTGCCAGCAGGTCCAACCCGTGGGTCCGACAACCCGTCAGCTGGGTCCAACCAGTGGGTCTGACAACCCGTCAGCTGGTCCAGTAACTCATCAACGGGTCCAAGAACCCATCACAGCAGGTCCAACAACCCATCAGCAGGGCTAAGCACCTAGCACGGTATGTTCAAGCACCCATCAAGCAAGGCCAATCACCCATCAGCAGGTCCAGTAACCCCTCAGCAGGTCCAAGCGCCCACTAGTAGGTCCAAACACTCATCAGCTGGTCCAAGAACCCGTCACAACAGGTTCAAGCACCCATCAGCAAGTCCAACAACCCATCACAGCATGTCCAAGCACCCATCAATTGGTCCAAGCACCCAAGAGCAGGTCCAATAACCTGCCAGCAGGACCAACTAGTGGGTCCAAGCACCCATCAGCTGGTCCAAGCACCCATCACAACAGGTCCAAGGACACATCAGCAGGTCCAAACACTCATCAGCTGGTCCTTGAACCCATCACAACAGGTTCAAGAACCCATCAGCTGGTCCAAGCACCCATCAGCAAGTCCAACAACCCATCACAGCATGTCCAAGCACCCATCAATTGGTTCAAGCACCCAACAGCAGGTCCAACCACCCATCAGCTGCTCCAAGCACCCATCACAACAGGTCCAAGACCCCATCAGCTGGTCCAAGCATCTCTCATCGGGGCCAAAAACTCATCAGGTGGTCAAACAACCCCTCAACAGGTCCCTGACACCCTCCTGCACACCTTTGGGGCTCAGGTCCAGCCCCTCCACGTAGAAGACGCCGTTGCGCAAGGCGATCTCTTGCAGGATGATGCCGAAGCTGTAAACGTCGCCCTTCTGCGTCCCGCGGGCCGGCGGCGACTCCATCCGCAGCAGCTCCGGCGCCGTCCACAGCTTCTCTGTGGCACCAGGGAGGGGGCTCAGGCCGGGCAGGGCCCCCGGGGAGGGGTTACTCCCAGGGTCGGGGGTTGAGGGGCGCTCACTGGCGAAGAGCGCGTGGGAGTCCTCGCCGTCGGGGGCCACGCGGAAGCTCTCCAGCCCGTAGTCCGTGATCTTCAGCACGAAGCGGCTGTCCACCACGCAGTTGGAGGACTTGAGGTTCCCGTGGGAGACGATCACCCCGTTGTGCAGGAACTGCATCCCCTGGCAGGGCCGAGAGTGGTCAGAACTGGTTGTCCCCCAACTTCCACGGGAACGGGGGACCCCTGTGGGAACTGGGTGCCCGGTGGGAACCGGCTCGTTACCTTGACGATGTCATGGGTGAGGGAATAGCGGAACATCCAGTCCAGCGTGATGCTCTCGTTCTCCAAGATATCCTGGGGACACGAGGGTCACACTGTTGGCCCCCCACCATGGATGGGCCCCGAGGTTGGGGACGGAATCCATCTGCCCGCTGCGGTCGGCTCCTTCCCACTCTGGGCAGCCCCGACGCTGGGTGATGGGCACAGGAGGGAGAACGTCCGGCCCCGGGCGGCTGTCGGGGAGCCGGGACCCCGCCGGTACCTGGAGGCTCCCGCGGGGGCAGTACTCGGTCAGGATGCAGATGTTGGGGGGGTCGGTGCAGGCGCCGATGAAGCGGGTCAGATGCTCGTTTTGGACATCCCGCATCTGAGGTGGAGCAGGGTGTGGGACCAGGTTTGTGGCACTTCCCCGCCCGCGTAGGGGACACCGAGCTGGTCACCCCCCTCCCGCCGCGCGGCGCTGAGCTGGGCTCCACCTACGTGCTTCAGCTCGAACAAGACCTTGCGCGTCAGCTCGATGCGCTTGCGGTTGAGGTGCTTCACCGCCACGAGGTTGCCCTGGGGAGACACGGGGTGGTGGGTTCCCAGCGGGTTGATGGATTCCCAGTAGGGTGATGGGTTCCCAGTGCGGTGGTGGGTTCCCAGTGCGGTGACGGGTTCCCAGTAGGGTGATGGGTTCCCAGTAGGGTGGTGAGTTCCCAGTGGGGTGACGGGTTCCCAGTAGGGTGATGGGTTCCCAGTAGGGTGGTGAGTTCCCAGTGGGGTGACGGGTTCCCAGTGCGGTGATGGGTTCCCAGCGGGGTGACGGGTTCCCAGCAGGGTGGTGGGTGCCTGGTGAGGTGATGGCTGCCCAGTGGGGTGGTGGGTGCCCATCCCCACTCCCACCCCCCCCGTACCTTGTAATACGCCGTCTTGGCGTAGACCTGGAACTGCCCCTCCGTGGTCATCAACGAGCCGTAGTTGGAGCCCCTCTGGGAGAAGGGACGTGGGGTGAGCCCGGTCCCGGGTCCCCGTCCCAGGGCTGGGGACGGGCTGGGTGCTCACCAGGGAGAGGGTGAGCTTGCTGCCGGCGCTCCGGAGGTGTTTCTCCAAGCTGCTCATCTGCACGTCTTCCCAACGGACACGCCACAGCTCGGCCTCCAGCTCCTTCTCCAGCTGCAGCTTCCTGCGCCGGGAGGGCAGGGTGAGACCCCCCGCGTGTGTCCCCCCACCTCCGGGGACAGCGGCTCAGCCTGAGGGGTGGGGGCTCACCCTCCCCGACCCTGGCACCCCCACCTGTAGATGAAGAAGGAGGTGACGGTGATGGCCAGGAGGATCAGGCTGACCACGAGGGACAAGACCTCCAGGGTGGACAGGCTGGCTGCACAGCGAGAGGAGGGCGGTGAGGGGCTGGCGGGTGCCCGGGGCGGGGGTCTCCTGTGTGTGTGTGTCCCCCCCCCCGACACCACTCACCTTTGCGGCACAGCGGGTCGCTGTTATCGAAGCCGCAGGGGGGGACGTCAGAGGGGACCACGTTCCCCGGCCAGTGGATCTCACGCCCCGGCACCATCTTGATCTTCTTGGTGGTGCCGTTGTAGTTGGCCACGATCTTGGAGGGGTTGGGGGGGGGGGACGGGGTGGGGTGGGGGGGACAAGAAATGGGTGGGAGGAGGCCCCCGGCTGCCCTGTGGGACCAGCTGCCCCCGCGCCGGGGCTCACCTGGAAGTCCCCCCGCACGGGGTCCATGTCCCACAGGGAGTAGTCACTCTCCCGGTCCCCGTTCTCGTCGATCTTCAGGAAACCAGTGACACCTGGGGACAGAGGGGGGGGGGGGAGCTGAGGAGGGGGCACCCCGAGGACCCCAGCCCATGGGTGGGGGCGTCCAATCCCAAAAAACCATCCTGGGAGAGGAGCAGGTGGGCACCTGGCAGGCAGCACCCGGCCAGGACGGGGACGGGGATGGGACGGGGACAGGGGTGGGGACGGGGAGGGGACAGGCCGGGGCTCACCGTAGAAGGTGCGGTTCCACATCTGGCGGGTGATGGCGGAGGCGTTGGTGACGGAGCCGCCCCGCTCCAGCGTCTCGTTGACGGCCTGGGCGTAGAGCAGCACCCCGTCGTGGAAGGCGGCCGCGATGAAATTCATCTGGGGGCACGGAGACGGCTCGGGGACGGGGCGCAGCCGGGGTCCCCGTCCGCTCGTCCCCAGCAGCCCCACGTCATCCCGCAGCTCCTCGTCCCCAGCAGCCTCAGATCCATCCTCTGCCCTGGCCCCAGCCCATGTCCCCGTGTCCCCTTGTCCCCAGCTACATCCCATGTCCCCTTGTCCCCATGTCCCCGTGTCCCCTTGTCCCCAGCTCCATCCCATGTCCCCTTGTCCCCATGTCCCTGTGTCCCCTTGTCCCCAGCTCCATCCCATGTCCCTCAGCAGCTCCATCCCCATCCCATGTCCCCTTGTCCCCAGCTCCATCCCTTGTCCCCGTGTCCCCTTGTTCCCAGCTCCATCTCATGTCCCCACAGCCCCAGCTCCATCCCCATCCCATGTCCCCTTGTCCCCAGCTCCATCCTGAGTCCCCTTGTCCCCAACTCCATCCCTTGTCCCCATCTCCATCCCTTGTCCCCTTGTTCCCAGCTCCATCTCACGTCCCCACAACCCCCAGCTCCATCCCCATCCCATGTCCCCTTGTCCCCAGCTCCATCCTTTGTCCCCAGCTCCATCTCACGTCCCCACAACCCCGACCTCCATCCCATGCCCCCCAGTAGCTCCAGCTCCATCCTGTGCCCCCTTGTCCCCTTGTCCCCAGCTCCATCCCGTGTCCCTGAGCAGCTCCAGCTCCCTCCCTTGTCCCCAGCTCCCTCCGGTGCCCCCCCTGCGTGTCCCACCAAGCCGTCCTTCATGGAGAAGTTGAAGTGGGCGAGTGCCTCCTCCTTCAGCCGTGCCAGGAAGGGCCGGTACTCGGGGTTCTCGGGCTCCTTGTAGGTGATGATGGTGACGGCCTGGGATGGGGCGGGGGGAGCAGCTGGCAGCGGGGCCGGCTGCACCCCCCTTGGGAACAGGGGTCCCGGGGGGTGCCCGTCCTTCCTCCTGTGACCAGCCTCTACCCCAGGGGCGCCGAGCTGGGCCCGGGGGGGGGCATTAATCTCCTTTCCTTCCTCCTCGGGGGTTGCCAGCAGCGGGGAGCGAGCCGGCGTGGGGGGAGATGGGGGGGGGCGTGGGGCTGCTCCACCAGCTCCAGCCCCACACGCGGGCGGGTGGCCGTGGAGGTCGGAGGGGGGCCCCGGGGCTCACCTCGAAGGCTCGTCGGGCGCTGGCGTCGTGGCGGTCCCCCCGCTTCCAGGGCCGCTGGGGCTCGGGGAAGCGCCGGCCCTGCAGGCTGGCCCCGAAGATGTCGATGTAGAAGAAGGCGAAGTCGCCGCGGGTCAGCCCCTCGCGTCCCGCCTGCAGCATCAGCTCCCGCAGCGTCTCCGGGGCGCAGCACACGTAGACGACTGCGCGGGGTGGGGGGCGAGGCGAGAAGACTCGTGGCACCCCAAAATCCCCACAGCACCTCCAGACCCCCATGGCACCCCGAGACCCCCTCCCTGCGTCCCCAGGACCCCCCGAAGGTCCCCGGGTAACGCGCGACGCGGGAGAGGGCGCGCAGTTGGGTCACGGGGCTGAGCGAGATGCTGGGGAGCGGGGGGGTCCCCAAACCCCGCCGCCTGCCACCCCCCCACCCCACACCCCACACCCTGCACCCTGCACCCTGCACCCTGCCCTCCGCTGCGGGCGCCAGGCCGAGGTTTCCTGTTTTCCCGACTCCGTTTCCTCCTCCCTGCGGCCCAGACCGGCGGCAGAGATTGATTCCGGGCGGCGGGTGACCCTGGTGGGTGCCACCGGCCCCACCGCCGGCCTCCCCGGGGCACGGGGGGGACCCCGGGGTGGTGCCTGACGTGGGGCTCAACCGTGTCACCCACCGCGAGCGTGGGGCCCCGAAATAGCACCCGGAGAGGTGAAGCAGCAAGATGGCGAGGCCGGGGGTGGCCGGACGCCACCCACCCGGTGCCAGTCCCGCCGTCACCCGCTTCCCTGGTGCCACCCGGGACGGCTCCGACGGGAGCAGCCGGTGGGGACGGGGACACCCGGCCGGAGGGGCACGGGGCAGGCGGCCGCGCTCAGCACCTCCCGGTGGGGCACAACGTGGGGTGGGGGTTCAGGGTGAGGGGTCAGGGCTGCACACGCGTGTGCGCACATGTGGAACGTCTGTGTACAGCCATGAACACCCCCGTAGTGCCGTGAACACCCGTGCACAGCCGCGTTCACCCGGGTACACCCGCGTGGAGCTGCGCACGCTCGTACACACCCGTGTAACTGCCACACACGCCCGTGTACTGCCGTGAACACCCGCGCACACACACGAACACCCGTGCACACCCGTATACAACCACACGGAGCTGCACACACCCGTCTACACCCGCGTGGAGCTGTGTGGAGCTGCGCACACTCGTGAACACCCAGGCAGAGCCGCGCACACCCGTGTGCTGCCGTGCACACCCACGCACCGGCGTGCGCACCCACATACAACCACACGGAGCTGCACACACCCATCTACACCTGCGTGGAGCTGCGTGGAGCTGGGCACACTTGTGAACACCCGTGCGCTGCCGCGAACAGTCGCGCACACCCACGTACACCAGTGCGCACCCACGTACACCCGCTCGGAGCTGCGCACACCCGTCTACACCCGCGTGGAGCTGCGTGGAGCTGCGCACACTCGTGAACACCCGCGCGGAGCCGCGCACAGCCGTGCCCATCCACACACCGCACCGGCACCCCACCGCCGCCACCCCGTCCCCCCCCGCCGGTGTGTGTGTGTGTGTGTGTGTCCCCGTCACTCACTGCGTCCCTTCTGCTTGATCTCCTGGATGATGAAGGAGAAGTTGCCGCCGTCGCGGAAGACGACGTCCATGACGGTGAGGTTGCGCAGGGTGGGCAGCTGGACGTACAACCCCTCGGCGGCGAAGAAGTACGGCCGGTCGTCCACCTTCTCGTCCCAGTAAACCAGTAAAGCCCGACGCGTCCAGTTGAAACGCCGATGGAGCTGCACGCCCAGTTCACCCAGTTTGCGGTGACTGGGGCCGGCGCGGGTGGTCAACCCGAATTGCTCTCGCTTGTCGTCGAAGCCGTGGGCTTCGGCACCCGCCGTCACTAGTGGAAGGCGCCAGTGGCTGGTGAACCGGGCGACCGGTGCTGCCGTGTAGACGCAACCGGGTCCCAGAAAAGCGTCGGGGTGATGAGCGAGCCGAAGGTCGACGGCGGCCAACGGCGCGGCCATTTCGGAGCAAACGCCGTGTCCATCCTCGCTGCTCCCGAAAACCCACCGGAGGGTAAAACCGGGTAATAAATCGGGCCGGGAGTTGACGGCGGCGGCGGCTAAACGCACCGCCGGCCCCACGCGTGGCCAAGCCCACGGGTAGGTGAGGTTGCGTTCGGGTAACACCACCGCTAGTGTCAGCGCGGTTGTCCCCGTCGTCGCCGCCACCGTCACCGCGCCGCAGAGCACGGCCAGCACCGCCAGCATCGCCCACGGAGAGTGGCTTTTCCCCCCGCGGAGGGGCTGAGCCCTTCCTTTCCCCCCCCCTCGGTGACACAAAGGGCCGTTATCATCCACACCGACCTTAACTCCTTCCTGGCCGCCCCCACGGCGGCCGCCGCGGGCCGGGCTGGTGGATGGGGCCGCCCGGTGGTGGGTGCGGAGATTCCCCGCCCGTGGGCTGAGACCTGATAAACTCATCAGCGGGCAGAGAACATCCCGCAGCTCCGCTTTCGGGCCCGGTCCCACGGAGAAGCTTTCCCCGCGTACCCCCCCCAGCCCTCCCGCCGGGCTTCGGGTGGCCCCGAGGGGGCTCCGTGGGGACGGGACTGGGGCACCGGCTCCCTCCGCCCCCCCCGCGCCCGTGGGAGCTCCTGCCCCGCGTCCCGGTGACGGCAGCGCCGGGGAAATGGGGAGGGGGGGGTCACCCCGGCCGGCTGCGGCTCCGGGGGGGCTGCGCGGGTGCCGGGGACACGCGCGGCGCTGCGGGGGGACACTCCGGGCCCCCGGGGACACGCGTGGGACTCCCGCCGCCGGGACACGTGCTGGACGGGGATGCAAAAGGTCAGTCTCGAGGGACGGGAACGTGAGAGAGCGCCAGAAGCGGCGGCGAAAATTAATGTAATTAATTAAGGCGCTAATAAAGAAAAAAAGCGCTGCGGGGGGGAAAGCAGGAAAAAAAAAAATCCCCGCTAGCAGAGGATGGTTTCGATCCATCGACCTCTGGGTTATGGGCCCAGCACGCTTCCGCTGCGCCACTCTGCTGCCTGCTCTCAAGCCTCTATGGGCCCTGTAAGTACCTTTAGGGCCGGCGCGCATGCGCACTGCGCCCCCCCCGCCCGCTTCATTCCTGAACTTCGCGCCCCCTCCAGCGGCCGCCCGGCGCGCGCGCGCGCTGCCCGCGCTCTGACTGGTGCCTTTCACACGCCCCGCCCACTCCCCTCCTTAGATTGATGGTCGATTTCACCAATGACTTGTAGGGAAACGCTGAGTGGCGGCGTGAGACGACCAATAGACGGACAGATTGTTGAGGGGTTGGGAGAAGCGCGGCGCCGGCGGGGATCATCACAGCGGCGGCGTTTATTGTTCGGAGCGGCGGAACCATGAGGTGCGCGGCGGCCGGGCCGGGGGGTCCCTGCCCGGCGGGGTGGGCCGGGAGCCCCTGGGGAGGGGACGGGACCCCTCGGGGTGGGCCGGGAGCCCTCGGGGGGGCGCCGGGCGCTGAGGGGAGCCCCCTCCGGGCCGCGTTCCCTCTCCGTTAAGGCCGTTTCTTTTTTCCGCAGGGGCGATCGAGGCAGAGGCCGTGGCGGACGCTTTGGTTCCAGGGGAGGCCCTGGCAGTGGGCGAGTCTGGCTTCTGCTTTAGCGAGGGTGGCTCTCTAGCGTGTCAGGCCTAGCGGGTGGGCTGCGGCCGCCCCCGGGGGCGAGCTGCCGGGGCGCAGAAACCGGGGGGGTGTGGGGCGGGGTGGGGGGGTGGCAGCTTGCAGTGTAGCGCAGGATAACGGTGAGGTGTAGAGCCGGGGGTCGGGGGGTGCTGGCCCCTCCGGGCCGGGGCTGGCAGCGCTTGCGGGTGAGCCCTCGGTGTCCGGCCGCTGCCGGATCGCACCGGGGCAGGGGGGTTAGTTATCGTTAGCGGGGTTATGAAGAAACCTTTCCTATTTCTGTAGGGTCTTTCTGGCGGCTCGGGACCAAACCTCCACGAAACGGTGACGGGGAGGGGGTGTTCGGTGATGATGAACACGGCGGTGAGCGGGCAGATATCCCTACAGAGAATAAAGTTGTTTTTTTTTTTTTCTTCTTTCCCCCTTTAGGTTCCGGCCCTTTGTGCCACACATCCCCTTTGATTTCTATGTCGTGAGTAACCCTCTCCTACGGAGCTGTTTGCAGGCAACAGCTGCAAGACTTTTCCTTGTTTAAAGATGCATCTTAAAAAACCTCGTGTGCTGACTTTGATGGTTTGACTTCTTTTAGTGTAGCCGGAGTGAAGGAATTCACTGAAAAAACTGTTGGTTCAGTAACTAACCCGAAATAGATCTTCTTACTGTCCCTGTTGTTTGGAGTACTTGTGTCACACGGGATGACTAGGATGCAGTTGAGTAAGAATCACAACAAATAAACGCCTTGGTTGAGGTTTTTCAGCTTTTTAAGGCACCCAGACTCTCAGTTCTGCCAGCTCTGTAACACAAACCTCGTGGGTCGCTCCTCCAACAGCCATCACTCACCCGTTAGATGTGTTTCAGGCTCTTTTGCTGTGTTGGTCCTCACAAGGATCAAGACACATTTCCCACCTTATTACAGGAGAAAATAATTTCCTCCTCCTGCCCAGCGTCTGTCCCGTACAGACACGTGACTTCCAAGGCGAACAAGTTTCCTGACTCTTTGTCTTCCAGGCCCTGGGGCTGTCGATCCCGTCACGGCAACTCCAGCCATCTGCAGACAAATTCTTAAGGGACTGTAATATAGTTAATAAACCCCTCCTTGGTAAATCTATTGTTAGAGGTGCGCTGTTTCACACCCTGTAGTTACTCCTCTGCCATTTCTGAAGACCTGTTCCTGTGGGAGCACTGGGAAGAGCAGGGCCCCTTAGGATAACGTGACAGTTAGAAGGGCAACAAGTGAAAAAAAAGCACAATGGGGAATCACAAAGAAAACAAACGCTGGAGAATAAAAATAAAAAATGGAGTAAATCATACTGATGAGTGGGTTGAACCAAAGTCTTTTTTTCCTTGGGCGTTGCAGTCTGATATTTGATCCTGTTTCAGTGTGAAATGGCTTTCCCCCGCGTAAAACCCGCCGCCGACGAGACCGCATTCAGTGAAGCCTTGCTGAAGAGAAACCAGGATCTTGCTCCGACCGCTGCTGAACAGGTTTTGTGCTGAAAATTACCTTAAATTCTTTGACAGGATGTTAAAAAGAACTCAAAGACAGGCTGTCCTTCAGAGAGCATAGCTATTACTAGCCTGACAAGTAATTTCTCTGAAATAAACGCTGCAGTAGAAATGTGGGTAGAGTTTCTCGGACAGTGGTTTTTAAATCTCTTCATTATCTATCTTGTTACGCTCTGCCAGATCAGATTATTTCAGGCTGTACTGGACTGGTAACACCACCCCTCTCCGATTCCTTTGCAGGCTTCCATTCTCTCGCTGGTGACCAAAATAAACAACGTGATCGACAATTTAATTGTAGCACCAGGAACGTTTGAAGTGGTGAGTCCAAAAACTTGGGGGTGGGGGGGGAGAAAAAAAAGCCACGTGGGGAAATGCTTCAGCACAAGGGACACTGGTGTTACAGCTGCCAAACCTGGCCCAGAGAGGATCAGAGATTCATGCTGACTCCCAGAAACGTGGCACGTGCATTAAAGTCACTAATTTTTGCTTTGCTCTTTCAAACAGCAAATCGAGGAGGTTCGCCAGGTGGGTTCCTACAAGAAGGGCACCATGACGACGGGGCACAACGTGGCTGATCTGGTGGTGATTTTGAAAATCTTACCCACCCGTGAGTACCGGCTGGGCGGCTGCTGACCGAACCGCGGCGCTCGGCCCCACTCTAACCTCCTCTTCTGCTCCTGCTTCTCCCCAGTGGAAGCTGTGGCGGCCTTGGGAAACAAAGTCGTGGAAAGCCTGAGAGCGCAGGACCCCAGTGAAGGTGGGACGCCCCCCTGCGCCGTACGGGGTCGAGGGGACAGCGCTGAGGAGGGCGTAGGCTGATGCGAGGGTTTTTCCTCTCAAGTTTGGGGTTTGGAGGGGATCCGGGGTCTTTCCTGCCTTCCCGGGTACTGGTAAGGTCTTCTAGCCCCTCCAAGAGGAATTCTTGTTGGTTTTTTTCTCCCCAGTCCTGACCATGCTGACCAACGAGACCGGATTTGAGATCAGCTCTGCCGACGCCACGGTGAAGATCCTGATCACCACGGTGCCGCCCAATCTCCGCAAGCTGGACCCCGAATTACACCGTAAGAGCTCAGCTTGCTCCGCCCGCCACGTGGACCTTCACCTCCCCTGGTGGGATCCCTCACACTTACTCACCTTTGGGTTAAAAAAACCCGGGTATTTCTGCTGCTTCTTTCAGTGGACATCAAAGTGCTGCAAAGCGCCCTGGCTGCCATCAGACACGCTCGCTGGTTTGAGGAGAACGCTTCGCAGTCCACGTGAGTTTGGCCTCAAAACGGGAAGGGCCGGTTGAAATAATCTCCCTTCCAGAGAACGAGGAAGCGAAAAAGCAAGGAGAGCTGTTCCTGTAACCCTCCTCCTGCCATCTTCTCCAGGGTGAAGGTTTTAATCCGGCTGCTGAAAGACTTGAGAATTCGATTCCCCGGCTTTGAGCCCCTCACGCCCTGGATTCTGGACCTGCTGGTGAGTGCACGAGGGAGGGGGAACGCTCCCACCGTGAGCCTGGTGCTGCCTGCACGCCCCGGGGCTCCGCCTGCAGCAGGAGTTGGGATTCTGGTGCTTCTCTTGCAGAAACTGCTTTTGTCCCAACTCCCTCTTTCTTTTTTCACCTCAGGGGCACTACGCTGTGATGAACAACCCCACCAGGCAGCCCCTGGCTCTCAACATCGCCTACAGGTCTGTTGCCGTTTGCTTCACTCATATAAATTCCTGTTACTGTCTCAGGTTTGAACGTACCCAATAAAAGCGGCGAAGTCTCAGGGTTTGAAGAGACCTGAACTGGAGGCAAAGCTGGCTCCTCATGTAGCTGGGCTAATTGCAGACTTTCTCGTTGCATTTTGTGCTGGAACAGTCGTTTCTAACCCAAAATGTCTCGTCCTGTAGGCGCTGCCTTCAGATCCTGGCCGCGGGGCTCTTCCTCCCGGGGTCTGTGGGGATCACCGATCCCTGTGAGAGCGGGAACTTCCGAGTCCACACGGTTATGACCCTGGAACAGCAGGTGAGGTGCCTGTCCTGCAGCGGGAGGAGGGACTGGAAGCTGCCCCGGCTCTGACGCATCCCCCTCCCCGCAGGACATGGTGTGCTACACCGCGCAGACCCTCGTCCGCATTCTCTCCCACGGAGGCTACAGGAAAATCCTCGGCCAGGAAGGCGACGCCAGCTGTAAGTGGGGTCGGTGCAACACGTGGGTGTTCCTCCGTGCAGACCATCGACACCTCGGTGGAGGAGTGGAACTGGTTTGATGCTTTGCTGGAGAAAATGAAGAGCTCTGTGAACGATTCATTAAACCCCGGAGCAGCGGGGGGGGGCAGAGCAGGGGTGTTGAACTTCCCCCTGCACATCCTGGGGCCGGGGCTTGTCCGTGCTGCTCCAGGTCACCCCGAGCTGCTGGGTTTTTTTTTACAGATCTGGCTTCTGAAATGTCCACGTGGGATGGAGTGATAGTGACGCCTTCTGAGAAGGCTTACGAGAAGCCTCCGGAGAAGAAAGAAGGAGAAGAGGAAGAAGAGAATCAAGAAGAACCTGCTACGGGCGAGGAGGAGGAAAGCATGGAGACGCAGGAGTGACTGGCCCAGGTAAAGCCTGGTGGAACTGCTGCCTGGGAGCAGGCAGCTGCGGGCAGGGGAGGGAACGGTGCCCCCCCACAACAGCCTGTCTCTCCCCCTGCAGCAGGACTGTCCCCCGCACCGGGCGCTGCTGCCTGAAGGAGGCGGAGAACCGAGCGAAGGACCGAGCCCCGGCCTCGGCGAACGCAGCCGGCTGACGCAACCCATCCCTCGGGGGTGTTTTTTTACGAGTTGCCCATTAAAACGTTCCCCCCTTTCGAGCGCATCCTCTTTGTTTAGGTAGAAGATGCGTGTTTTAGAAGGGGGCCGAAAAAAAGTTTTAACAGCCAGAGGAGCTTCCAGAACTTGATGGAGCTCACCCGGGGATGCTGAACCCCAAAACCACTCTCTGTGCTGGCAGCACCCCCCCGGTTCTGCCCTCCCCGAGGCCCACGGGACGCAGCAGCGTTACAGACTCGCGCTGCCTCACCAGCCCATAAAGCAACGTGCGGTCACTTTTATTACAGCGCCTACACATTTGGGAATACAACTCAAGGCGGGGGGGGGGGGGGGGGGGGGGGGTGTGTCCCCCGCTTCCTTCGGCTGAAGAGCTGCGGCCTCACTGCGCAGAACTTCTCAGCCCTTCCCGCGCTGCGGACGCTCAGGAGAGCGCTGCTACGAACGGGGATCCCTGCTCCCCTCGCCAGCGGCCCGCTGCCTTCGCTGTCCTTACAGGGACACACCCGTCGCCTCCCAGGGCTGTCGGCACAGCCGTGGTGCGAGGTGGATCCAGCCCAGCGCTGCCCTCGGCGTGGGGGGGGGCCCTCACTTGCCCGGCAGGCCCTGGGGGTAGCCACCCGCCGCCTCCAGCATGGCTTTCCTCCGCACCGTCTCCTTGGCCACGCTGTGGTTCAGCCTCCGCAGCCGTTCCTGGGTGGGGAAAAAGCAGCTGTCAGGATGGGTGGAGGGGAAGCTGGGATCCCCCCAAAAACACCTGTGGCCCCCAACTTGCCCCCCCCCCCCCCCCCCCGCTGACCTGGGCGTTCTGCAGGATGTTGTTGACCAGCACCACCCTGCGCCGGGCGTTCAGCAGCTTCTTCACGTAGGGATCGAGGTCCAGCGCCACTTTCTGGTCCTCGTTGATGCGGCACAACTCTGGGGGGAGGGCAGAGGGTGGGAGCGGGCCCAAGGGCACCAGGAACCCCCAGGAAATGGAGGGGGGGGGCGGCAAAACCCCGCTGCACCCCCGAGCCGGGCTGTGAGCCCACCGTGTCTCACCTGTGGCCAGGCTGTCGATGTGCTCCCGCAGCTCCACCTGGCTCTCCCTGGGGAGGGGACAGCTCGGTGACCAGGACAAGACCCTCGAGTCCAGCACCAAACCCACCCCCCCCCCCCCCTCAACAAAAAACCTCCACCCCAATCCCCTCCCGGCCCAAACGCTCACCCCACCCACCCGGTTACCTGCACCCCCCCCCCCCCCCCAGCCATCCCTACCCGGCGACACGCCCCCCACCTCTAAATACACCCCAAATACCGCCCCCCCCAGCCCCTGCGGCCCCCTCCGTCCAACCACAGACCCCTCAACTCCCCACCCCGGCACCCCTAAACCCCCCCTCCGGTGCTCCGAAAGCCCTTCACCCCCCCGAGACACCCACACGCCCCCCCGCCCCGCTCCCGCCGCCGCTCCTCAGGCCTCTCACCCCCGCTCCCGCCGTTACCCTCCAGCGCCCGGGACCCTTTTTCCCTCCTCCCCGCCCCCGGTCCCGGTTCCCGGACCTGACGGCGTGGACGTGTCCGTCGAGCTGCCGCACCGCCGGCCGCAGAAACTGCAACAACCCCTCAGCAAACAGCTCCCGCGCCGCCGGGCCGCCGCTCCCCGCCGCCATCTTGGCGCCGCCAGAGCCGCGGAGATCGACGGGAAATGGCGGCAGCGCGGAGGCTGCCGGGAAACGGAGTCGGCGCGGCGGGAAAAGCCGCTTCCGGGCCGCGGGGGACGCTGGGAAATGTAGTCCCGGGGTGTGTGGGGTGGCGGCCCTCGCCTTCGGCAGCGCCGAGCACCCGCGGGAAGCGCAGACGGAGCCAAGCGGCAAAACCCCAAACCCGTTCATGAAATAACGGTTAAAACCAGCCCCCGCTACGTGGTTTTGGTACTTTTTTTTTTGTTTTCTTTTTGATTTTTCTTACAAAAATTAAATTAAGAGGGGCAGGGGTTAGCCCAAGGGGCCCGGCTCGGCGGCGGGCATGGTGTGCAGGACCTCGTCCAGCAGCTGCAGGGCGCGATGGAGGTGCACCTCGATCCAGCACGGCGTGTGCTTGATGCTCTGCCGGGGGTAGTCGGGCCCCCAGCCCTTGACGAAGCTCAGCCGCAGGATACACAACCGCCGCAGGTCGTCCACGCCGATCCCCGCCGCCGCCGAAAGCCCTGCCCGGGAGAGACGTGGCCGTCAGGGAGGGATCCCCATGGCCACGGGGCGGGGTCCGGTCCCCCCCCGCGGGGGCTCACTCACCCACAGCCGGCGCGATGCCTCCCACCGAGCCGGGACCCGGGATGTTGCCGGCCACGGCGGCGGCCTGAGCGGCGGCTGCGGCCTGGGCCGTGGCTGCTTGCTGCTGCATCTGGCGGTGGCACTGGCGCAGGTCAAATACCTGGGGACAGCGTGGGGGGACCCCTCAGCAGGGCGGTGTGGGAGGGCGGTGCCCCGAGGACCCCCTTTAACATGGGCACGGGGCTCCCTCCATCCTCTGGGGTTCCTCTGTTGCCCCCCAACATGGGTGACCCACTGCTCAGGACCCCCTTTAATGGGGGCACGGGGGTCTCCTCACCTCTGGTCCCTCCACACCCCTTCCAGCATGGGGTCCCTTTGCCCAGGACCCCCTTTAACATGGACATGGGGCTCCCTCCATCCCCTGGGGTCCCTCCGTTGTCCCCCAACGTGGGTGACCCATTGCTCAGGACCCCCTTTAACACGAACACGGGGCTCCCTCCACCCTTAGGGTCCCTTGGTTGCCCCCCAACATGGGTGACACATTGCCAAAGACCCCCTTTAATGTGGGCATGGGGGTCCCTCCAGCCCTGGGGTTCCTCTGTTGTCCCCCAACATGGGTGACCCATTGCTCAGGACCCCATTTAACACGAACACGGGGCTCCCTCCATCCCTGGGGTCCCTCCATTGCCCCCCAGCACGGGGCCCCTTTGCCTGGGACCCCCTTTAACACGAACACGGGTCTCCCTCCATCCCTGGTACCCCTCCTAGAGATGCAGGATCCCCCGTTTTCCCCCGGGGACCCCCCACCTTGATGTAGGCGCCGGGGTAAATCTTGTGCACGGCGTCCCCGGGGGCTCTCCCGGCCTCTCGGTCCAGGTAGTAGCTCTGCACGAAGACGGCGTGGTCGCTCAGGCACCGCATCCACACGTCGCCCTCGCCGCGGCACTCCAGCTGCACGCCCTTCCCGATGTGCAGCCTGGCCCGCAGAGACCGTCAGCACCGGGTCCCCCCTGCAGCATCCCCGCCTGCCCCCGAAACCCCCCCATTAGCCCCCCCCCCCCCCCCGTATCCCCCCACCTGCCCTGTACTTCCCTCATTTGCCCTCTAGATCTCCCTTCTGCCCTGGACATTTGCTCGATTCCCCCACTATGTCCCCCCCCTGCCCCATCATCCCCCAGTTTCCCCCTATATCCCCCCACCTGCCCCATATATCCCCACGTGCCCCCTATATGTGCCCCCTATATCCTCTAGTGGCCCCCAATTTCCCCCCACCTGCCCCATATACCCCCATTTGCCCCCCATATCCCCCTTCTACCCCATCATCTCCCCGTTGCCCCCTGTATCCCCCATTGCTCCCTGTATCACCCCACTTGCCCCACATATTTTGCCCCCTATACCCCCCCTCCACCCCATCACCTCCGAGTTGCTCCCTATATCCATTTGTCCCTATATCCCCCCACCCACCCCATATATCCCCCATCTGCCCCATATATCCCCCATTTGCCCCCATATCCCCCCACCTGACCCCTATATCCCCCATTTGCCCCCTAAATTCCCCATTTGCCTGCATATCCCCCCACCTGCCCCATACATCCCCCATTTGCCCCCGATATTCCCCATTTGCCCCCATATCCCCCCACCTGACCCCTATATCCCCCAGTTGCCCCATATATCCCCCATTTGCCCCCATATCCCCCTATATCTCCCATTTGCCCCATATATCCCCCATTTGCCCCCATATCCCCCCACCTGCCCTATACATCCCCCATTTGCCCCCGATATCCCCCATTTGCCCCCATATCCCCCCTATATCTCCCATTTGCCCTCTATATCCCCCATTTGCCCCCATATCCCCCCTATATGCCCCATTTGCCCCCATATCCCCCATTTGCCCCGATATTCCCCATTTGCCCCCTACATCCCCCTACCCGCCCCCTATATCCCCCAGTTGCCCCCTATACCCGCCAATTGCCCCCCGTATCACCCCTGCACCCCCACGCACCCCATCTCTCCCTTCTGCCCCACGCCTCCCCCCCCCCATTGCCCCCCTCCCCATTTACCCCACCCACACCTGTACCCCCATACCCCCACGCCCACCCTGCGCCCCGCCGTTGCCCTGCGTGTCGTGTGTGTGTCCCCCCCCACCCCGCCTTGCCCCCCCCCGCCCCACCGGGCCCGCTCGCTGGCGTCGGTGCGGTGGACGTTGGAGAGCTGCCCCAGGCAGAAGCGATCCCCCCCCGAGGGATCCACGTAACCGTCCACGACGACCACGGGGCAGCTGGACGGCACCTTGAAGATCTCCCCCACCTGCACGTCCATCTCGAAGTAGGCGATGGAGCACCAAAACTCCGGCCCTGGAGGGGGGGGGACACACACGGACGGGGCAGGGGGGGCAGCGCACCCACGGCTCGGGGAGGGGGCGATCACCGGGGTGCTCATCAGGGTGGGGGGCACTTACCAGGGTGGGTGGACACTGGTTGCTGGTACGGCCCGGAGTTATGGTGTGGGGGCCCTGGGGAGGGGGCAGAGACGGGTTCAGCGCAGCGAAGGGGCTGGCACTTTGACATCCAGCCCCCCCCCTCCCCATTCGCCCTCAGTCCCCCCCAAACCTACAGTAGTGATTGGGGTGGTGGAGTGGGGGCTGCGGGGGGCTCCGGCTGCTGGGTTGTGGCGGGGGGGTGGGCTGCGACCCCCCCAGACTCGGCGTGTAGACACCCGCACCGGTCCAGCTCACCGGAGAACCTGGGGCAGGAAAGAGGGGGTGTGTGGGGGGGTCCCCGCGTGGGGCCCCCGCCGAGCTGGGGGACGTGGGGTGTCCCCGGTACTCACTGTGGTAGGGCGGCTTGGGGTAGCCGTTCTGGGGGGGGGGCTGCGCCGGGGCGGCCGGCGGTGGTGTGGGGCAGGAGATCTGCAGCAGCCCCTCGCCGTGGGGCAGCGAGAGCAGGGAGCCGCCGGGAGCCACTGCGGGGACACACACACACACACACACACACACACACACACACACACGACGTGGGGGGAGGCTCAGGTTGATGCCCCCCCCCCCAACTTTTCCCCAGGGATGGGGGTTAATGGGGGGGGGGGGGGTTGTTTCTCACCTGGGGGTGACATGGGCAGCGCAGGGTAGAGGCTCCCAGGGACGTGGGGGGACTCGGGGAGCTGGAGGGGGGGCGGCGGCTGGCAGTAGGGCTCGGGGGGGGGCAGACGCGGCGCCCGCTTGGCCCCCTGCTCCCGGCCGGGCGGCACCTCCATCTGCACACAGTCATGGACAAACTCCTCCTTCACCAGGCGCGTGGGGGGCACTGGGGAGGGGGGGGGACACACACCGGAGACCATGGGGGGGCACGGGGACCCGCTGCCGGGGGGGGGGGGTGCTGGCTCCGGGGGTGCTCCCTGCTGGCCCTGTGTCGGGGTCTCACCTGTGCTCTGGATGCTCAGACCTGTCAGGGGAGAGATGGGGTGCAGGGGAGGGGGGGGGGGGAGCCATTATGGGCGCTGGTGGGGGGGCCCCTCCGTGTTGTCCCCCCCCTGCCCCGGGGGTCCCGGCAGTGGCAGCGGGGCTGGCTCACCGATGGTGGGGGCCACCACGCGCTCGTAGTGGTAGGGGTTGACGCAGACGCTGTCGTACTTGAGATCGAAGGCGAATTGGCAAAATTTGGCGTGTTTCAGCTCGTTTTTGTGGAGGTCGGGCCAGCGCCAGAGCCGGGCGTAGATGACGTGGGGGAACCCCTTCCTGCCAGCCACCTGCGGGGGGGACACACACACACACACACACAGGACGGGGACACAGCGGGGCGCAGGGATGGTCCCCCCAGTCCCCCCCGCCACGCTGACTGCGCCCAGCCTGGATGCCGGACCCCCCCAGCGTCCCCCCCACCCCCCCTGTGCAAGGGGCTGGCGCCAGGCCGGGACCCTGTGGCGGTTTGGGGGCTCCCCCTGCGCCTCCCCGGCTCCAGACATAACAACCCCCCCACTTCCCCCCCTCTCAACGGCTTGCAGGCTGCCAGACAGTGACTCATCCCGGGAAGGGGGGGCAGAGTCGCCGGGGGATGCCAGCGCCAGGGATGGGGGCGGGTGGGGGGGGGATGTGGGCAGGGGGTAACGCTGCCCGCAGCAGCCCCTGCCTGAATGCATCTGCCCCGAGAGGGTGGGGACATCTGCCTGTCCCCTGTCCCCTGCGCCCCGTCCCCCCGTCTCCGGGGCAGCCGTTGCTGTGGGTGGGTGCGAGCCCAGACACTGAAGTCAGCGTGGCTCCCAGCCCGGAGCCGCAGGCTCGGCGCGGTGGGGGTCCCTCCGTGTGCCCCTCCATGGGGTGGGGTGTCCTGGACCCCTCCACCGGGCCCCTCACCGCCTGTACGCCTGGGTCCCTCCAGGTTGGGGAGGGCTGGGGGGGTCTCCGGGCAGCGGGATGCCTGGGGTCCCCCAGTTTGGGGAGGGCTGGGGGGTCTCCGGGCAGCGGGATGCCTGGGGTCCCCCAGTTTGGGGAGGGCTGGGGGGGTCTCCGGGCAGCGGGATGCCTGGGGTCCCCCAGTTTGGGGAGGGCTGGGGGGTCTCCGGGCAGCGGGATGCCTGGGGTCCTCCAGTTTGGGGAGGGCTGGGGGGTCTCCGGGCAGCGGGATGCCTGGGGTCCCCCAGTTTGGGGAGGGCTGGGGGCTCTTGGGGTATCCCAACACCCAGGTCCCCCAAGTTTGGGGAAGGCTTGCATGGGGTGTCATGGAGCACCTGGGTCCCCCCCAGCTCAGGGAGGGCTGTGGGGTCTCAGGACTCACTGGGTGCCCCAGCACCTGGGCCCCCCAACTTGAGAAGGGCTGTGGGGTCTCAGGGGTCATGGGGCACCCCAACACCCAGGTCTCAGGTCGGGGAGGGTTGTGGGGTCTCAGGACTCCAACACTCAGGTCCCCCCAGCTCAGGGAAGGCCGTGGGGTGCACGGGGGGCTGTCAGGGCGCTGCTGAGGCCCCTCCAGACACCCGTGGCCCGTGGCGGGGGGGTTACCTGGAGCCGCCCGTCCAAGGTGCGCTGGATGGTGACGCACTTGCTGGGGTGGGCGCCGTTGGTGGTGATGGCGGCGATGAGCGAGTCGAGCTCGTCCTTCTTCTCCTTGAGCTTCTTGACGAGGCTCTCGATGGCCCGTTTGGCGAAGGTCTCGTTCTCCCCGCCCTGCCGGTGGCACATCAGGCTGTGCACGATGCTGAGGCAGGCGTCGCTGCTCGTGGGCGCGCCGAGGGACATGGCGCTGCTCCCCTGCAAGGCACGGCACGGCACGGCCCTGCCTGTCACCCCGCCGCAGGGGACCCGCTGTCCCCGCTGCCCTCGCCTGCACGGCCGCCGTGGCACGGGGCCACCAAGCCGGGAGTGAAGCACCGTACGGGGTGCTGGTGCCCACGGGGCAGACATGGGGTGCTTGGTGCCGGCAAGAGGGGACGCAGCTCCTGGGTGGCACCGGGGACGTGGCAGCTCCCCGAAATGGCACGTGGTGGGTGAGGAGGACGTGGGACAAAGCCGTATGTCACCTTGAATAGGGGGAGGGGGGGCAGCCTGGATGCCTGCGCTCCACGGTCCCTGTCCGGGGTGGGAAGAGGCACGGGGGTCACAGCAATGCCGGGCCACTCGGGGTGTCCCCAGCTTCCGACGGCAGCAGAGCCAGAGCTGGGCCACGGCGGCACTCAGGGGCGTGGGGACACCGGCGGTGCCACAGCCACGGCCTGGCAGGGAGCACGCCCGCGTGTGCGCAGCGTGCAAGGGTGCCCGTGTGCGTGCAAGCCTGCAAGTGCTCGCCCTGCGCTGGGGTGACAGACACACGCGCTCCCAGCTCCACGCTGCCCGTCCCAGGCGCGGGGGCCAGACTAAACAGAGCCCCAGCTTGGCGCCGCTCCTTAACCCCTCGCTCGCTGCCGGGCTTCTCCCTTTCCTGCTTCCCCTGCCAGAGCGTGTACGCGCCAAGAGCCGCCTGCATCCACACACGTGCCGAGGCCCCGTGAGCATCATCCCCTCCCCGGCCGCGGCCGTGCCGGGGCTCTGTGCCCGCTGCGGTGCCGCTGCAGCGGGGTCCTGGTTCTGCGTCACGGCGGGTGCAACGCTCCAGGGGCTGGGAAAAAACCTTGGGTCAGTGGTGGCAGACACAACAAAGCCTCAACCCTTGCTCCGCGTTGCTTATCTGCGGGCCGGGAGGCAGGCTGTCCTGCCAGCACCCTGCCCGCTCCTCCCGCCCCGGGTGGGCGCAGGGCCACGGCCCCCCTCTTGCCGGAGCGATGCCGCTGGCCACCATCCTCCCGCTTGAGACAGGCCAGATGCTGTCGGCCACGGGGACACCTCTAAGGATGCTGAAGGGGCCCCACAGAGCCCCCCACAAGCTGGGGCAAAACCCTGAGCACCCCGCCAGGCTGTGGGGTTCGCCCCATGGGTGCTAACGCAGCCTCGGGCACCCGTCCTGGGGGTCCCTGAGCTGCTCCGGGGGTGCCGGGACTCCCTGCCTGCTCTCCGCCAGCCAGCTCGTCCCCAGGGTCTCTGCCTGGTTTAATTTTGCTTGGCTCATCCCCAGGATTCCTGCCTGCCTGGTCCCTACCTCAAAGTTCAATTTTGAGGCCAAAAGAGGTGAAAGAGGGCAGCAGGGACTCCCTGCAAGCAGGGGCTGCTCCGGATCACCCTGGGAGGAACATTTGTGGGTCCCAGGTCCCCCCCCCAGCTCCAGTGGCTGGACCCCAAGGCCAATGCCAGCTGCTACGGGAAAGACTCAAAGGGCCGGGGTCACCCCCAGTCCCACTCGAAACTCAGCCCAGCCTGGTTTGGGGGAAACTGGGGTGAGCGGGGGGCAGAGCTGGCTCCTCCCTGGCTCCAGCTCCCCCCCGGCACTGCGCCGGCTCTCGGGGAGGGTGACTGTCCCTGCCCGCGCTGCAGGCAGAGTGAACCCCAAAAGGCCCCTCCTGCCCCGGCTGGGAGCGACGCAGAGGAATAATGAGGCGCCTCATCGCCCCGCTCCAGATGGGAAGTGACATTTCTGTGCGAGTCTTTTGTCCCAGCTGAGGGGACGTGGCTGGGGGCTTTTCACAAACCTGTCAGCGCTCCTCCTGTGACAGCGCGGGGCCGGGATGGAGGTTTCCCCTCCTCACCCCGCATCGCTCCTGCCCTGAAAATCCCTCCCTGACCCCACGGCCCGAGCCCCAGAGCCAGCCCTGTGCCCCAGCTCAGGAGGGGGGTGAGCAGCGTGGGGCGGGGGGAAGCACCTCCCGCACGGATCTCCTCGGCTCCGGGGCCACTAACTTTGCTCCCAGATAATCTCAAGGGCAGGGACAAAGGGACCGACGGGTGCCTGGGTGGGGACTTCATTCCTGCCTGCGTGTCCCCGCTGCCAGCCAGGCTTCTGCCGCCCCCCAGCGCAGCCCGAGCCGGGGGGAGGGATGCTCCCCGTGTTTGAAGCCTTGGAGGGAGGATGAGGAGCGCGGGAAGGGCAGCGGGAGGGATGCTCTGGAAAAGCGGGTTCCCACGGGCCAGCCCTGCCACATCCCAACTCCCGGGACTTCGCGGGGAAGTGGCCCACCTTCGTCTTGAGGTTGCCCGCTGACTGAAAACGGCTGTTTCTCCCGTTTGGGGGCTCACCGGCAGGGGGGACAGCGGGGAGCGGGGTGGGGGTGTCCCGGTGCCCCCCCTGCCCTGCCCAGCCGTTGGACGGGGGCAGCAGCGCTGACAGCGAGGGGCCGGGGGGGGGGTGTCTCCGCAGGCGGGTTGAGGTGGGCAGGGAGCGGCGACGGGCTTCGGCGAGGGGACACGAGTGGGGACACCCGTGGGACGCGGAGCCGAGGAGGGGAGGAAGGGGACACACACACACACACAGAGAGCCCGGGGCCGGGCCGGCTACTCACCTCCGCCGCCCGGCTCGCCTCACTCGGGGCCCGGCTCCCGCGGCATCTCCGCCGGCTGCCCGCTCCCGCCCGCCCCCGCCGCCGCTTTCCAACTTGTTTGCTACAATAACAAAAGGAAAAGCCGGAGCGCGTGAGGCGCTGGAACGTCGCAGCCAATAGGAGGAGCCGTGACAGGCGGCCCTCGCGTCGCCAACCAATAGCGATAGCGCTTTCATGGCGGGCGGGGCGGAGCTCCGCGCCCTCAGGGCTCCATGGCCGCCCGCACCGGGCCCCGGGCCCCCCCCGCCAGCCCCCCGGAGCCGCGGGGGGAGGCAGGGGCCGGTGCCTGCCCGGTGAGGGGATGAAAAACCTCCCGGGGAAGTCCGGGCAGCCCCGGGCCGGCGCCTTTGTGGTGCGCAGGCAGCGGCTGCCCCCCCCCCCCCCCCCCCCCCGCAGGCAGGAGCTGGCAGTGACCGCTCCCCGCTCAGGGGGGGTTTTCCCCTTCCACGGTGAGGTGGGGGTCTCCTCTCGCAGCACGGGTCACAACCTTCCCTCAGCTTCTTTGTGCTCCCCACAGTCACCCCAAAGCATGGCAGCACAGGAGAACAAAAAAAAAAAAACCACAAACCCAACAAACCTATTTCCAAGAAAAAAAAAACAAAACCAAAACCAAACCAGTTGCTTTTAGAATTATTTCTCCTTTGTTAACAACAAACCAGAAATACAAGATTCCACTGAAACTGGAACAGTTCACAGAATGGTTGAACTTCAAACTTGAGGAGAAGGGGGAGGACCAGACCCTTCCGAAACCCACGGGGTAAATGCAGGCAGCTGGGCTGACCAGAGGATGCAGTTCTGGTTACACCGAAAGGTAACGGATGAATTTTTGGACCCTGTGTTTTAAAAAAAAAAAAAAAACCCACACAAAAAACCAGAGAGTTCTACCACGCTTTGTCATCGCAGCTGTGATTTTATGTTCCTGCTTCCAATTCCTTTTAAATAAAGATTTATTTTCTCGCAGATACAGAAACCGCTGGTGCCATCCGTTCGAACACAACGCAAAGAAATTCAAACTTTTATCTAAAAATCAAACCGGGAAAGTTTTCAACCTAGGAAGTGCTCTGCACCGGGCATTTGCCAACACGAGAGGAACTTTTGGTGCAAAACAAGATTGGTGTGTCTAGAATAAGCACTACAACTAAACCTGACCTGTTTGCCCTGCTGGGAGGTGTTGTTTGGGTTTTTTTCTTGTTTGTTTGGGTTGGTGTCTGTGGTGGTTTTTTTTTTTTTTCTTCAGATGGGTTAAACTGAACTGTGGGTGTGAACTCGGCCCTTGGGTCACGCTTGGGGACACGGCCCATCCCAAAATGCGACTGCAGAGCTTAAGAGGCACCGAAACACGCGAGATCCCAGCACCAGCACTGATGTGGAATAACTGCAGCAGATCTGTCATGTTCAACGTTTGGAGTAATCAGGGAAAGATATAAAAAAAACAATCAAAAAAAAAAGATTTCATACAACAGACAGTATCAAAACGTTAAAGGAACACACTAAAGTCTGATCTCTGGGTAGAACAGGGCCGCTGCCTATTCCTGCAGGTCCTTCCAGCATGAACCGGGGTTTCCGTTTTTAGCTTATGGGCACCGACATCACACACTAACTTCAACGCGAGTCTCTGGGAACCACCTTCAGTCGTTTGTTTCCGGGTCTGTCTGAGCCATGTAAGCATCCAGCTCAGCATCGAGGTGTCCTTTCGTTTTAGACATGTAAGCATCTAACTGGTTGTCCAGCTGCTCCTTGGTCAAGGCGGGACGTGCCGATCCTCTTCCTCGTCCTCTGCCTCTGCCACGACCTCCAAAGCCCCCTCGGCCCCGGCCCGCCATGCCGCGACCTTACAGGGAGACAAGATGGCGGTTACACACTCCACCAGACCCAGCCGCGGGTTTTGCCGCGCCGGATTAACTCCCCAGGCTGCTTCTGTTTCAGGCCAGACAGACATTTGATCCGCGACTAAGAGCTCTTAGCTCAGGCTCCCACCTCCCCTGCTCGGCTCCCAGCCCCACCGACACGCTGCATACTTCTCTCCCCCAGCTCCTGCACACCTCCGGGTCGGGCTGAAGCTTTTGGCAAAGTGGCAACACCATCACCCTGTTACGAGCAAATTTTTCCTCCAGGAGAAGGATACCCAAGAGCCTACATCCATCAGTGTGTGTTTGTCAGGCTAAGAAATACAGCTAAAGCTACAAGCCAAAGCTGTCAAGAGAGCGGCAGCTTCCCGGTGACTGTCGGCTCTGACTCCTACAAACATTGGGCCAAGCCCAAGGTAACACGAGAGTGCGTCTGGCTGGTGTTCCAACCAAACATCTGGCTGAAACATTAACAACCCTACCATCAACAGCTGTCTCCTGTATTTCCTCTTGTTTTACTGCTTCTCTGATTTGTTGTTGAAAACGAAGAGTTCATTTACCCAAGACTTGATTTGCTTTCAGGCTTTGAATTTCAGTTTGTTTTGCAGGGGTTTAGGCTTTCTCCTCTGTTAAAATTTCTTCCCCTCACTGATTATTTCAAGAGTCTCTTAGTTTACACAGGCTCTGTATCATTTCCTTAAGTGCAAGGAGACAGCACAGTCTTCCTCAATACCCTGAAGATCACTCACTGCCCCGACTATTCCACACGTCACCCAGCTGGCGATACCCACAGGAGGGGACAACTTCACCAACAGTCCCCCGAACCCCTCTAGCAACACCGACACAAGTCAAGGATCTCGTTTGGCACAAGGCCTGGCAAAATATTTCAGGAACGAAAGCCTTAATTTAGCTCTGCGTTGTACACAAATTCAAGACTAAGGGGTTCTGGGGCTGCGTGTACTTCGCTAGCCTTAAAAAGGATTAAAGCTTACTTCTACTTCTTCAGGAGGAACGTGTTGCTCCTGAAGTCTGCGTGCACTCACCTCTGCCACCGAGTCCTCCACGGCCCATGGCACCTCTGCCCAGGCCACCTCTCCCAGGGCCACCACGACCTCTGATGCCACCTCTTCTCAGGCCCATCCTGGGGGATATACCTCGTCCTCCACGAAGCAGGCTTTGCCCTTCAATAGTGAAAGGGAATCAAATCAGAAAAAAAAAAAAAAAAAAGTTTTCCGAGTCAGGCAGTCAAAAGACAGATCCGAGCAACTCCGGTTCAGCCACGGTACTGACCTCTGAGTGGGACTCCTCCTCTCAGCAGAGCTCTCGCTCCCCGGCCACCACGCATGGCTCCTCGTGGCAAGCCTCTCTGCCCCATGGACAGTCCTCTTCCTCCCATGGCTCCGCGAGCGAGGGGTCCCGCCGGCCGGCCTAAACGTGCCTGAATGTTACTTTTACCGAGGCGTTGCTTCAAGCTCTTCTGGAATAGATTTTGAAGAAACAAGAGAATCATGCAGCAATCTCCGACTTGCAACACAAACGGCACAGCTATCGCTTATCAAGAAAAGTGGTGTGTTGTTTTGGTTTTTTTTTTTTTAAAAAAAAAAAAGATAAAAGAGGGTCACTAGCTCTCTGCAATGTATAATCAAGCTTCAAAGGAAGACAATGAAATCTGCTCTGGGAGGGAGAATTTGTGAAGGTCAAACGGAGAACAAAGACCTTTCCTGGAAGCAAGTGTTTGTACAGAGACAAGAAAGTTTGCAGATTTGGAAGGAATCATTTTTCTCAGTTTTTAGCAGTGCTGCTCAGTCCGAATCAAAGCAGACACTTAATCCACAAGGCAGCCCCCTAATCCCTTCTGCTGGAAGGTGACAGTCCAAGCAAATCCTTGAGACAGAAAGCAGCTACCCCTGCTGTGGCACAAGCCGAACCTCCCTCCCCAGAGCAAGCGCCATCTGTGCAGCCACACGCCACGGATATCATTCCCAGTGGCCTGCTACCCCATCCCGGTTAGGCTTCCGCCTAGGACTAAGGCAACAGACTAACTCAACAGCTAGGGAAAATAACCACTTTTCCATCTATGCTGAAGAAATCTACCCGAGCCAGAAGAGCAGCAAAACAGCAATCTTTGTGAATCTGGCTTTTGAAGTTTTGAAATTAAAAATGTGACATCAAAAACCAGAGAGCTGGCTTCCCTTGGGCTGGCTGTAGCAGCTCCTACCCTCAATCACCTACACCAGAACTGCTGCAGAGACTGCTCAGCTGCTCACGAAACAGCAGCTGAACCACCAGTTTACATCCCAGTATTAACACGTACTGGTATCAATCTGGTCTCCACAAAGCAGGCTACCACTTCTGCGGGCACCACTGAACACTACAGGGAGCTAAAAAGCAACAGCAGGAACCTTCACACTTGTCTCAAGAACAAAAGCTACTGGCCCCAAGGTGACGGGAGCAGCCACAAAGGCTGGAAGTTACTACAGGTTCCAAGTTATCGCTTGTCTACAGGCCTGTGGACAGCAGAATTGGTCCCTCTAAAATCAGTCTCCTCTGCAGCTGCACTAAGATTTTAAGTTTTACTGCCTCAGAGTTTAGACAGTCAGTCAGTCATTCTTCTAACAGTCACAGCAGACTAAAATGTTAGCCTCTCTCTTTCGCCCAGCCTGGCTGGCAAAAAGGAATGAGAAAGCATGTGTATGTTCCAAATCCAATTATTCATTTATGTCACTTACCGTGAGAGTTTAAGATAAGCTGCTGGACTTTGCACTGAAACAGCCCAAGAGTGCTCACCCTTCTGCTCTACCTCCGAGCAGGAGCACCTTGGTCTGCTCCAGCTACTAAGTAAATGCACATCCAAAACCAGTCAGTAGAAATGCTTTTATATTTAAAAAAAACCCATCCCAGCAGGTTTACATAAACACCTGTGCACTCAGATGATGCAAAACACAAACCCACCAGCAGTGCTCTGCAGTTTAGGGGGGGTCCCTTCTGAAGCCCAGGTGACCATGGCTGGGATCACTGCTCCCCAGCACAGGAGGATCAGAAAAGCTCCTGGTGATACCAAGTACGTCTATTTTGTGGAAATCCAATCACCACAGGAACTTCCAGAGCAACGGGCAATCTCTGAAGAACAACCCAACATAAGCCAGGTTTCCCAATTGCCCTGCAACACTGTTCCGTGGCCCTCGCTTGTAGCATTTAATTCCAGAAGACCATGGAAGTTACACCTATGCCCAACATAAAAACCAAATGGGTTTAAGAGCTAAGCTGCAAGACTAGTTCTTCCCTGTTCCTCTGTGGCACCTCAATTCAGCAAGCAGAAACTTCAACCTTTCAATCTAGTTTCACTTACCGGTTGTGAAAGTCTTAACTTTTCAAACTTTTTAGTATTTTTTTTTTTTTTTAAAGCAGAAAATAATTTAGACTACCATTTCCAGAGCTTTTGTTTACAAGCCCTGCAAGGCTAACCGGCACCGCGGCCTGTTTTTACAACAGAAGTCTCAAGAGATCTTAAAAAGCACCTGCATTCCTCTTTATCAGAGAGCGAGCTCTGAGCATGAGCACGTCTGGCAGGTTTAAGTATTCCAGCTATTTGGTGAAGCAGCTCAGCTAAGAAATTTCTAGAGCTTTCTCTTCATGTGCAAGATACTGTACAGAATTCTATTTCACTACTGCTGTAGTCATGCTGTGCTATCCCAACTTGCTGCACAGCAGCGAGGCACTACCACCCCACAGCTTTGTTTGTGCCCTACACATGCATTTTAAGCTCATCTTACCAGCCTTCCCATTTAAACACAAGTTTTAAAACTTGCAAGAAAACCCCGCAGCCTGACAGAGAGCAGAGCCTGCACAAACAGCTCTCTTCTGCATTACTGAGGTTTCTGTTGTAGAGAGGTTTTGCCCCTGGTCCCTTCTGTAAGTCCAGAGTTACGGAGAAGCACATTGAGCGCAGCAGAGAAATCAAAATTTTGCATGTTTGCTTTGGTCTTCTGCTCTACTGACAGAAGGCAACTTGAGGAACGCACCCACAACCATCACTGAAACGCGGAACGATAAAGACTCTTTATAGAAGGAGAATGCAACCCTATCCCTGAAATCCAGGCCTGCGTTCTAGCATTTGCAAGCAATTCCCAAAATCAGTTTGTTCATCTGTTCCTCGCAGGCAGCTGCTATCAAGGGAGCGCACCAAGAGAGTGTGGAGTTGGGGATGGGAGCAACCAGCCTCAACTGGATAGTAAGTACTGGAAACAATCTGCAGCAATTGTAACTGCAGCTAGATTGTGAGATGAAGCACTCTGCAGATCCAGAAACCCACAGTGAGAACAATTCTCTGAAAAAATAGAGAGGAGACATGAACAGCCAGCACAAACCCCCCCCCCCAACTCAACAATGTTAATCAGTAAGTCACAAAGCATTACTTATCTGAAGTAAAAAGCGGGCTTTTCTGCAAGTCCCTTCTAGGTGTCTCTCATTTTTAACTTTCAGGAGCATTTTTCAAAATCCACCACATCGTGAAAAGCCATCTGCTGGTGACAGGCATCAACAGGCTGTCCCAAAATAATGCCACTTTCTCTCACCTGTTTAAGCTTCAAAGCAGCCTGGACAGAAGGTCTATTCTCCATCTGCTGAGCCAGTCTTCTGTTTCTGGCACTGGCTAGCTGCTGCTGCTGCTGCATGGTAGCTCGAATATTCACTGGCATCGGCTGTTTGTTCTTCAGCATGTTAGTAAAGCTTCAAGGTCGAATAAAATGGGTGTTTAAATAAAGCTTTATTACATACATTTATTGGCATTTCATGGTTCTCAAGACTGGATCTCCAGATCCCATGAACCTTATGTAAAGAGTGGTACTTAGGTCACGTCATATGTGATTACGTATTCCTTGTTTTCCACAAGTGTGCAAGAACTGGAAACTCAGAAATGATGTTGTATATTAATTCAGAAGTGACAAAGCTTTAGATTTACTGATTTTAGAAATGGCAGAAGGAATGAAAACAAGCGATAAGCAGAGACGATCATGACAGATGGGAGAGGACATCACAGAAACAGAAAAGCAAAATGAAATCTGACTGCAAAAGCCTAATTAACCCTCAAATATCCGAGAAAATGGTTTAAAAACTCAACGCCAGAAGGCAGCTTTATAAAAGACCTCGCCCCGAGAAGAGACTGGTTAGCCCCCAGCGCACCACAGAACTGGTGCCCTAAGAAATGCCACCACCCAAGTGCACTCACTTATAAAAACAGCTCACTTGGCAGTTTCTTTGGTAAAGAAAGAATCTTCTGTTTTTAAGAGCTATACAGAAGCAGAATATACAGCAAGATGGTAAGCCTCCTTAAGAGCAACCCATCAGCTTTCTACCGTGTCCTGGAAGCTACACAAGACCGTAAAAGAAAACACAGATGAGGAATATGGACTGACCAAAATGAAACAGGCCAGCAAACCTTCCTGGCACTGCACCTCGGCCCTCAGCTCCCCTGGGGTAAGCGACATCTCACTGCAGCACTTGTTAGAGCAGAACTGCACACAAATGGCTCCCTTTATCCCTGGTTGAACGGTACTAGCGTGGTTAATCCGAGTGATTAGTAGGAAAGTGAAACAGAACTGCAGCGTCGCTGTAGAACTGCAAAAGCTCAATGGCATGGAAAAACAGAAGAATACTCAACAGAAGACACAAAGAAATCAAGAAAAGAGAGAGAGATGGAGATGAAGCAAAGCATTTGCCTCTTACAAGGCCCAAAACACTGTTAAAGGGCCTTTGGGCTTGTTTAATGGCCTGCTGCATGCCTCTTACAGGCTAGACCACATGCACGTGTGTCTGCCTCGGACAAAGCAGCAAGCCTGCTGCAGCTTAGGTAACATGCTACCGTGCTGCAGTGTCAACTATATAAATGTAAAAACATGTGGAAGAAAAAGGGAGGGTGTGAGGTTTCTCTCTTTTGTTATAACACATCCCACCATATTTACGTGTTGAACAGTTTAATATTAACTGCTATGGATAAATTTCTCCAAAACACTTGCCCTTTTAACCTGGCGTACCACATTTGTTGCTGTTTAAGACAGAGGAGCATAGCCATCTGCTTGTTTTAGTGAGGTTAAAAAAGGGCAGAAACCACGTTGGTTTTTGGACACCGGACAGTGATAATTAAGTAAAAAAATTTCTTATGAGCTGAAGCTGCTGTTGGCTTCCTCACCGCTCATTCAGAGACATCTTGGTGGTGCTCTTTAGCACAACCTTCGGTGCTGACTGTGCAGCCATCTTCAGATCAAGAGAATCTGCAAAACACAAGAACCAGATTTAACAAAATGGCACGGAGATCTTGTGCTTATTCAACTAAACATTAAAAAAACCTGCATTCTGGCTCCTTTGGTGGAAAGAATCAAGAATGGTAACAGGCATTCTATTAATGCATTTTAAATAATTTTTCTAGGCCGCTGCCATGATACAGCAGATTTAATAAATCAGGAAGTTAACTCATCCTTACTAAGAAGTCATCTTTTTAGAAAGTGAAAATAGCTTTTTAATATCTAATTACTCTAGCAGGCAGCTCACCCGCAAACCTGATGCGGTTCTCTAACATGAGAACCTGCCACATGCCTCATGAAAGCAGCAAAGGGATTTAAACTCAGCTGTTCCTGATTTTTGGAGCACAGATCCAAGCCCGAGTGCTTTGACAGTGATGAATACGACTGAAACGTGCTAAGATCAATCCCACTAACTATGCAGATCAATTTATTTTATTTTTCTATAATTAGTATCGGATTTAGTATTCAAATGACTGCCAGAAGAACTCATCCTCAAAATACCTTGAATAAAATGCTTTGTTTACGATGCTTTACACTTCACCAGCTAGTAATTCAGCCAAGAGGTAGCCACACGCCATTTTTTTAAATTAAAAACGCTTTTAAAGAGCATTTTTCCTGAATAACAGCTCGCAGAAGAAGCCCCGCTCCCCCAAACCCACCACGCAGCGCGGAAGCGGCCCCAGCACCGCCGGCCGAGGCCGGGGAGGAAGGCGAGGCCTGGTCTGGGCCGTCGATCCAGCCCCATCCAACAACTGCCTTACGAAATGGGGAGAGAAAGCCCGGCCGTGGGTGCACAAAGCCTGGGCAGGAACAAACACCTCACCATCACCCCCCTCCCTCAAAGGGCAAAAAACAGCCCCCCCGGCCGCCTTGAGGGGACCCCGCGGCCTCCCTTACGCAGCCTCCCTCCTCCCGAGCCTCTCCTCGCAGCCGCCCGGCCAGGGCGAACCCTTCTCACCGAAGCAGACGGTCGCCAGGTCTCCGGTGGGGCTGACTGGCGGGTGGCGCGGGGTGTGGGGCTGGCTCCGGCGCCCTCCGCCCGCTCCCGCCGCACTCAAACACCCGCGACAAAATGGCGGCGGCAGCCACAGGCACCCTCCCTCCTCCCACCGCCCGCGCCGAGCCGGCCAAAATGGCGGCGGCGGCGACTCGCAGGGCGCAGGCGCAGAGCCTCGCACGTCACCACGCCCCCTGCCATTGGGCGGGGCAGCCCTGACGTAGCTGTCTCCCTCTCGGCCATTGGTGGCCCGGGGCGGGGTGGGCGGGGCCGGGCCGTGGGCGGGAGCTCCCTCCGGGAGGCGGCGGCAGCGGGAACGCGCGGTCTGGCCGGGCTCCAGCGGGGCTGCTCCCCGGTTCCCCCCGCGATCGGAGGCCGATCCCGCAGGGGCCGCCCGCCAGGGCCTGGCCTGGGTGGGGGCGCCGAAGGCCTACGGAGGCCTTACGGGGCCTCCGGTCCCCCCGCGGCCGGGCAGGGCCTGTGGCCTGGCTGTCCCCGGTGTGTCCCCGCTTTTTACCGGGGCAGCCCCCCGTGTGAGGCCCGACCCGAGGCGAGGGGGCCCAGAGCCGTGCGGGTGGCCCCAGTCCCGGCAGACGATGGCGCTGGCGGCCCTGCGCGGGGCCGGGCCGGGCAGGGCCTTGGCGCGGGGGCTGCTGGCTGAAGGCCCGCTGGGGGAGGAGGTAAGGAACCGGTTCCTCCAGCCCCACGGGGCGCGGTGCCCGCGCCTCTGGCGGGACGGGCAACGAGTCCTGGCCTGCGGCCGCCTCCCCCCTGGACCCCCGTGCCCCCACGGTGCACCCCGGTGTCCTGCACCCCAACGCCCCTGTGCAGGCTGGGCTCACCCGCCCCAGCTGCGCTGTGCCCTGGAGTGGTTCGGGATTGACGCCGAGCTCCGGGGCAGGGCGAGGCGCAGGGTGTGATGGAGGAGCCAGAGCAGGGTGGAGACAGGGATGTCTCCAGGCACTTGGGGTGACCCAGGGTGGCTTTTCCCCGTGACCCCGTGGCTCAGGAGAAGGAACGCTCCCTGGTATCCCTGAGGGCACTTAGCAGGGGGACAGGGCAGAAACCCTGACTCTGGAAACGAAGGAGCTGACAACACGCCTCTGGCTGGGTTGGTGCCTTTATTGTGGAGCTGGATCCCAGTGGGATCCCCCGGGTGTGCTGGGGAGCGGAGGGTGAGCTGGGGGGGTGGCGGGGGGCTCTGCGCTTTGAGGACCACCATGGCCGGCTGCTGCGGGGTGGGGACCGGCCTGGGTCAGGCGTTCTCCCAGAAGAAGGTGTTGCAGGCCACGGTGAGGGCGGCCACCAGGACCACGTACTCCTGGAAGTCCACCTCCCCGTCGCCGTTCTCATCCAGATCCTGCATGATCTTCTCCACGGCACCCGTATCCTTCTGGGTCTGTGGTGGGGGGGTGACAGGGTGAGCCCCGGGGCTTGGCAGCCCGCTGGGATGCTGCTGCCCCAGGGCATGGAAGGAAAGGGGGGACCCCCTGCGCCCCAGCACGGCTGGTCCCTACCTCCAGGAAGCAGCCCAGCTCGCTCTGCAGCAGCTCCTTCAGCTCCTTCTTGCTCAGCTTGTACTTGTCCCCCTCTTTCCCCGAGTAGTGGTGGAAGACATTGATGAGCGTCTCCATGGCCCCTTCCAGCTGCGACGCCATGGCTCCGGCTGCGGGGAGGCACCCGCTGCGTTACGGGGGGCAGCCGCCAGCCCCCCTTGCCGCGAGGGGCAGCCCCCAAATCGCAGCCACCCCCTGCCCCATCCCCTGCTGGGGAGCGTCGCATGCCGTGGCCTCCACTCCGAACGCTTGGCGCTGGCCAGAGAACTGGCAGCGGGGCCGCGGGGGGTCTCAGGGCACCCCAGGGCTGGATGGGGTGCTCCTGTGGGAGGGGGCCCCGGCTGCCTGCCCCCTCGTAGGACACCTGTGCCCCGGCCAGGACCTGCGCTCACCTGAGCTCCCCGCCGCGCCGCCCGCCCGCTGCTCCGAGTGTGCCGGGCTGGGTCAGCCGGGGACGTTAAATAAGCTCCAAGCCCCCTCCCTCCGGGAGGATCCGATACCGGGGCTGGACAGCCCGGCTGGCACCGCCGGGCCGCCCTGCGCCGCCTTCGCAGGGGCCGGGATGCGGGGAGCCCAAACCCACGGCACCCCGCTCACCCCACAGCGGCTCCGGCGTAACGCAGAGGAGCGTTTCCAGCCCCACCGGTGCTTTACGGGGTGGTGGCGGGCAGGGAAAGGGTGAGCAGCGACGCTGAGAGTCACTTTGGGGGGCTCCGTGTCCCTCTTTATGCTAAACCTCAGGTGTCCCTTCTCGCCACCCCCATGGCGGAGGCTGGGTGGGTAGCAGGATGCCAGAGGGGCAACACAGATGTGTGGGGTGGCCAGCGGGGTGCCTTGCTTGGGCCCCCCCCTGCCTGCCTTGCAGTGGGATCCTGGGCTGGGCCCTGGCTCCATTCACAGCTGCGGGGCCCCCGTGGCGCCCGGGGTCTGACCCCGCGGCGTCACCCGCTCGGCGCCCGCCGGCATCCCCCATCTGTCAGCGCCGCCGTGCCGTGCCGGATCCGTCCCCGGCCCTCCTCCCCCCGCGTTGATAAGACGTGGGTATCCGGTGTCTGCGGCCTCGCAACGGGAGCCAGCCGGGGCTGGGGGGGAGCCGGCGGGGGCTATCGGGTGACGCAGCCCAGGCCTCCCGGGGCCGCCCGCTCCCCGCACACAGAAAGGCCTCTTGTCAAATTAAAAAAAAAGCTCCACAATCCCAGCCTGGAGGTTGCTCCAGCAACGGCTCAGCCAAGAAACCAGATTCCCCAGCTGGCATCGCCGGTGCTGATAATCCCGGCCCTGCCGCGGCTCTCGTTACGGCCGCGCGGCCGGGGCAGCGTGGGGCTGAACCCGCTGCGGCCCCGCAGCGGTGCTGCGCCCCCGAATTCAGGTGGGCACAATCAGGCCCCCGTTTTTGGGGGACACCCCCCACTCTACATGGGGGTTGCCGGGAGCTGCCAGCGCGGCGGCGTGGCTTTTCGCAAGAGCCGGGTGGTGCCGGGCTCTTCATCCCGGATTCCAGTCCTAATTTGAGGCTAATTATATCCTGCTCCCTCCGTTTCCATCTCTGGTGCTTCCTGTCCTCACGCTTGGGAAATTCGTGGCTGCACGGCACCCCCCTTGCCCCTGCCGGGGGACCCCCAAAACCACCCTGTCCCCCCACCCCCTGCAGCCACCCCTGTGCTGGGGGTGGGCTGGAGGGTTTGGGGTGATGTGTGGGGTTTTGGGGGTCCAGCGCCTGTGGGGCAGTTGAAGGGGGTCCCTGACTGGAGATGGAGGTCCCGGATGGAAGTGGGGGTCCCGGATGGAGGCTCAGGACCTGCCTCCCCGCAGGACGCAGCACCCATTTCTGGTGTGGGGCAGGGAGGGGACTCCCAGGGGCTGGTGAGCTCGGGGGGAGGCCGGACCCTGAGCCTGGGGATGAGGGGGGACACGAGGGAGGGTGGCACTCACTCGGTGGTGTCCGTGCAGGGGCCCCTCCGTCCCCGTCCCCAGCGCAGCTCGGCAGTGCGCAGGATCCGGCCGCTCCTCCCGGAAACGCCTGGCCCCAGTTGAGCAGCAGCGGGAACAGGCACCGCTTAAAAATAACGCGACCCCGGTCCCCGCCGGGGGCACAGAGCGAGCCCCGGGCTCCGGCACGGCCGGCGTTCCCAACCCGAGGGCCGCGCTTGGAGGGGCTCTGGCCCCCTTCTGTGAAACCCCAAAGCTCCCTGGAGGGCAGGATTGGGCCAGGCCGTTCCCGAGTGGTGGGACTGGCTGGAGCCGGGTGCCCAAGGGTGAACCCCGACACCGCGGGGGCCTCGAGTGGGTGCTGGAGGGGTCGACCCCGGGCGCCACGGCCCCGCTCCCCGTCGCTGCGGTGCCGGCCCTGGGGAGAGCACGCCCGGCGTGTCCGCGCTGGCAGATCCCCAGGACAAACTCTTACCAAACCGGGAGCAGTGAGGGACATGCCAGGAGGTTTACACACATCTTGGAACAGGTTTCAGCCGCTACGACTCCCCATGTTCCACTTTGACCCAGCTAAACCAGTTGCTCCAGTTGCTGGTGCCGGGGCTGGGCCGATCTTGTCTCTCTGTCCCAGGAAGAGGCTTTTCCATCCCTGGGGTTTGGAGCGGTGGGGAGCTGCCGGGCGCCGGCCGTGCCAGGGCCGGAGGCATCACGGTGGCACTGAGCCCCCAATTTTGCACCCCCAAATAACCACGATGGCCTCCCCGATGGGTGCGGTGGGCCGGTGCTGAGTGCTGCCGGGCTGGCACCCGTGGTGGCCACCCCTGCTTGGGGTCCCCAACCAAAACAGCTTGGGGACAACACCAGGACCAGCCTATGGGTGCACCTGCACCCCGAGCTCTCCCCCCTGGTCCTGTGGTGCTCGGCCACCTCCGGGG
Organism: Athene noctua; assembly: GCF_965140245.1. Taxonomy (NCBI): domain Eukaryota; kingdom Metazoa; phylum Chordata; class Aves; order Strigiformes; family Strigidae; genus Athene; species Athene noctua. The sequence continues at coordinate 3,214,521 of NC_134065.1, read as the reverse complement.
AGCACCGGGGGGTCCCTGAGGCCGGGTCACCGCTCCCTGCCCACGGGGATCCCGGTGGCCTCGACCGGGAGTTGCCGTTTCTTCCGTCACCTGTGACCTGGCTGCGTCCTGTCGCGGGGCCGCTGCAGCGCCTGCTGCCTCCTCGCCCCGTCTTGGCACCCCGAATTCCAGGGGTGGCGAGTCACGGGCCCGCCTGGCTCTCGGGGCCAGTGATTCACCCCAAACCTGTCCCCGTCCTCGCCGAGCCTGACTCACCCCAGCGGTTTCCCAAGAGACCATCTCGGTCCCCGGACGTGGGGTTCACCGGAAGTCCCGTCCCCGTCCCCCCCGTCATCGCGGGGCTGCAGGAAGCCAATTCCTCCCCCGTGAGCTGGTGTGACGGGTGCGGGGTGGGGACCGGGCTGCCCGGTGCTGGCTGGAGCCTCCCCATCCCTGCGGAGAGGTGGAATGAGTGCGTCAGGGCTCGGCAGAAACCGGGCTGGTGGCGGTTGCGTTGCGCCGGGGTCCTCCCTGCTCTGGGTCCCCCAAAACACCGCTGGTGGGGGGGTTCCCAAGCTGTGCTGGGGTCTCTGGGACCCTACTCAAGGGTGGGGGGGCGCTGCTCGCCCCGGCTTTTGGGTGTCACCGTGGGGGCACCGGGACACAGCGCTGTGGAGATGGGGGGTGTCCCCAACTCACCCCCATCCCGTGCTGCCGCCCTTGGTGTGGGCACCACGGGGGGTTTGTTGGGGGCCGGGGCGCGGTGTTGGGGTGCGGGATGCGGCTCAGGGGCCCCGTGGGAACGGCGGTGCCGTGGCGCGGAGCTGCTCCGTCTCCCAGGTGGAAACCTGCCAGGGCTGCCATGTTATAAATACACGATGATTAAAGGGGAACGCTCGGGCAGTTCCAACCCCCTAATTAATTTGGATTAATTAATTTTTACAAAGCCCACTATTAATAGGGATGATGTCAGCGGGTGGCTGAGTCACAACTCTCACTTGGTGCGGGTCGAGCCGGGCCCTGGGTCTGCAGCACCGCGGGATCGCGGGCTGGGACGGGCCGCTGCGCCGGGGCATGGCGGGACATCGGCGGGGCGCTGGGGCCCACGTCCCCGTCTTCACTGCAACCCCGGCCCCCCCAGGGGTGTGTTTGGGGGGCAGTAAGACCTGCCCTGCACCCCAGAAAGGTCTGGGTGATGCTCGAGCCTCGTAGGATGCTCCAGCCCGCTCTGTCCTCCCGTTGTCCCTCCTGGTGCCACCCTGCTCCCCGCCGCAGCACCCCGACAGCGGCAGGGCCCAGGCGGTGCTGCGGAGCCCGGGGCAGGTTCACGCCAGCGCGGCCGAGCGCGGAATTTGGTCCGTTGCCCGCGCTGGGAGGGAGGAGAGGAGGACGGCTCCACGTCCGGGTAGTGTCTGTCTGTCCCTCCGTCCGTCCGGCTGCAACAGGAAACCCAACGCCGTGGCACGGGGGGACAAAGCGTTTCGCTCTCCCCTCCTGCGGCGCAGGGTATAAAACCTCCCCGGGGGCCGCGGCGACCTGCCTGCAGCGCTCTGCCCGCAGGCGAGGGGGGTAAGTAGGGGAATCGCTGCCCGCGCCACCGGCCCCACCCCGGCCGCTCGCAGGACGAGCGCGGCACTGGGGACCCCCCCACCCCATCCTGGCTGCCTCCGTGGTGGTTGTGCCACGACCACGGCTCTGCGCCCCCACCCCGCGCCACCCGCGGACGGCCTGGCCCAAACGCTCGGTCCCTGGGGAGCAGCGGGGCAGCCCCGGGACCCCGCTCAACCCTGCAGAGCTGAGACCTCGCAGACTCGCTGCACCCGCGGCTGGGGAAGGGGAGAGGGTCTTTTTCTCCTGACGCACCCCCAGGCATCACCCCTCTGCCTCCCACTCCCTCTCGGCTTCTCTCCCTGCAGCCCCGGGGCCACCCGGCACCATGGCCACGGGCGAGCTGACCGAGCTGGAAACGGCCATCGAGAAGATCGTCACCGTCTTCTTCACCCACGCGGGGAAGGAGGGCAAGAAGGGCACGCTGACGGCCGGCGAGTTCAGGGAGCTGGTGCAGCTCCAGCTGCCCAACCTGATGAAGGTGAGGCGAGGGGCAGCCGGGGGGGGGCGGTGGGATCCCCGTGGCTCCCCCCACTCTTGGGGGCTCCTCCCGTGACCCCGGGATTCACAAACACGAGCGAGCAGCAGCCCCCGCTCCCCCCCCCTCTATCCTCACCCCGCTCGCGGGGTGCCGGGGGCTGCGGCTGAGCCTCCCCTGTTCTCTCCGCAGGACGTCCCCTCCCTGGAGGAGAAGATGAGGGAGCTGGATGTGAACAACGACGAGGAGCTGAAATTCGGCGAGTACTGGCGGCTGATCGGGGAGCTGGCGAAGGCCATGCGGAGGGAGAAAGCGGGCAAGAAAAAGTGACGGGGCTGGTGGGGAGACTCGGCCGACGCGCAGCTAATAAAAAAAGGGTTTTGCTGAGCCTGAGCGTCGCTGCTGTTCTTAGCTGGGGGGTCCCGATTCGGGTAGCCCATCTCCCCCGCGTCTGCCCGTGGCCACGCTGTGCCTGGGGACCAGCCCAGTGCCACAAGGGGTGGGTCAGGGCTCACTCTGCCTTGGGGTGGCTACCCAAGGATGGGGACCATTCCCAAATAGCCCTAGCGCTGGTCTGGCTTGCAGGGTGCCACCCTGCACCCCACAAACACCTTCCTGCCAGGCTGGGGGGGGTTGTTTAGTGCAACCCCGATGGGTTGCAGAGTTGTGGCTGGGACCAGGGTGGAGCTCGGGAGCATCTCTGGCGGCGATGCCGCTGTGGCCGCGGTGGTGGCCACCTCCACAGCACCCATATCCATCCTCTCTGGGCTTTTGGGTGGCACAGGGGGGGACATGTCCACCAGCGCAGCACGCCCCCGGCTCAGCACCCCTAACCGAGCTCCTATTCCTGGTGTTCAGCTCCCAGATCCCATCATTGCTGGAAAATGGTGAAATCCCCAGCACGGGGTGACCCAGCCCTGCGCCAGCCGGGGCCCGGTGCCCGGGTGGCTGTTCCCACGCGGTGCTGTGTGGCCGGGATGTGCCGGGCTGTACAGGGAACCATCAGTGTGGCCGGGAAGGAGGCGTTTCCCGGCCCCACGCTGGCCCTGGGCCAGGCTCCGAAATGAGACGCCTTGCACCACACCGCAGCTGGCGGTGCGCAGGGAGCTCCCACTCACACCTCCCCGTGGTATAAAACCCCGACGCGCCGCAGCCCGCGCAGACCCAGGAGAGCCCGTGGAGCAGGTAAGTGGCCCATCCGCCACTGGGGGATGCGGGGGTCCGTGCCTGGGGGTCCTGCCACCCCTTTGCAACCCCCCCCCACCCCTGCTCCCACGCTCGGCTCTGCCACGACTTGCTGCTGGGGCAGGGACGCTCCTGCCGCTGGGACGTGTCCCGGCAGCTCACCGCATCCCGGGGCTCCTTCCTCGCCCTGCGCTCAGTCCTGGCGCCGAAGGAGGGGAAACTCCCCCCACGCCGAGAGCTGAGCCTGGCTTTCTTCCCCCGGCAGCTCCTCAAGACCCCGTCGTCGAGGACAGTCCCCCCGCTGCTGCCGCCAAGGACCTACAGACCCCGCGAGGAGCAGCATGGGCCAGTGCAACTGCCGCAAGAAGCGCAAGGTCCCTGAGCGACGCTGCGGCACCGGGAGGGCCGGGACCCCTGGCGGGGTGTGGGGCGCAGGGGTGACCCCACACGGCCCCGTTCCTCGGAGCACAGCCCCGGGCACGGGGTGACTCACAGCAGCACAGCTGGGCCAGCTCCATCCTGGAGCCAGACTCCAGCCGAGGAGCTGGGGGGGCTGTTTTGGGGTTCGCCGACGCTGCCCTGGCGCTGGGCAGGGGGATCTGGAGCCGCTTGAAAGCTCGGGGGAACCAGGCAGATTTCTCCAGCTCCTTGCAACCTCTCCAGCTCACCTTCGGGAGCTGCACTTGTTCCTTGCAACCTCTCCAAGGATGCCCAACGGCAGAAAGTCTCCTGTTTTCCTCAGCTTTCAATCGGGAGGTGCCCACGCTGTGCCCCTTTGCACCTGCGGAGGATTTGGCCCTGGCTGGCTGAGCCGGGGCGCCGGGCTGAGGCTCTGAAGATTGCTGGGTTCTTCCTAATAGGCATCGCCTGATGTGGTTTAATAGTGTTTCAAGGGGAAACCGCAGATGCTGAGTGAATCACCATCGTTTCCCTTCAAACGCAGCTTTGGCTAATTAGCACGAGTGGCCGGGGAGCCAGGCCCGCGGGTCGGGCCAGTTGCTGCCCCCCACCCCAGCGGGGAAGGGGGCTGCAGCCCTGCCCGGGTGGGAGAGGGGCTCCTGTTGCCGCCGAGCCCCATCCTGGCGGGCGCCCGCGTCGTCCTGGGCACTGACTCATGCCGCCATCCGCCGCTTGTGCAAAGGAGAGGAAGAACCAGTCCGGACGGCCGCGGCAGCCCCCGCGCCGTGGGTGTAGCACCTGGAGACGCCGGGGTGGCTGAGCCTCGCTGGCCCCGGGCAGGGAGAAGTTCGGGCAAGCAGAAACAGGGGGTGACATGCCTGTGAGGAGGGGTGTCACATCGAGGTGGAGGGGTACGGCAGCTGTCAGGGGGGTACCGCAGCCGGGCAGGGCCTGTGTGGAGGGATGGAACGTCTGTACCGTGGGGCCTCACGTCTGTATGGAGCGGTCTCACAGCTGTACGGAGTGGTCTGGCGTCTGTGCGGGGGTCTCGCACCTGTACGGTGAGGTCTCACGTGTGTAGAGGCGGGTCTAGCGTCTGTCGAGGGGGTTTCACATCTGCAGAGGGGGTCTCACATCTGTACGGAGGGGTATCGTGTTGATAAGGAGGTTTATCACGTCATTGCGGAGGGGTTGGACATCTGAAGAGAGCACCGGCACATCTGCTCGGGGAGCGTCGCGTCTCCTCGGGGGGCTTGTCCTGCCCGTCCGGGGAATGTCCCATCCACCCGGGGCCGTGTCCCACCGGTGCTCACCCTCTCTCCCCCCGCGCAGGACTGCCAGGAGCTCACCGACGTGGAGCGGGCCATCGAGACCGTCATCAACCAGTTCCACTGCTACGCAGTGAAGGGGCAGAAGGAGTACTTGACGCCCAACGAGATGCAGGAGCTGGTGGTGCAGAAGCTGCCCCACCTGGGGAAGGTGAGGGCAGAGCCCGGGGGTGGGCAGGGGGAGCTGGGGTGGGCAGGGGCTGCCTGCGGGACCCCGCAGCCCCCTCACCCCGATGCTTTTTTCCACCCCCGCTGCAGTGTGTCGGACCGCTGGACGAGAAGATCGAATGCATGGGAGACCCTGACGAGGCCAAGCTGGAGTTCGGAGAGTACTGGGACATGATGGGGGACGCGGCCAAGGGCTGCCGGAGGAAGTAGAGGGTGGCGGGGGACGGGAAGGCGCCCGAGGCCTCAGGCTCTGCACCGAGAAGCGCGAGAGGCTGCTGGTCCCGGTGGGATGCGCCTGGGAAAACGCGGCGTTGCTCCTGCCGGGGCTCATCTCCTCCTCGTGTCCCCGGCCGGGGCGAAGGGATCCCCCTCCCCGGCTCCATCCCTGCCCTCTCTCGGCTCTCCTTCCCGTCAGGAAACCTCCCTTCCCATCCCCAGCTCTGGCCCGTGCCGTGGCGGGAGGGAGGTGGCAAGGGGGTTCCTGGCCCCAGCTGCGGAGCCGCCTTTCTCCGTCCTTTGCTCCAGAGCCTTTACCCCCGGGGTTGTCCCACCTCCGGCCCCGAAAACCCTCCGGTTGCAGGTCCCCCAGCCCCGGAGCATCGCAGCGAGAGGGACTCGGCTCTTTCCCCCAAAAGCCCTTGGATGTGCGGGCTCGTCCCCCCGGCCCCGTGCCCTGTCACCCCACGGGAGCTCCTTTGCCACAGTTCTGCCTCGTGCTCTGAGCACTTTTGGGGACATCCCAAGCTCTGGGCCAGCACCAACGTGGCTGTGCGTGGCCTGGGTGTATTCCCTGCCCTGAGCCTGCCCAGGTTTTGGGGTGCTGCCTGCACGGTGCTCCCCCACCTGCCCGTCTCCAGGGATGCTGGCCCCCGGCTGGCAGCTGGGCTCGGGGCTGGGATGGTGGTGGGTTGTTATCAGCTTGCATCACTTGCAACCATTTTTGTATAAATTAATAAAGGAAAACACTGGAAAAAAAAAAAAAAAAAAGCAGAGATGATGGGGTGACCTCACTTATCCTTTGTGGGAGAGGGAAAAGGGGGGTCAGGGAGGAACGGTGCTGCAGTGTCACTCGCTGTTGGGTTGCAGAGCCCCGCTGGCCCCAGTGCAGAGCACGAGGGTGCAAGGGATGCTGTGGGGGTACAAGGGATTGCTGTGGGGGTGCAAGAGATGCTGGAGGTGTGCACTATGCTGTGGGTGTGCACGGGGCTGTGCACGTGCCCAGTTCCCGGGGTGGCTCGTGCCCGGTGATCCCCATTGCAGGGACCCCAAAAAGCAAAGGCAGGGCCATGTCTCCGGACTAAGAACCTCAGAGGCTTCGTGCTGGGCTGGAGGGATCTCGGATGAGACCCTGAAATCCTGGGTTCAGAAAGACCCAAGAGCTGTGAGGCCAGCAGCAAGATCACACCTCTGCTGGGAGAGTGTGGGATTTCTGTGTAATTACAGCAAATTAGGAAACAGCAAATGCCACAAAGCGGTGGCTCACTGGGATGAAGCAATTAGCTCAGGCACCGAGCGCATGGAGGGTGAAGAAATGGGCTTCGGAGGGTGCAGGGGGCACCTGCTGAGCCTGGTTATCCCACCTTTTTTCTGCCATCCAGACCATTCCATCTGAGCTCCGTGTCCCGAAGGAGCCCGTGGGCAGCCCCAGAAGCACGATGGGGACGGAGACCCCAAAAAGAAAGAGGGTGTGGGCACCTCAGCAGGAACTGCGTCACCTTGCGAGGCTCTGTGCTGCTGGGGGAAAAAAAAAAAAAAAAAAAAAAAGAACAAAATCAAACAAAACCCCAGAGAAATGTGATAAAACTCGAGGCCGGGCCAGGGCAGCCGGTCCTCCCGGGCTGGTGGCCGGCGTGGCAGCACCGACACCACGGCTCGGCCACAGGCCACCCTCTGTCTCCTCTCACCTTGGGGTGGATTTCACAATGAGAATGACTATTTATTGTTCCTGCCATGGAAATAAATACATGGAAATTAAGCAGAAAGGTGTGGTGTGGATTTAATTAGAGACAGGAAATGTGTCAAATGGTTGGGGTGATGGAGGGAGAGGGGGGGGGAAAGGGGAGCCAGGGCTCCTGGGTCTTCTTCCCAGCACCAGGCTGGGAATGTGCCTTGGGAGTGGGGACTCCTGGGTCCTATTTCTGGTTTGGTGACCAGCTCCCCGGCGTGACGTCGCGCTGTCGGGAGGACAGCAATTCCTGCGGCGTGAGCCATCCTCGATAAGTAGCTGGTGTATCTGGAAGGTCCTTGGAGGTTGTAGGAACAGCTCAGCCTGTGCCGGGACGGTCGGTGCCCCTTGGTGAGTCAGCCCCGACCACGCGGGCACGGCACCGCACTGCTGGAAACACCAAGAAATGCGTTTGCTCGTGCCGGAGCATGTGCAAGAGCAGCGGCTCCAGGGTGGCCACCAAAGACCCCCAAAACCAGGGCTCGGTGTCCCTGACTCTGCAAAGTGTCCCATAAGGCAGAGCTTGTCCATGAGAAGCCAAACTGCTCCTGACCCTTCAGACCCAAAGCTGGTGGGGACCAGGGGAGAGACCGAGCTCATCAGGGCAATCAAAATGTCTGGGAACCGTCCTGCGATGGGTTTGGATGGTACGTGGCTGCTCCGAGCACATGCACACGCCCTGGATGCCTTGTAAAAATAAGGGCCTGGATGTGGTTGTGACATCTGCCAGGTACAGGAGAGAATGAAAGCCCATGATTCAGAGGTGAGCTGTTTGCCTGCAGGGTCGGGGAGGGATTCCCACCCTCCTGGGATGTTGCATCAACGACATCGGAGCATCTCGGCCGAGAATGGGTTTAGCTTCCTCCCAACCGAGATTAGGAAGAAGCCAGCAGAGAGCTGGGATGACACACGGCGTTTTTTTCCGGGACAGGAATCCCAAAGGTCCTCTGAGCAGGTGGCTCCTGCCTGTAATAAATATATCACCTCCTACTTTACATCCTTAAATACGCAGCTCCCAATAATGCCCGTATCTAATCTGGGCATCTAATCGCTGCGCCATCGCGCTGGTAGACATACAGGGGTACAATTTGCTGGGATAATTAATTATGGATGTGACTTTACAAGCACAGCTACCAGCTGAGAAGAGCCTTGTCTGTCCCAGGGCATCTGGAGAGGGCTGAGAGCTGGATATGGCCCTGCTCGGAGCTGGTGCTTGTGCTCCCAGAGACCCACACCAACCCCTTTTCACCCTTGAGAACAAGTGCTTTTGGTTCAAATAAATGATGTCCCCCACCTTGCTGGGCGGCTCCTGTGCCACACCGGCCCTGACTGGCTGGTGTCGCCAGCGGTGGGTGCGTGGGGGGGTTTGGAGCAGGGTGGGATGTGGGGATGCTCCCTGGGACGGAGGAGCTGGGCTTTCGGTGGGTAGTGGGATGGCGGCGGGTTTGCAAACCCCGGGGACCAGCCAGGAGTTGCACTGTGCCTGATAAACCATCGCTGCTGGGAGCCCACGGCTCCTTCCAGACAGTGGGGTCTTCTGGGGTGCTCCCCAAACACCCCCCAGCCATGCACAGAGCAGCCCCCGAGGAGGAGCCGGAGCCCGCCCGCAGGTCCCTGCTCGCACCGACCCGTCTGGGTGTTGCAATCACATGGAGCCATTTCCCAGGTGAGCCTCAGCCTGGGAACGCCCTGGGAACGTCAGGAAGGGGTGGGAGCCTCTTTAAAAGCCCGACTGGGCCCAGTGGTATGGGTGCAAGGTGAGAAGACAGCGGGTGTAATCAGTTCCCACTGCCTGTGCTGCCAAATCGGCGACGGACGGATACAGCGGGACCCCCGAAGGGAGCCAGGTGAGGCTCCGAGGAAATTCGACATCGGGACCCTTGGGGGGAATATTCAACCGGGAGCAGCTCTGGGACGTGCCGCAGCGGGTTGGGTGGTGGAAATCCCCTGAGCCCTTCGGCAGCACCGTGCGAGTGGGGCTGAGATGGAGGGGACCTGCTGGATGTGGGGGGAGCACTGGGGTGAGCTGGGCTGAGGGTGGGTGGTCCGGCACGGGGCTCGGCAGCATCCGTCAACTTTGCTGCCAATCGGGAGCCCGGCACGTGGGGCTGCCAGTGGGGTCTGGCCCCAGGAAAAGGGACATTTCCCCCTTGCTTTGCCCGTGGTGATGGCGGGATCATGCGGACGGAGCGCTGGTGCTGTGACGGGCTGCGGGTCCTGGCTCCGGGCACTGGTGCTGGTGAGGAAGAAGAGGGAGAGGTGGAAGAAGAGGGAGGACTGCGGCGGCGGGAGCAGAGCAGCCAGCAAGCCCCATCCTGCCCATCCCGCCTACCCGGCACCCAGCTCTGCCGTGGCCGTGCCGGCATCCCCGCGTCCCACTGGGGTGACAACGTCCCTGCGCCGCGGGCCGGCCCCGGGGCCCCGTGGTGGGGTCGGGCGAGCTGGGCCGTCGCAGCTGGGCTGGTGCCGTGAGTCAGCGGCAAAGCAGCAGCCGCGATGCCCCGAGGATGGGCTGGGTGCTGCCGGCGGGGGAGCGGTGACACCGGCGTGGGCTCTGCATGTGGGGACCCCGGTGGGTGCAGGGAGTGGGTGTGCGGTGGGTGCTTGGCCCAGGTGCTGCTGATTAATTTTTGTTGGCAATTAATGGCGCGGGAATGGCCGGAGCCGGAGGTGTTTGGTGAGCAGCTCTTGCGGGGCCGTGCTGGTCGCGGCAGCTCGCAGCGGGACCCCCTGACAGCGCTGGGACCGTTGAAAAACCACCCTGGTGCTCAGAGTCCTGTCCTGCAAACCGGGGATGGTCCCTGGTCCCAGGACGGGGTGGCCCTGGGCCATGGCACTGTGAAGGCTCCCGTGGGGACAAGGAGGGCACCCAGCCATGCTGAGACACGCAGGGATGAGCCCAGGCTGAGCCTTGTGTCTCTTGTCACCCCAATGTGCCGACGTCCTCGGCCTGGGGCTGAACTGGGGAGGATCAGTGCAAAGAGAGAGGGGACACGAGCCAAATCTGGGGCACTGAGCAGGTCCTGCCTTCTCCCAGGGAGCAGCTGGGCCGCAGGCACCCTCCTGGATGATGTCCCCAGAGCGGGGGACAGTGCTGGGCCACCCCTCTGGGCTCCATGTCCTGTTTGGCTTCCTCCAACAGCCACGTGGCCACGGCTGTCTTGATGGTCACGGTTGCACCGTGGACTGGTGTAAATCAGCACGGCTTCAGTAAAACAATGGGGAGCGACACGGCCCAGCTCACCCCACTCCCCACCACCGACGGGGGAGGAAAGAGCCAGGGCCAGGCAAGGTGACGCAGTTTCCGTCCCTGCCTGCATCCTGCGGCAGGGACCATCCTGTTGGGTCCGGCCATAGGAAGGAAATTCCTGGCTTGGGGCAGCCTCGGGACCGCGGAGCGAGAAGAGGGACCCCAGAAATCAAGCAGGCGGGCAGGATTGGACCCTGGGGTATGGGGGAGGCCCTTGGATGGGCTTGTGGGGGGCTCAGGCAGGTCCAGACCCGCCCTGCCAGGGTGTTCCTGGAGCCGTGAAGCAAGAGGAGGGCTGGCCGGTAATTCCTGCCCTCATCCTGCCGCCGCCGCACGGCTCCCAGCCCCATTCCTTCCTAATGAGCCCTGGGAACCGGCGGCCGCGGCCCTGGCGCTGCGGAGCCCCGCGGCCCCAGCACCACAGTTGCCGCCCCATCCCACACGCGGGGGTGGCCGGCCCGGGGGGGCAGGCGGGGCGGCTGGTGTGGGGCGGGTGCTGCGCCGGAGCCGGGGCACTTGGCACGGAGGGTTTTTGGGGTGATCCTGTATGAGCAGCCATGTGGGGAGACGAGCAGCCCGTATGTCGGCTTTGCCACCTTTTTGCCTTTCCATGGAGGGTGTGCGGTGGCCCCAGGGCTGGTGGCAGTGGAGACCCCGATGGCACCATGAGCTTTGGCGGCACATGGAGCGTCCCACGGCCCCCGTGCCTGACCCCCCCGTCCCCACAGGTGACCTCAGGCAGCGATGGCAGAATGCACGGAGCTGGAATGGGCCGTCCAGGTCCTGGTGAACAACTTTGACAAGTACTCGAGCCGCCGCTGCTGCTGCAAGAAGCCGCGGCGCATCAGCAAGAAGGATTTCCGCAAGATGCTGAGCTGTGAGCTCAACCACATGCTGACGGTGAGGCCGGGGCGCGCGGGGCCAGGGGACCAGCTCCTCACACTTGCATGGGGTCCCCCTCACCCTGCACCCCGCTTTCCTCACCGACCTGGTCTGAGTGGCTCCGCTCTCTCCCCCAGGACACTGGGAACCGTCGGGCGGCCGACAAGCTCATCTGTGACCTGGATGAGAACAAAGACGGGCGCATCAGCTTCGAGGAGTACTGGACCTTGATAGGCGGCATCGCCAGCCCCATCGCCCAGATCATCCGCCAGCAGGAGCAGAGCATCAAACACACCAAGTAGCCGGCCACATCTGGACCCCACCCCGGGCTCAGGCCCCCCGGCTCAGCCCCTGCTTCTCCACAGCTCCCCGCTTCTCGCCTCTCCCGCTGCCAAACCCCACCCCGAGCCCCAGCTTGCGCCGGGGCACCCCGGTCTCCCACGGCTTTGCCGACCGAGCCATGCCAGGGTGCCATCAGGGCGGGAAGATCCTGTGGGTGGGAGCTGGGGGGTGCGAGGCCACCACAGACTCGGGGGCTCCTCCTTGCCCCCGCGCCATGCCATTCCTGCCCTCATCCTCTTCCACAAACCCTGTCCTTGCTGGGCTGCTGGGCAAGAAGCAAAGGGAGAGGCTTCCCCTCATCTAGGACACAAATTCTGTCTGTTCTCAGACCTCTGGGACGCAGCCCCACTGGCAGAAATTCCATCACAACCGGGACCCTCTCTCCCCTTGGAGCTCCCCCTTGAAGTTGGGGGTCTTCTTGGGAAAAGGTGCCTTTCCCCCTGCCCAAGCTGGTGAAGGGTCTGCCCTGCCTGCGCTACCTGGTGCTCTGGTCCTTTGGGCTTGGGAGCGGCGCGGTTCCGTCCGGGCAACACCACCGTGATTATTTATTGCAGCAATAAAGTTTGGAGGAGCAACAGGTGACGCCGAGGTTCTGCCTTCCCGGGGACTGCCCCGCAGCATGAATGCACCGAGGGGATGTGGGGGGTCAAGGGAGGGGGCCTGCCCTGTCCCCCACCACCCCCACGGTCACGCCGTGCCCCGGGCTGGCAATAACGCCCATCCCAGCCCTGCAGCCTCGCAGGGTTGGGCTCCCTGGGGCCGATGGAGCCACCACGAGGTGTCAGCAGACACCGTGGCCTCCCGGCACCCCACGGGCCCCGCAGCACCCCAAGCCACTGCCTGGGGCACAGGGTGTGGGTGCTGCTGCCGCACGTCCTGGGGAACCCTCTCCGTGTCCCCACGCGGGGTCCCGAGCAGCCTGGCACTACGGCCCCGCACGCGCCCGCCGTAAGGGCACGGCCGCCCCAACCCCGGGGCGGCTCAAGGGACCCCAGTTCCCGTGTGCGTCTTGGTGTGTTTTACGTCCCCCACCCGGGACGGGGATGGGGAAAAGCTCCACGGCCCCGTGTGTGCCGGGACACCCTGGGCTGGAGGGGCTCGGCGGGGAGGGTGCTGCAGCCGGGCTCCTGACACCCACGGTGTTGGCAACCAGCCCGAGCCGGCAGCTCCGGCGCCTGCTGGGGATTTTCCACTGGGAGAGGACTTGGCCTCAGGCCTATGAGCGTGGTGGTGGCCCCCCATGACCCCCACTCCCACAGCAGGGGGGTGTCAGTAGTTTGGAGCAGGGACCCCCATCTCCAGCCAGCATCGCTGGCTCCTGCCTGTCCCCCCGCCCGTGCAGTCCACCTTCCCCCGCCCTGCAGCACTGGGGGTCCTGGGCAAACTGGGGGTGTCTCCGTGGGAGACGGCGCAGCGGGGCAGGGCTGCGGCTGAGTCACGGTGGAGGAATCCCTCTTGGGCGAGGGCAGGGCTCGTGACTCACACCCTGGCTTATGGGGTGAGCGGGGCTCGGCTGGGCGCTGTCCCCGGCTGCTCACACGGGATCCCAGCGATCCGACGGGATCCTGGGTAGAGTCTTGGGCTCTCTCCAGAAAGGACCCTCAGGGTAGAGGGGCAACCAGCCCCCGCCATCTCATTTCTAGACGCAAATTGGCTGCAGCGCACGGAAACAATTCAGGATGTCCCTCCCCTCGTGCACGCTCCCCCGCAGCACCCGGGCATCCGGGCTGGGGCTCTGAACACCCCAGAGCTCCCTGGAGCAAACAGGGGTGCATGGGGAAGTGAGGGGGGGGCACGGGAGGGGCTGCTGCCATGCACCAGTGTGCAGGGCACCGGCGTGTCGGAGGGAGCGTTGCACGGGTGTCTGCGTGGGCAGGGGGTGGTTTGTGGGCCCCCGCGCTTGGCAGCTGCACCCTTGGGTGCTCCTGGAAAGCCCTGGGGGCACTTTGCAGGGCACCATATGGCAGGCAGGGAGGGAGGGAGACGCTGTGGGGCCATGGAGCAGGGATGGGGCTGCCAGGCTCTGCAGCTGGCCCCGATTTAGGGAGCTCAAACCCACGGTCCTGTCCTCGTGCTCCCGGCGGGATCAGCTCCAGGCGCCCTGCGCCAGCTGCTAACCCAGCCCTGCTGGTGCACCAGCCTCGAGGGCCCCACGTGCTGCAAGACTTGCAAGATTTCAGAAAATGCCCCAAATATGTTCCCCCATGGTCCTCTCCAGCTGCCGCATCTCTGGGAGGGGGAAGACATGTTTCCCCTGCTGTCACCAAAGGCTGAAAGGTTGGCTGACTTGGAGACGCTCAAGGCCAGGCCACCTTGGGTTTCTCCAGACGAGGATTTAAATTTACCCTGGCTGACTTCTCCAAACCAAACAGGCTCTTGTGGATGGGTGACAACGCAAATGTAACTGGGGGTTTGCAAAGAAAAACGGTGCCCTCAAGCTCCCTCAGAAGCAGCCCCCTGCCAGGATGGCCACCACCCTGGAACAAGCCCTGGCCTCTGTCACTGCCACCTTCCCCGTGTGCTCTGGGCCAGGAGGGTGACAAGTGCCCTGAGCTGAAGGAGCTGCCCAGCTTCATGGCAGTGAGCGTGAGGACACCCAGGACCGAGCCCCACCAGCATCCTCACGTCTCTCCCCACCACTGGGGACGAGGTAGGGGTCAGGGAAGGGCTCGCTCCTCCCTGAAACAGGTTGCCCCCATCTGCTGAAACCACTGTGGCCAGCGAGCGCTGTCCTTGACCCCGCTGATGCTCTGTGCCAGGAACAACTGGACGAGCTCTGGGTGCTGCTGAAGGACCTGGAGGACAAGGACAACGCGATGGACTTCAAGGAGTACGTGCTCCTCCTGGCCTGCCGCAGCGGGCTCTGCAGTGACCTGTGCACTGGGGCTCGTGGTCCTGCCAGCTGGCATCGAGCCCCAGCCCGTGGCTCGAATAAAACGGCTGTCACGTCCCCAGTCCCACTCGTACTGGGGTCACTGGGATGGCAGCACTTATCCTGGGGAGACTGGGGCCACCCAGAGAGCGAGCTGGTGGTGTGGGGGACAGTACAGTGATGGCTTAGGTGGGGATGTGAGCTGGTGACCACTTTCTCGGGGAAGCCCCAGCCCTTCCCAGTCCCTGCGCCCATCCCTTGGCTTGTGCCTTGGTCCCCAGTCTTTCCCAGTAGGTCTGACCGCTCCTCCCAACAGCACCCAAACCCACCCACCTCTCCCACTAATGGAATCACACAGTTCGTTAGGCAAAAATGAGGCGCGGGCGAAACTGCCTGCATGGAGCTGCTGGGAAAGCCTGGAGGCGAGGGGCTGCGTGGGGCGCGCTGGGCAGTGCCACCCCGCCTGGGCTATAAATGCCCATCGCGCCCCGGCTGCAGCACCCCAGCTCCTCGCTGCTGCCTCATCCGCGCCGATCCCGGTGAGTCTCCGCTCCCTTTCCTCACTCGTCGCCTGTTGCGCAGCTTTGCTCCCCGGTCGCAACTCACCCAGCAGTGGCTGCGCCGCAAAATGCCTCCCCGAGAGGCGCCGGGGGTGCAGCTGCCCCTCTGCAGCATCACGGACCAATCTGGGCAGGGTGGGGGGGGGACGGACCCCCGTTGCCTGCCCTGAGCCTGTCCCCGGTGCTCTGCCCCCCAGGCGAGCAGGAGGCTGGCGATGGCGTGTCCCCTGGAGCAGGCGCTGGCCGTGATGGTGACCACCTTCCACAAATACTCGGGGAAGGAAGGGGACAAGTTCAAGCTCAGCAAAGCGGAGCTCAAGGAGCTGCTGAGCAACGAGCTGCCCATCTTTGGGAGCGTAAGTGGCTGGGGGGGGGCCGGGTGGGGGGGCTCATCCCTTTTGCACCCTTTGGAGGCGTTCAGGTGCGGGCGGGAGGTGTTGTAGGAGCAGGAACAAACCAGCCTTGGGTTTTTCCACCTGGCACGGTGCAAACCGGGTTGAATTGAGGTGGTGTCTGCGTTTCCCCAATGCATGGACGATGGAGGGGCCCACACGTGACACGCTGAGACCTCGTGCTCCAGGGTGAGGAGCGGGAGGGATGAGGCCAGCAGGACCCGAGCTGGAGCATGCTCAGACCGAAAGGAAACTTGGCTTCCTTAAACCCACAGAAATATTTTGATTGGCAAAGAAAATCATGCTCCAATTTCAATTTTTTAAAAAATCCTTTTTTAACCCCTACTTCCCCTTCTGGCTTGTGGTTTAAATTGGGAGGAGCAAAGAGATAATTTTTCGCCAAATTTTTCCGGGATCGAGAGGCATATTTGTTGTAGCTGGGCCAGCATCCCCCAGATCAAGGGTAAGCCACCTGCATTTCTCAAGGCCACCTCCTCCCAAAGACAGAGAGAAAAGCCTCCTTCAAGGCAGGGGGAGGGAAGCCCAGGCTTTTTACATCCTTCCTTGATAGCAGCAGGGCTGGACGGGGAAACACCTCACTCATCCGTGCACCCCAAAACCTTTTACCCCCCTCGTGCTCTCCCCGCTCGTAGAAACAAATGGATGAAGCGGAGTTCAAGAGGCTCATGAACGACCTGGACCACAACAAGGACAGCGAGGTGGACTTTAAGGAGTACGTCTGCTTCCTGGCCTGCATCACCATGGGCTTCAACGAGTTCTTCAAGGACGGCCCCGCCAAGCAGCCCCGCAAGAAGTGACCCCCGCGGCCCACAGCATCACCGCGGGGCTTTCAATAAAAGCTTTTCCAAAGCCTTGGGTGTGCACCGGCAGGGTTTTGTGCGCCAAAGGTTAGCGGGCAGCTGGGTGACTCATGCCTTCCTCCAGCTCCGTGGGATTTTCCACGGTTCGACTCAGCCCGGGGAGGCATTTTTTTGGAAAAGGCTGAGCAAAACAGTTCAGCGCCGCCTCCAAGTAACGCACTCGGACATTCCCCCCCTCAAACGGTCCTTGCTGGCTCGGGGAGAGCTCCAGTGCGTGTTTAGCTCAAAACATACGCAATTCCCTGAGCCCAGCTTGGTTTGTAGGTTGGCAGGAGCTGCCCTGGGTGATGAATTGGATTTGGGGAAGAGAAAGTTGATCTGGAAGAACCAGACAGCGAGATGCAAGGTCTGTCCACAGCACAAAAGCGAGAGCGTGTCCCCAGTTCCCGCAGAGGTCAGCTGGAGGAGACCCCTGGCCCTGCCGGGATGTGGATGAGCCCATGCTGGGGGACTGGGAGAAGGTCAATCTGAGCCCCCCGGGTTTACCATGGAGCCGTGGGGCTGCAGACAAACCACCGTTTCCTGAGCACGTCAGCCTGTGGCACTGCCTGGGGAAGCACAGGGCCTGCCCGTCGTCCCCCCCCGTCACGTCCCCGCAGCTGCAGCGGCTCCTGGCAGGTCTGGGCTGGTTTGCTGAAGGTGCTGCAGCTGCTCTGCAGCTTTCCCCAGAGGCCCCAAACCACCGGAGAAACCACCCCACATTCAAAAACCCCTCACAAAGTCTCTGCATCTTTGCATAGCAAAGCAGACCCCTGGCAGAGCCAATCCCTGAACCCCCAAGTCCTCCCTGAGCCCCCAAATCCTTCCGACACCTCCCCAGCAGCTCCAGACTTCGCTCTGCCCCTTCCCAGGGTCTTTATAAAGAGCCCCCAGGAGCTTCTGCCCCCTCCCAATAATTTACACCACTTTACACTTGCTAACAGAGAGATGAGGTTTGCGCTTGGGGGGTTTATTTTGCCAAAACAGTCCTGAAACAAAAGTGTTAAAGGTGTTTGATGAGGTTTTGCGTCCCACTGGGCATCGGAGGAAACTGGAGCCAGCAGTGGGGCTTCACCCCCGTGGTTTTTTCCCTCTGGTCTCCGCAGCAGCAGGTGCCTTTGTCCTGAGGGGGCTCAGCCAAGCTCGGGGACATTCAGGGTATTTGTCAGACCTTCCACCATGGCGAAGAGCCAGCTCGTCCCACGGCAGGGAGCTGCAAACTGCCGGCTTCTGGCTTTCTCCTGCACTTCCCTGACACGTGCCCGGGACATGCAGATTCCAAAATAGCGCTCCGTTACACAACGGGGCGTTGTGACGCACTGCCCTCGCAGTTAGGAAACAGAAATGGCTGGCAGTCGAGTTAAAAACAGAAAAAAAAACCCAACCCAAAAAAAACCCCCAACAACAAACCCTCACCCAGACTCAAACTCCAGCATAAAAACAAAGCTGTGGACAAACCCCGCTCGGGTTTGTGCGGCTCCAGACATCCCTGGGGATGCTGCCAAAACCACCCTGCGGGGACATCTCGCCCCGCACCGTCGTGGGGCGATGTGCCCACCACGGCCCTTGCTTCATCCCGTGTCCCGAGGGATTCTCCTCCACCAGGTGGTCCCCGTCCAGTCCCGGGGGCACATTTTGCTCTTTCTAACCCAAACCAGCCCCCTTGGCAACACGGGACAGGATGGTTTGGGGGGGGCGGGGGCAGGGCTGCTCCCAGGGTTTCCTCTCCTCCTGTGCCAACCAATGTCCAGGCAGGCGCTGGATCAGCATTGGTGCCTTCCCACCCGGGTAGCGAGGGAGGTGTCCCAGGCGGGGCTATAAATGCCGTGGCCTGACGCCGGCTCGCCTCCCGCCCTGCCCGTCCTCGGCTGTTCCCTTTGAGCTGTCGGTGAGTTGGATTTTTCCTAGGATACTCTGTTCCCCCTCATCCTGCCCGCCCTCCAGATGCCCTCCAGATGTTGCCGATGGCGCAGCTGCCCCATCCCGCAGTGGGGTCTCCCCTACAGAGGTTTTCCCCTGGGGTGTCGAGCATGATGCTCCCACCGCAGCCAGCCAAGCTCGAGGGCTGCATTTCACCTCCGAGAGCTGGAGAAGCACGTGTGCCCCTTCCCCACCCGGCTGGGGCAGGAGGGGGCTGCTGCCTCCCCCCATGTTCTCCCCTCCGGCGTGGCTTTTTTGGAGGTTACTCAGTACTGGGGCAAAACGGCAACGCCCAGCCTGGCTGCTAGCGGGAGGATGAAATTAGGGAGGAAACGGTGATGCATCCCAGTGCATGCCCGGGAGTGGGGCACCAGAGCAGCCTGTACAGGCTGGGGAGCTGGGGGAGACGCCCCCCCCAGCATGGATGGGGGTGTCTGGGCATGCTGAACTCTGCTCTCACCTGCTTGTGCTGTCGGTACCTCCAGGCTTGCTGGTGTCCCCCATGGCGTGTCCCCTGGAGCAGGCGCTGGCCGTGATGGTCGCCACCTTCCACAAGTACTCGGGGAAGGAGGGGGACAAATACAAGCTCAGCAAGCAGGAGCTCAAGGACCTGCTCATGAAGGAGCTGCCCAGCTTCAGCGTAAGTGTGGGGCAGGGGGTGCCACGTCCCATGGGCGATGCTGGCACTCAGGGATGTGGCCCTTGATGCAACTCCCCCCGTTTTAACCCCTCTCTCATCCCTGGGCAGAGACAAACCAGCGAGGCCAGTTTACAGCAGCTCATGCGCAACCTGGACAGCAACAGCGACAGCGAGGTGGATTTCCAAGAGTACGTGACCTTCCTGGCCTGCATGGCCATGATGTGCAACGACTTCTTCCAGGACTGCCCCGACAAGATGCCACGCAAGAAGTGAGCGTGGGGCACGGGCCCCGGGCCGCACCGCTGCCCCCACGACCCTCCTGCTGTCTTCCCGATGTTCTTTCAATAAACGTTGTTTTCAACAAAATCCTCTGCATGCTTTGTAATGGGGGTTTCTTGCCCCAGCAACGGGGGTGCTGTCACGTTGTGGGGAGGCAGGGGGGGGGAAAACCCCGTTTCCTTTCCGTGTGAGCGTTGCAGGAATGGGATGAGGAGCCAGACCAAGGGCTCTTCCGAGCTGGAGTTTGCTGCGTTGCGGCACGGACACGGCGTTCCCCGAGCCCTCGTAAACCGCCCGCAGGGCTGAATCCGGCCGGCCACGCTGGTGTGAGTCAGCAGCAGGCCCTGCCCGGCAGCACCGCACCCTGCAGCCCCGATAACGGCTTCGTGGCCGTGCAAGGCGAGGCGGGAGCTTTCGCAGGGACTAATGCCTCCGACCGGGGCTGTGGTAACAGTGACGGGTGAACAAATCTTTTTTATCCACCGTAATTAAGCTCACACGGGGTCAACGTCTGTCCCCCCACCTGCTGCCCTTAGGGCAGGACTTACCGCCTCGGGAAGTCACCCAGGACTCTTGTCCCTTCCCACCCCAAGCGAATCCCCGGGGAGCGGGGTTTCAGCAGCGTTCCTGCTCGGGGAGGGGTTGTGGCGTGCAGAGCACTGACTTCCCTGCGCACCCAGCCAGCCCTCCCGGGCCGCCAGCGCGGGAGGACTCAGCCCGTGGCTACAAACGTGAGGAGCCACGCAGCCACAGCGCCCAGACCCTGCCTGGCTCACGCCTCTGAGT
This sequence comes from Athene noctua, assembly GCF_965140245.1. Classification (NCBI taxonomy): domain Eukaryota; kingdom Metazoa; phylum Chordata; class Aves; order Strigiformes; family Strigidae; genus Athene; species Athene noctua. The sequence continues at coordinate 3,194,648 of NC_134065.1, read as the reverse complement.
CTCCATTTTCTCCCCCTCATCCCCTTTTTCCCCCCACTGAACAGCTGGAGCCAACCCGGGCTTGCGTGCCGGGCTCCAGATGTGTAGCATGCCCCTTCCAGATGTGGATGTCCGTCCCCCGCAGCCCGCTGGGAGCCGGACCTTGCTCAGTCAGCTCGGGGCTGCTTCCAGAGACAACCGGCCAGCCGAGATGCCACAAAGGCTTCTCTTCATCCCGCTCCGGTTTTGTGGCGCCCCCCTGCCAGATGCCCCCTCCGCCAGCCCCGGGGCTACATGTGGAGGCAACTGGGAGCCACATTTGGGCTGTGTCCGTGAGTCACCCTGCAGTCACCAGCCCCAGGTGATTCAACACCCCAGAGTGGCACAACGGTGGGGGTGTGGGGCAGCCCCCTGCCCGCCCCGGGCCAGATTCTGGGGGCTGCGCTGAGCTGGGTCTGGATGGGCTTTGCCCCCCCTCGGCCCTGCTGGCACCAGAGCAGGCTGGAGGGCTGCAGAGCATCCCCAGGGGCGGAGAGGGAGCGATGCCCTGGGTGCTCCCTGCTCCTTGCCCCACAGCTGGATCAGCTCCCGGCCGCTTGCTGAGCTCCCCTCTGCCCCCCGCGCTGCCCACAGCTGTGACGGGGACCAGACCTGGACCACAACAAAGATGAGGGAGTGAATTTTAGGAGTATGGTGTATCCTAAAAGGGGTTTATCCCCCTTCCCGAGGGCGCTGGCCATGATCTGCAGCAACTCTCTGTAGGAATGCAAAATGTAGAGCTGGGCCAGCCGTTGGGACAAGGGTCCCCAGGGGCTTTTGGGGTCCTTTTGTAAAGTTTTTTTGTAATGTCCTATTGTAAAGTTTTGTTGCTGTGTTTCTGGTCATTTTTGAACTTAAATAAACCTTAAATAAATTAAAACCTCATGGATGGCGCTGTTTTGTCTCTTGCAGAGGGGGTGGGTGGGACGTGGCCAAGGGCTGCTCCCAGTGCTCATGTCCCCGCAGATGGATCCTGTTGGGTGCTGGTGATGCTCTGACCGGGACTCCCACCCAGGCGCCGCACCCTCGGCTTTGCAAGGGCTGGTTTGGCAGGAGACTGGGGTTGAAGCTCATCCTCCTGCTCCCCTAAATGGAGAATGTAGGGGTTGTTCCCCAAACCCCAGCTTCTGAGATCCAGCACTCACCCAAACATCAATATTAGGTAAAAAAAAACCACACCCGTCCCTCCAGGCTCAGCGAAACACCCGAGAACGTGGCTGCACCACACTCACATCCCAGAGGCAGGCGAAAGGGACCCCCCCCCACGCACCCTTGGCCCTTTTTGTGAATATTTGAAGCTGACATGATGCTGTTTGCAGGCATCCCACCCCGCCTGCATCCATCGACACCCCTGTCACCGCCCCGCCACCACCCCCTCAGGGCTGTACAGGCTCCATCCCTGCGGCACCAACGCTCCCAGCCCCGTGGCTGCAGTTGACCACGGAGCAGGTACCGACACCCCACAGCGGCTCTTGCACTGGAACGTGGCCTGTCATGGCCCGGTCCATGCTGTGGCTTGTGGGCACGTGGCTTCCGTGGCAGGCTGGGCAACAAATGACAGCGTGAAGACCCACGGTGCGTTCCTGTCCCTCCTTGCCAGCCCCACGGTGCGTGTGTGTCTCCTCCCACCTCCCCACGTGGCACAGACACGCCCTTTCACACCTCCCAAAGCGTGTCCCGTCACGCCTTGCTGACGGTGCACCCGTGTCCCGCCGATCAGCCCTGCGTGGCTCCCCTTCCTGAGGAGGACGCGCCCATCTCCATCACACAACCTGTCCCTTTGTTTCACTCTTTTGCAATTTTGGCTTTTTCTGGCACCAGTTCCTCATGCTCCTAGATGAGCAGACTGACAGGGGGATGTTTCGCCACTGCCGTCCTTCCCATCTCCTAGAAGCCTTAATGACCAGCACGGGTTTTTTTGCTGTGCCGGTCCCACCAAGCATGGATTTGGGGCGAAGGGCTTGGGGATCCTCAGGCAGCGGCTCCTCACCAGCCCCCCTCAGACTGGCTTTCCCCCAAGACACGCAGGGTTTAGCAGCCCGTACCAGGCACTGGGAACATCATGGGATCTCTCACACGTGGCAGCACCCAGCCGATGCCGGGAATGGGCAGCAGTTGCCAATGTCCTCGGTTATCATCAGGCAGCAATTACAGCTGCTGGGAAATGCCACCTCCTGAGACTGGCTGGCAGGTTTCCGGCACTCTGGCGTGCCCAGATTTGTAATGTCTTTCTTGGCTCCTCAAATAGCTGCTAGGAAATGATTCAGGGTTAATGTTGTTCATGATTTTGGAGGGGGGTGACAGGGGGGTGGGATGCGTTGGCCATGCCCCAGCACCTGTGCAGCAGCGTGCTGGGGGCAGAGAGCACACCTCCAGCCAAATTCAACAGCGTCAGGGCAGATACAGGAGTGATGAAGCACATTTCCCATTGGGAAAAAACCAGCATCATCCCACTGGAGACCCTCACCCAGCACCTGTTATGTGATCTGGAAAAAAATTCCTCTTTCGTCATCTCTGCAAAGACCCGCAAACTTTACAGGAACTTCTCAGCTCCTGGGAAAGACCCTGCTCCATCACTGACCCACAATGCTGGTTCCCTGAAAATGTCTCTTTTGGTGTTTCCTTGTTTTGCCTTAACGAGTTTGGGGTGTCCCCTCCCTCGTTAAGAGTGGGAGCAGTCAGTTCCTGGAGCCAGGTAAGAAATTGCCGCCTGGGCGTGCTGTGTAGCCTTGCACAATTCCTGGGGTTATTGCCCCGAAGGAAATTTGAGGGTGTCACAAATCATAGCTCAGGGAGACTATAAAAGAGACCTTACCTCCACCGCGCCGTCACTGCTCCTGCCCGCTCCTCTCCTCCCGAGCCCCATCGTCTGCAGAAGTCAGCCCCAGCACTGCTCGTAGGTAAGTAGGTCCTTGTCAAACGGTGACTCCAGGCTTCGTGCTGCTCGAAGTGTCACTGGGATGAGCCTGACCCCCCTCCCCCGGGCGGCTGGAGCCCACCTGGGGCTCCCGGAGGAGAGGACAGTCGTTCTCCTCCGATGGGCTTTAACCTTTTTGCTGCTTGTCCTTTCCTAGCGAGATGAAAACTGACCTGGAGCTCGCCTTGGAGTGCGTCATCAACATCTACCACCAGTACGCCATCAAGAACCCCATAGATGACTACCTGAGCAAGGACGAGTTCTCGCAGCTGCTGAAGGAGAACGCCAAGCCCTTCATCTCCAACACCATGCCGGTAAGAGCCGAGCTTGGCCCAGCTCTCCTAACACTGGCGAGAGCTCGCAGGAGCGGCAGCCTTCTTGGGGCATGGGAGTGGCTGAGAGGCTCCCAAAGGGGAGGGAGGTTTTTTTTCTAGGATTTCCCTGAAACCATGCAATCCCTGCTGGGTGAGCCTCTTGCCGTAGCTGCGGGCTGGCAGGTGACCCCTAAACCCCGCGGTGCTTCAGGCTGACTCTTTTTCATGTTTTTTCCTGCTGCAGCCTAACACATCCATTGATGATTTCATAAACACGCTCTACACCAGAGCAGACGGGAACCATGATGGTCGCCTGAAGTTCACCGAGTTCCTGACCACGCTGAATCTTGTAGTCATTGATGCTCACAACAGGTCACACAAGCATCCACATGCTGGTCACGGCCATGACCATGGCCACGACCACGGCCACGACCACGGCCATGACCACGGCCACGGTCCCCGCAAATGAAGCGGTTTCCAGGGTAATTTTGCCCAAGGGATCGTTCTCTTCCAGCAGCATCATCCCTTCTATTGTCCACGAGCACAAACCTGCAACCAAAGCTTTGTCATCTGCCTCTGTCTATGGCCCTGAAATAAAATTTCTTCAAGCACCGAATGCATCTGTAATGTGTCCTGTTGTCTCCAGGGAGGATGCAACATGGCTGGGGGGCGGGGGTAAACACAGATTGAACTGGAGAAGCAGTGGGAAAGGGAGAGCAGGAGGGGGGAACCCTGCTCCCTGCAGAGCGGGGAGCCAGGACAACAGCGCTGCCGGGTCCCAGCTGAGCAGCGCAGGCTGGGGGAGCTCCCCATCCTGAGGCGTGTCGGATCCCGGCACACTCCCGCTGCCTTCCCCAGTCTCCTCGGGTTCCCTGCGCAGGGTGGGTGGCCCCAGCACCCTTCGCCTCAGCAGACAGCGGGGTGCGGAGCACCCCATCACGCTGCGGAGGTTCCCGGGTAGGGGCAGCCAGTGGCTGCACGAGAGCGTCCTCAGCCCTGGTTGTCCCAGTCCCTCTTTGCACCAGCTCCAGGACATGCCAGGGGTGCAGCACAGCCAAGGGGCTGCTTCCCCAGGTGACCGCCAAGACCCAGCTCCAGACCTGGGGGTGCAGCATCCTGGGGGTGCGTGCAATGCTTTTGCAACCCGCAGAGCACCCAGCGCTTATCTTGCAAGCCCTGACACAGCACAGGATGAGGCTGAGGGGCTCTGGAAAGCTGGTGTTAACTCTACGCAGTAAAGTTGAGTGGTTTTGCTAGTGTGGGGCAACAACCTGTCAGGTCACAGCATATTTGCAATCCACCGCAGGCTCCTGGGGAACAGAGACCTGAGCAGGAAAAAGCTCCTGTGTCTGCCAGTGACTGTGCACTGAGTGGAAAACCCCCAGGCTCAGGACATCCCAACATTCCTGATATCAGCTGAAACCAGAATTGTGTCCCACATGAAACCAAGCTGCGAAAGGAAGCATGGGGCTATTATTTGCACTCGATGACACAGCCGATCACTCTGGCTCCAGTTTTGCCATCGGGGAGCAGCCCTTGACCCCCAGAAACAGACATTATCCACTGTCCTGCACGTGGGTGTCAGTTGGGCGTCACCATCCTTGCAGGGTTGGGCATCCCGGGCTGCCTCCGCTGCATGTTTTAGGGAACGCGTCCGGGAAAGACGGGAATTCAGAGCCCACAGGTGTGTCCTCATGGGGACTGTACAAGTGCACAGGACAAACCCCAGGTTCGGCCCACGCTTTGCAAGGCCAGCTGGGGAATGAGGATGTCCTTTTGGATTGTCAGTCACTAATGAGTAGAGCAAGAAAACAAAAAAAAAAAAAAAAAAAAGATATAAAATGAGTCAGGGATACCAGAATAAAACTCATGCAACAGTTCTTGATATTGCCCTCGGGACATGCAAGAAGCATCCTCAAACAGGAATGGTTACCCTTTTGTTTTTCTACCCTCTTCCTGGAATCTAGTGTCTTATTTTTATATTTTGATAATCTCTTCGTTCTTCTAGTACCTGTTCTGCTAACGCAAGATGGGTGGCACAGAGGTGACAGTTGCAAAACACTTGCTAGTTAATGCTCCAACCGGTAAAGACATTGATCTCAATTTTTGTCTTCCGTGTTTTACGCCCAGTTTCCTCCATGAAGTTTCTGGAGCAAGAGGAAAAGTCTGGTACAAGTGGTGTGAAAATAAGAAACAATGGAAAAGAGTGTGGAAAACAATTTATTAAAAGGCAGATGCTGCCTTCATCTTTGCTAGTGTCCAACCAATTAAGATAGTAGAAGCACATTAAAAAACAACCAAGGAACAAATTTATCCGCGTCTCTCTGAAACAACCCAATTTTTTTTTTTTTTTTTTTTTTCCTACACTGGCATGAGGGCGTGCAAAATTTTCAGCACGTTGCAAAACTTGCAAAGTTTGGTCAAGTCCTGCCGAGACGGTCGTGCCCTTTACGCTCACGTTGAGGTGTGGCGGTACGTCCAGTGTTTTTTCCATTCTTTGCCCCGCACACGAGCGGTTCAGCCCCGTCGGAGGTGACGGTGGGGTGGAAGAACAACATTTCCAAAGCCTGGTGGGTGCAACCAGGAACTATGTGCAGAAGTATGAGGCCGGGAGGGGTTCAGAAGTTCCCACCTTGCAATTTCCAGGTGCGGGAAATGCTAACTCAAGCTGTTGCTTGCAGCAGGTGTGTCACCATCTCTGATGAAAGAGGATCTCAGACATCTATAAAAGGGCTACCCAGGCTCTCGGATCACTTCAACAGACCCATCCGCTGCAAACCCTCCTTGGAGAAAAGGGTAAGTAACACTGCAACGCTTCTTGCAGGAAGTAAGATGAGGGAGGAATTATTTCGAAGATGCCATGCCTGTTTTATTCCAGGGTGATGCTTTCTACTTGGTTTTGGCTACAAAAAGACCAGCATAATTTAATGGCATTTCTGTGCCGTCTTTAGCGGAGGTGAAACTGTTTCCACTGGCAAGGAGAGAGCCCTTTGGGGGTGTCACGGTGGCACCCAGCAGAGACTAGAATCTCTGTGCTCAGTGTCTGAGGTGAAAAAGGTTTGCAGCCCAAAGAGGAGGGAGATTCATGGATGGAGGAGGAGGTCAGGCAGAGGCTGCCACGGAGCCTGTCCCTGAACCGTGCTCCCTGCCTTGAAGTCATCCTTGCTGTCAGTGGGTAGGCAGAGATAACGCGGCTACAGCCTGATGGGTTTGTCTGACTTGCCCGACAAATGCCTCCAGGTCAGTAAGAAGAAGCTGCTTCGTGGGTGAAGCTAAAATTGGAGGCAGTTGGGTGATGCTGTAAAACTGCAATGTTCCTAAAACCACTTGTTACCTGCTCAGCGCCGAGGAGCTGCCGACTGCCCCTGGGCACGCTGGGCACTGCTCAGCCCTGGCGAGATAAGTCTTCTGGTGCAGAGCTGCTGTAGGCTGGGGAGGTGCAGCTCAAGCCCCTTGGGGTGCCTGGGTGAGGGCCAAGAGCATGAGGTGCCTGATTTTTGATGCATCTCACGGCTTTGAGGTTTCCCCACACAGTTTCTGCATTACCTCAAGAGCTCAGCCATGTCTGCAAGGACCCACACCGCAACCGCCCATCCCGAGACTCGGCAGTTCCCCGGAAACTGCACCCTGGAGATGGCCCTGAAAACCATTGTGGATGTCTACCACCGTTACAGCATCCGGGAGGGCGAGCTTGACCTCCTCAACTTCAACGACTTCAAGACGCTGCTGACTGAGCAGGCACCGACCTTCCTGCAAGCTTGCGTGAGTGCCTCAGGAGCTGTGCTGTGCTCCCCGGAGGGATGCTCTCCTTGGGGGGGCTGGGAATGTGGCTGAGGTTACCCCTAGGTATGCTCCCGAGGGAATGGGGTGCAGTCCCCGCCGCGGCTGTGGTCCACGGAGTGTGTGTCTGTGCTCAGACCGTGCGCTGTGAGGCCACGTGTGCTCCGTCCCTCCTGCCACTCCCCAAAGGCGCTTGGGACAAGAGTCTGCCTATCTGGGATTTTAACTAGGGGCTAACTGCAGGGGTCACGGTGATCCTGCGGCTTCCAAACATTTCCCAGGGGATACAAGAATAAAACCGACACGGTTTCCACCAGTGGGTGTGCAGCCTAGGGAGGGGGCGGGCTAACACATGTCTTGTCCCCTGATTTCAGGGCAGGTACCAGCCCGAATACTTGAAGAAGCTCTTCAAAGAGACAGACTTAAATAAGGACAAAGAGCTGACCTTCGAGGAGTTCACCATCGTCTTGGCTAAGGTGACCGATGATGCCCATCGCATCATCCACAAGGACGACCGCTGTACACCAGACAAGGATTGAGTCTCAACGCACGACGCGTGAAATTCTCAGAGAGGTTGTTTATAGGAATTGAGCTCTGGCTGCTCTCTGTCTGCTTGAATCCCTCGTGCTTGTGAGACAATAAAGCATCACTTGAAGTTCACTGAGTCCTTCCTATCTCAGCACTCCCCTTCGCATCCGCCTCGTGGATGGGGAGGGCGGCCACCACCTGCAGCAAATTCACGGTCCTGTTGGAGCTGGGGGTAGGGGCTTGCCTAAATGAAGCACCCCAAAAACCCTGTGAAGGTAGAGACTTACGATCGAGATGTGAATGGGCGAGAGCTGTGTTGCTCAGTGACTAATCCAAACCACAAAGGCTGGGTTTACGGGTTAGGAGGGTATTAATGACCAGAAGACCAGTTCAAAAACACTGCCCGAGCTCTGCAAGGGTTTTAACCGTCAGCTGCAACATATAGTAGTTGTACTAGAGGTTTTTCTCCTGGTAGAGGAAGTTTTCTGTATAGATGGGGAGAGCAGAGCCAGCCTAGCTTGGGGAAAATCCTCCTGTTCTGCCCATCCTCACCCGGCTTTTTCCCCTTGGCCATGCCAAGGGCATCGTCTGGATGCAGAATCACCCATGAGCAGGAAAAATGCATTAATGCCCATGACAACAGCAGTTCACAACAAAACACAGCCTTTACCAAGAGAACAAGCCAGGGTGCTCTTAGGAAAAAAAATATACACAGAAGTTACTATCTGTATATATAACTTCTAGTCCGTGGGAAATTCTGAGATTTAAAATTTTCTCCCTAAATCCCAATGAATTCTCAAGTTTCAGAGTTTTCCCACACAGACAAGTCACCCAGAGTGCTCCCTCCTAACCCCGCTGAATCACTTGCTACCCAGCCAAGATGAAACGCCCGGATCGTTTCCATCTCAGAGTTTTCCACCAGTAAAAATATTCTCACCAAAACCCTGACGAGCTCCAGCAGGGCACAAGCATCTTGTACTTGGCTGAACCATCTGGGAGATGTCTTGCAGCACCGACAAACCTTTTCTGGGTACTAAACACACTGTAAGCCAGCTCTTTCCTTCACTGAATGCTCAGGTACAACGACCACATGGGCCTGAGCAAGCAGCTGCCCCGGTACAAGCAAGAACAACACTTGGCACGTTGCAGCACAGGCAGGAAGGGCAAGTGCAATGGCCAGCTCCAGCCCTGCAACCTGCCAGAGCTCCAGGAGGGCTTGGAGAGGGTCCAGCACCCTACAGCACTTATGCCATACCCAGCTCTCGGCACCCTTTGGGCTGCACCAAGGCGGTGCCTCCTAAGCAGCTGAGTTTGTAGCTGTTCGATACGGCTGAGACATGCTTTTTGGCTCGAGCTAAAGGACTGGGAGATCCTTTCCCCTGCAGCTCTAAGGTGGGAAAACCTCCAGGCTGCCCCAGGTCCCGTGGTGGCTCCTCATGCCAGGTCGCAGCTAGAGCATCGCTGGTGGGGTTAACACCCAAGGGTGCTCAGATGCCAGGGCTCAGGGTGCATCCCCTGCCTTCCCCAAGCTAAAACCACGCCTAGCAACCACGACATATGTCCTGTGCTGATCCTGGGCTAAAACCTGCTGTGAAACACAACAAACCACATCGTGACAAACCCTGCCATGCCCTCTTCCTGCATCAGCCAGCCCCTTGCCTGTAAACGTGGATTTTGAAAGAGTTTTGCAACCCTTGTCAAGCACGGGGTGCCCTGCCAGCGCTCAGGCCCTCCAAGCTCAACCAACCCCAGTCACCTTGAAGCAGATTTTTTGCTTGCCGTGGCTACCAGGCTGCTTGCGAGCCACCTGTTTCCCGCTCCTTCGCCTCCGCAGCTCCAGCAAGCAGATGTTTGCTCAACCCCGGTGGCCTTGGGGCCAGGATTGCAGCTTGCTGCAGCCACTTTGGCGTGGTTTACGGGCACGGCTGGACAGGGAGCCTCCCCCTGCAAGGAGACCCGCAGAGCCAGGCAAAAAAGTAGTGGTAAGACATGTTTTGGTGACCCTGAGCAATACCCAGGCTCCCTGGTCACCTTAGTGACTACACTGGCATTAAAAAAAAAACCCAGATACCTGGGGGTCTCATCCCTGCTGCCTGGTGGGCACATCCGAGGGTGTAGCCACCACCCCTCTTTCAGAAACTGCTGGCCCACCCACACCCTGTAACCCGTCCTTGCTCTTCCCCACCTCCAGGGTGATAAAATGACCAAAAATATGGTTTCCTGAAATTGCTACAAAATTCTGCAACTGAGCGGATGGTCCCTGACATCCCTGTTGTGAAACGCCCCGGCCCTTCTCCCGCTGTTTGGTGCATCAAAGCCCTCCTGTTGTGAAATGCAGTGTGCACACACACACACACACCCACACACCAGTGAGGATCTGGGGGCCGGGTGGCCGCTGTGTGTGGACTGGGGCCGCATCCCCCAGCAGCTCCCTGCATGGTCCTGCCCCGTCTGGAGCTCCTGGAGCTCCCCCCAGGCCTGTCCATGGCCCTATTTTGGCCTTCACTTTGTTTCTGAGATTAGTATCATGTTCAGCAGGTTAAACAAACCTCAAAACGAGTCAGCTGAACCAGCAGACAGAGAGTTTTAATGAAGAAGCACTGGAAAATCTCGTTTTGCTCCTGGTCTTAGCTGCGCTGAGCCGAAGCGCCTGCCCTGGGTCTCTGCAACACCGAGAAGCAACAACAACAACAAAAAAAGAAGGCACAAAGTGAGGACACAGTCCTAAAGTAAAAATACACCTTTCAGCCACACCTGGTCTCCACAGCTCAGAGCATACCTTGGGTGGGGAGAAACCACCCTTGGCACAGGCTGCTGCTAACCTGAGGAGATGAAATGAAGTTCCTGGAGCCCCACCCCGTATTATTTGTCTTTCATAAAAAGCTGTTTGCTGCAGGCAGGGGATGGTCCCCCAGCGCCGGGGCACTGCCCTCAGCACCAGCTCCATCCCTGTCCCCATGTCACATGGACAAGCCTGGCCATGCTGCCCCCATGCCACCCCAGGGACAGTGGGATGATTTTGGGTGCCCAGGACCACGCGGGGCTTGTGTGCACCAGGTCTGCGGGGATGGGGATGCTGCGGGGCCAAGCAGCGGTGGCTCATCGGAGAAGCGCAGGCATGATGATGTGTGTCTCGTTTGCCTCACGGCATGGAAAGACATCCCTGTGGAGGAGGGAAAACCAGGTGGAATTGAAGAAGTCGCAGGGAATGGACTTCTGTTGGGAGATGGAGAATTGCAGCCCCGATAGCCAAGTGGAGGGGGTGAAGGGGACCCAGCTGCGGGGACATGGCCATGCCCTGGCCACCCCCGTGATGCTGACCTTGCGGGAAAAGCCACAGAGACCCCTTTTAAGCAACTACCCCAGAGCCTTAAGCAATGCACAAGTATGTCATGAAGATGGACTGGAATTGGATGAAACAGAGACATTTCACAACGGGTGGAGTGGCACAGGCGGATGGCCAGGCTATAAGAGGTGCCGTGCTCAGGACCAGCCCCGCTCCAGCCCGAGGGGATCTCGCTACTTTGTCAAGATGAGCAAGGCAAGTCTGATGATAACACGGGCATTTAAGGTCTCCGTGCTCTTTTCCAGGCGTCGGTTGGGCCACTGGAGGTACAAGGACCCTTGAGGAGCCTTTCCTTGCCATCAGATGTTGGCAGAGGATAATTATCTCTATCCAGGCTCATCCAAGCACAAACTCCAAGGCGGGCGAGATGTCTCCTCCGGGAAGAGGTTCCCCACAGCACAGTCTGACCACTGAAGGGGCTCCTGGACATCAGATCTCACACCCTGTATCTCTACGGAGGTTTTTGCGGTGCCAGCTGTTTTGGGAGCCTCGCTCCAACAGCACCTGACTTACAGAAGGCGCACGGGGCGGGGAGATCAGCTCAGCTATTATCTGTAGTTGCACATCCCAGAGCAGAACCAGGCAAAGGCTTGTGACCCCCCTTTGGTCTCCTTTGGCTTGTAGAAGAGAAAACTCAAAACTAACAGCTCAAATTTATCCCCCCAAAAGAATGACGGAACAAAACCAATCTGCATCCTCATGTGGTGTGAAGCAGGTGGCCGTTCCCGAGCCTCTCTGGTTTACATCAGACTTCCCCTTCTCTTGTGGCTTCTGACATTATTCAGTGTAATTGTTTCTCTTCCAGACCACCCAGACCCAGGAACCGCTCTCTGAGCTGGAGAAGGCCATGGATGTCATCATTGATGTCTTCCACCAGTACTCGAGACGGGAGGGGGACAGAGACACCCTGACCAAGAAGGAGCTGAAGCTCCTGGTTGAGAAGCAGCTTGCGAACTACCTGAAGGTGAGTGGAGTCAGCGCAGGGTTTCTCCTGGTCTACGTGGGGAGGGAGTGGGGCAGGACCCCACTGTTTGAATTTCTCCAGCATCTAAATTCACCCCCTTCCCACTCTGCTCTCCTGCCCCAACACCTTCTGCCCAGACCCTCCTCGGCTGACGGCCACTTTCCAACCATGCTCCTTTTAGACAGACGAAGGAAACCCACACAGGTCTGGGTGAACCCACAGCCAGACATTTCCTCTTATCGCCATATCTGCAAAAATCAGTATCGCATTGCCCAAGAGTTCCTTTGACATCTAGGAGCTATGATGTCAGAAATATCAGCCAAAAAGACCTTTTTTTTTTTTTTTTTTTTTTTTGTAACTCACTTTGCTAAAGCGGAAGGTGGAGTGTTTTTAATCCAACACACTAAAGGAGAAGTTTGTGGCTGAGGTAGCGCTGCTGCCAGCGTCGGTCCCCGCACCACACGGTGTCCTTGCAGTGGTGCTGGCCTGTTGCTCTCCGATTGCTTTATTGCCACGGGTGAATCATTGTTGTACCCAAAGCAACGGGTGACAACAACACAGGGATGGAACCACTCATAGCACCCAGCAACTGGGGAGCTGGCATCTCTGAGGGTCCCAGCGAGGCCGGGGAAAGGTTTGAGCTGTGACTGACAGGACTTCGCCCTCACCCTGTCCCTTCCATTGCAGCACGTGAAGAGCAAGGTCACCATCGACGAAATCATGAAGGACCTCGACATCAACAAGGACGAGCAGCTCAGCTTCTGCGAGGCGATGCTGCTGATCATCCGTGTGACCATCGCCACCCACGAACACCTCCACGAAGTTGAGGACCAGCAGCAACACCAGCACAAACACCAGCACCAACACCACCACTGAGGCGGGCTGTGGTCCCCAGCCGAGGGCACCCGCGCAGTGCTGCAGCCCCTGATTTTCTCCCCTCCATCCCTCTCCACCCACCTCCCTCCTTTCCTCCCTTCGAGTTTGATGGTTTTGCTGCCAAATAAAGATTCGCCCTGAGGCTGTCAAAGCTCTTCTGTGTGTCAGCGTGGGTTTTCCTTGCGGCAAGTCCCTGCACCTTGCTCTCTCCCAGCGCTTAAACTAGGCAGATCCACCTTGGAGCCAGGCTGCGGGTTCTCAGGGGCGAGGTGGATGCCTGGGGAGAGCAGGATTCGTTGCAGCAGGCGCTCACAACACTCCTTATATTCTAATGTGCTCCACGGGTCAGAGAAGGTGGTATAATTTGACAGGTCTTTGCATTTCCAACTAGAAAAAAAAATAAAAATGTTTTGGCCTGAAAACACTCTACGTGTCTCCTAGGACTGAGCTGTGGTGGTAGGCGAGAGCTGGAAGGAAGAATGGGGATGAAGGAGAACTCTTTTCTGGAGCAGCACTTTTTTTTTAGGGCACTTTTGCTCTGCAGGGCCCTGGCATGGGACTGGAAGGGTTTAGTTTTAGTGTTACAGCCAGCAGCAAGGTCCGGCCACTGGGTTTTGTGTGGATGAGAATCGAGAACCCAAACTTCTCACTCAGAGCACCCTGAGTTTGCACTGAGGTGTTATTCGTAGCCGCTTTTCAGAGCCGGGCGGGGGGGGGGCTGGAAACGCGCCTGATGCCGCTGAGCAGAACTCCCGCCGTGCATGCCTAGAGCCTGGCTGCTGATTTGCAAATGTCTTTTAGAGGGGGAGAAAAAGGAACAGTTGTGATTTCCTAAGGGTGAGTCAAAGCCCTGAAATCACCCTGTTCTCTGAAGGAACCTGCCACAAGCTTCCCCAAACTGGCAGCGCTGAAGCAAGCCCCCGGTTAACACAAGAGTGCCGCAAGTTTGCTTCAGCGCCGCTGGCCAGGTTGCTTCAGGTTTCCTTCGGAGACAGTTTTGACATCTGAAGCACCAATCACCTTCTTACAGGACAAAATCTGCTGCAGGGACCAGACTCCGCTCAGCTCTGCCTGAGCCTGCACAGGGTGACAGGTCCCCTTTGGAGCCAGATCCTGCAGCCAGCACTCAATTCCACACCCCAAAATGGATCATGCACCCCATCCTACAGCACTTTAGGGTCTCTCAGCAGGTAAGACCCCCGCGCCCAAGGGGGAGAGTGGAGCTGGTTTGTTGCCACCACCCTGCCAGGGCAGGAGAGCCGAGCTGTCCCCAGGACTGGCCCATAGGGACACTCCCAGCTTTCAGGACAGCAGTTGCTCAGGTCCCATCTGTAGCAGAGCAGCTTTTCAGGAGCTCAGCACCTGCTGAGGGTGGTCAGCCCTTCTGTTCTCTACAGCAAAGGGGCCTCACACACAAATCTGGGTGCTGGGGGCACCCACAAACCACCCTGAGACCTTCCCCCAGGATCCAGGCAGGAACCAGCCTCGAAGCTCGTCGTGTTGATGCAACAGGATATTTGCCAACACAGCGGGACTTCACAGTCCCCTGAAACCCGGGGTGCTGGACTCCTGTTGTGTCACCCAACCGGGGCTGTTGGACCGTCGCACCGGAGGTGGCGAAGAACAAGCCACCACACACACCCTGAGTGCACCAGCACCAGGACAGGGCTGTGACCAAGCAGAGGTGATCCTGTTGTAATGGCAGAGGGGTCCCCAGATCCGTACGCATCCTTTCACCCCGACAGAGCTCACAGCTCCTGAGCAGAGACCCCAAAACAACGAGAGCAAGAAGGTGTTGGCTGCACCCCACCCGTGGAGGAGTGTTCGCTCAGGCTGCTGGGCCAGGGGCTGCGTGCCCGCAGCCGTGCTGCCCGTTCGGGGATGAGGATGGCAACTGTCTTCCTCCACGGAACAGGACGGGGGGCAGCCCCCAGCCCCACCGGCCTTCACCCCCAGGTTATAAGGCAGGATTCGGCCTCTGTAAGCTGAGGACCAGGCTCCTGCTGCCACCTCGTGGCATGTGCCACAAAGGCTGCTGGGGCGGCCGCTGGCCCCAGGACAACTTGGGGAACCAGTGGGCCTGGAGAGCTCCCCAGGATTGCACCCCAGGGACACAGTGGCCGAGCCCATCGATCGCAGGCAGAGCCCCGTCCTGTGACCCCCTACTCACCACATCTCCTGTTCCTACACCACCAGCGCTGCTTGCAATAAGCAGGATTATTCTGATTTATGTGTCATTAAAAAAAAAACAACAGAATTTTTGGGCTAAGCTGGCACCGTGAGGACATGCACCGATTTGCAAACACCCAAAACTCCTCTCTCACACCCTTCTTGCTCAAGCCACCACATTGTTTTGCTGGTAAAGGCTCCTTTCTTTCTCAACACTACCACATCAGTTCTCTTTCCCCGTGTCTTACGGGGAGCAGGAGAAGGGAGAAGCACAGCAGTTCCTCCAGGGTACAGCTCAAAGCAGCAGGTAAATGCTGGGTACAGATAAATGCTAAATCCTCCTCCTTTCCCTGTTTGGGGGGGTTATACCCCACATCCCTCTCCTTGAGCTTTGCCCAATGTCATCAACTTGCACTCGTACCCTGCCAAGGATCCCAGCCTAGGCCCTGCCTAAGGACTATGTCACCCTGTTTTATCCCATCAAAAGGGACTCGGGGTGGTCCCACCAGCTCCTCACACTGCTGACCCCCTTCCAGGGCTCCCAAGCTGGAGGAAAGGGGCTGAAACCTCCAGGGCTGGGTTTTATGAATGACTCTGCACAAGGGGATATGATCCAGCTGGGCTGAGCTGTGCCTCCAGCTGGGTCCCAGTCCAGCCCCAGTATACCCATGATGCCCAGTCCCCCTACCCACCATGGACTCCCTCTGCACACTGTTGATCTCCTCCACTTGCTGCAGACCCCCTTCACCCCCCCCAGACCCCTCCATTTGGGGTCAGCCGGCCTGTGGCTGACACAGGAAGGGTTGGGCAATGCCCAGCGCTGTGGCAACTGGGGACTTCGATGCACCACGCGCGTCGCATTCGTTATCAGTCTAGACACGCTGATAGGGATGAGCCACAGCGGGGTGAAACTGGTCGGTCCTGGAGTGCCGGTGAGGCCTGCGGCCAGGAGCCGACCTGCCGTCATGGGCAAAGCCAGGCCCAGAGTCCAGCAAAGCCAGCCTGACGCTGCTGTGGATGGCGACGTGCTGCCGCGGGATGGCACCGTGGTGGCAGCGGGCTCAGAGGGAGTAGCCAGCGGAAGGAACTGGCTCAGAGTGATTCAGAGCAATTTTCCTCCTAATTCCCCTGATTCCCCGGGCGGACGTGTGCTAATCGGGTGGAGGGAGGAGTATGGTGGTTGTAGGTGCCATTGCCATGCGTTGCCCTCCCATCCTTCTCCGCAAGTGCTTCCTGCCTGGTGCGGTGGCTTCTACGCTGCTGTGCTCGGCCACCCCCCAGCATTCCCAGTCCTGGGGTCCTTCCCGCACCTGGGCACGTGCCGTCCCCATGGCAGAGAGATGCTATTCCAAGAGTGTTTGTACAGAGATATAGGGACCTGCCAACATAAAACCCCAAACCCTGAGCACTTGGCCATTGACAGGACTCCAGCCCATGAGAAAACACTCCTTTGCCTGCGTCTCCATCAAGGGCATGGCCAGGAGCAGCGGGTGCCCTGACTCATGGGAGAGACATCGTGGGGATATCAGTCTCTCTGTGGGGTTTATGCTATGCAAGATGGCAAAGCTGTACCCCAAGAGGTTGAGGGGTAAATTGCCCTGCTGTCTGTGCCCAGTTGCTTGGCCATCCCAAATAAAACCCTGAAGCGTGTCCCTCAGGGCTGGGGCTCTCCCAAAAGTCCCAGCTCCAGGGGATAATAATCTGTGAGAGCAGCCCCTGGGCTGATCTGGCTTCCACTGAAAGCATCCGTGTGCCGGGCAGCCCTTGCTGCAGAGGGCCTGCAGGGACTTGCTGCCTCTTGCTTCACTGTGCCAGGGTAAAATTTAGCTCTAGACCAGGGTCTGCATCTCATTTACAACCCACTTAATTGCAGAAGATGTCTTGTGCCGCGCTGGCGGTGTCAGCAGCCGTACGTGGGAGGCACAGGTTGGCTCCAGCAACCCCTCCTGTCCCAAACATGCTGCTCTGAACCCGGCCCTGCAAATGCCGCCTGGGAAGGCTGATGCACAGCGTGATCTCATCTGGCTTCGTCCCGTATCTGGCAATCTTGGGACGGTGCCTGAGCCCTTAATGATAGCTGGCACACCCTTCATAGCAGGGAGGGCTTGTTACACCCCCTTTCCAGATGAGCAAACTCGGGGTCATTGACTTCTCCGAGACCACACAGAGAATCGGCCAAGAGCCAGGCGTCCTGCCCTGGCTGCCTCGCTGCAGCAGCCCCACAGCCCCTGTCCTGGTTCTTCAAGGGGGAGCCCTGGGGCAGCAGGGCCCCATGCAGGGCTTGACGTGCTCCATCAGCAGCAAAATGCAGCCTGACCCCGTGCACGGCTTCGTTTGATCCATCGGCAGCAAAATGCAGCCTGGCCCCGTGCACGGCTTCGTTTGCTCCATCCCAGCTGAAATACAGCCTGGTACCAAGGCCACGCTGCTGGGCCAGGTGGTGGCTGTCCCTGTCCCATGGAGATGTGTAGTAAGTGACTTTCCCACGGGAGGGAGCTCATAACTTCGTTGGCCACGGCCACCCGAGGCTGGTGTCACCAGACATGCCCACGCTGCTGTCACTCCTGGGAGCAGGCTGCCCTGTTTGCAAAGCAGCTCTTTCCCCTTTCTCACAGAAGAAACCATTGTCCGAGCTGGGCGAACGTGAATGCGGTCTGTGCCCAGTGACAGCCCACACGAGACACGTGGGACAGCCTCAAAAATTAAAGTCACCTTTTCGTCAGGAAGGTTTTTTTTTTTTTTTTTTGGTCTACGAAATTTTTAAAGCTTCAACATTGTAAAGCCCCGTGAACTCAGAAATCACCTTGGTTGTAAAGGAAAAAAAAATAAATTAAACCTTTAGGAGGAAGCTAAATGCAAACCTTTATATATGAAGAGAACCTCTGGTTCTCTCTATATTTTTTTTTTAATACGAGGAGATGTCTCTCTCGCCTCGCTCGGGTCCCTGAGCATCGCCTGCGGAGAGCAGAGCTCCCCGCTGACCTACATACACCTTTCCCAGGTGTGCTGGTAAACATCCTCCCAGGGGAAGGATAATGAGGGAGGCTCCCTGGGAAGTGCATAACGCAGAGAGGCAGCTAGAGAACAGGACTGACCGGAAGAAATCCTCACCCCTCCACCCACTCCCTGCAAGGAGCTTGCACAGAGCTGCTCCCACCAGTCCCAACTGCGCCCGTCGGCTGGTTGATGCAGGTGAGCAGGGTGAGTCTCCGCCGTTTCTTTTTTTGTACTTGAAATGAGCTTTTATGTTCTCAGGGTCATTTTGCAACACGGTCCTTCCCAGCAGGGCTCAGGGCGGCAGGGACTAAAGACACAAGCACAGGATTAGCTGCCTGGATTCCCTCTGCCCAGCCCCGAGCGAGGCGGGTGTGTAGACACGGCACTTTCCGTAGCTGCAAAAGCTGATTCATTCAACCCGACGAGTGCCTGAGATTGCTACGGGGAGCTTCGTCCTTTTAATTTAAGCAGGGAGTGGGAAAGTGGAGAAATGAAGTGAATTGAGGTGAAAGTCCCGAGTAGCCAGCGTGGTGAGCCGTCCAGCTCTCAGCATCCAGCAAAGGGAGGTTTCTTTTTACCCCCGGCAAAGAAATTTAGAAAGGCTGAAACTGAACTGAATATGTTTTGAGGTGTTGGAAGGGAACGTGGGGGTTTTCCTCAGGGCAGAGCTGCCCCTGCCACCTTGCTGTGTGTCGCTCCTCTCCAGGACTGGAGACATGTCTAAGTTCATTAAAGCCATCACTGACATGATGGAGAGTTACCAGGGCAATGCCAGGAAGGGGAAGAAATCGGAGTCGTTCAGCAGAAGCGAGTTCAAGAAGCTGATCCAGCAGGAGTTTGCTCCTGTCAAGGTAACTGTATGGACTCGAGGGTGGGAAGAGGGATGGGAAGGGTGCTGGGGTGGTATTTCGGAGGTGATGAAGGGTCTTGCAACACCCACCCCACATCCGGGGTTGGAACTGGATCTCTCTGATCGTTGATTTTCCTGGGGTTGAGCATGGTGGGTTGTTTCCCTGGGTTTGTATTGCAAGGCAGCAAAGCTCCTGTGCACCCCTCTCGGTCTCACTGTTCCCATTTTCCTGCAGGGAAAGGGAGGTTGAGGGGGAGCAAAGGGTCCTTGGTGCTGCTGTGCCTCTATTTCCTCCCTGGTCCAATCCAAGTGTGATACCACACTATGAAACCTTAGCATTGGACCCTGTGCAGCCTCCGCTGCCTGCTGGGACTACCCTTTTTGTTGCATTGTCCTTATAACAAGGGGACCCAGCCCTCGCTTTGTCACCTTGCCCCTTTGGGAAGGTCTGATGGGCTCCTGTCCTCCCAGAGGTCATCCACCAGCAAGTACAGATACATCACCAGCCCGCCGGATTCGGACACCGAGCCCATGAACAAGAAGGAGAGGGGCTCTGCCAAACCCTGCGTGTACTGAAGGGCGGCTGCCGCTGCTCCTGGGGCACAGAGACGAGGAGGTAAGGGAGAGCTCAGGGATTACAGCAAGCAGGTGAAGCTCCCGGGCAGCATTTGCATTGCCTCGTTAGGCAGGGACAGATCCTTCCTTGGGACTGGTGTCAACCCGAGGTGGTGCACGGCTCCCCAGGTCTGCCTGATAAACCCTTGCAGTTATCCCAGCAAGCCTAATCTATCGGGGAGGATGGGATGGAGCCGGGAGCTGAGCTCCAGCTCCACGGGGACCCAGAGACTATTTAATCAGCTCTAATAACTCTGAGAAAATTGCACAAGATTATCGGGCACAAGCTTAGTGTAAAGCAGAAGTATTGCAGGGTGGGTGGTGGGGAAGTGGGGGCTGGCAGGGAGGGATGTCAGCCTCGGCAGGGCTTTGGGGCTGTCCTGGATGAACTGCCCCATGGGTTTTCTTCCCTTTCCTGTAGGATCCCTGAATTGCCCCATGGGCAAAGGACAGAGGCACCAGCAACGTGTGGGCAGGGCATGATCCCCTTCCGGGCTCTCTCTGTTCCTCGGGTACAGGCGATGTTTGCCCTCGCGCCCGTGGCAGGGGAGATGTGAAGACCGTGTCCTGCTCCATGTATTACCTCCATGAGGCAAAAATCACTCTGGGTCTCTTGTCCTGACGCTCCACACGTGTCTCTTCGGGGTGTTTTGCAAATGCATCTTGAAGGCTGGGGGAGGGTGGTGGGTGGGGGCAGGTTTGCTGTTTTCTTCTCATAAACACAACGGCTGACATATCGAACCCCGTTCCTCCATGAGGTCCTTTTGTTTGTAATGGGTAGAAAGTGAAAAATCACTAGTCAATGGGACTGAAATGAACCGTGCAATTAGTTGACTCAGGCTGTAGAGTAATAATGAATAGAGTGGCAATTCTTCAGGGAAAATTAAAGGTCTTGTGGTTGGGAGTTAATCTCCAGCTCATTTGAAGTCAACAGCGAAATTCCCACGGGTTTCGGAGGGGGGGCGGGCGGGTTGTAAAAATGCACCAGAGCATTCATGAGGATGTTTCAGTCTAATAAATGCAGCTGGGGCAGCACGCTGGCTTTCTTTTCCATTAAAATAAAAGGAAGCCCAGCCCTCATTTTTTTTTTATTTTTTAAATTTTTTTTAATTTTATGGAAAGCTTTTACCTATGTCTTTGCGTAATCAACCTGCACGGACCTGTGCAAAGAAATACTACCAACAACGTAGTGGGCCAGAGGATATGAGGAAACAGGACTGCTTTCCTTGGCCGTGCTCAGTTAAATCATTGCTCCTGATATATAAACTAATAGTTTTATATATATATTAAATATATTTATATATATTTAAGGAGGGGATGGTAGAAACCCTGAGTTTCCCCGGAAAAAAATTATTGCGGCTAGTTATCAGGTCTGTAATATTTATATCCCCATTCGCAGGTTTTAGGCAAGTCAGGGAAGATCTGTAGTTTCTGAGAAGGTTTCACTTTATGACCACTTTACTACACGTAGTATCCTGTAGTTTATTCCTCTCAAGCTAATGAATGCAGGATCCAGTCCTTCAGCTGGTACCTGTCTGAAGGGGTTCATACATCAGCCGTCTTAACCGTGATGTTTCTGCACTGTAAATATCCAAACAGACTTTTTTTTTTTTTTTTTTTTTTTTTTTTGGGGGGGCTTATTTTTCTCCTTCTTACATAAATGGTTGTAAGACCATAAAAAAAAAAAAAAAGCAATAAAAACTGTACAACATGATGCCTGCTTGATTTTTGTGAGCCACCCGGTGATCACCGGCAATCTCCCTGCGTAGGAGGTTGCTCAGAGCTGTGTAAAAAGTTATTGTGGTGGGGAAGCGCCAAGGGGATGGGGTAGGGATGCAAAGCTCTGGGGGTCTGGGGGCACTGGGGATACCCCCAACTGGGGTGTAGGGCCCAGACAGGACACGCTGTGGGGTGGGGAGATGTTTTTGTGTTTTCCCCATCGCCTGGCACCTGGCGGTCCTGGCGGACAGAGGAGACTGGAGCTGGTGGGCACCCAGGAATGATCCACACGGACTGGCCAGTGACTGGAGCATCATGAGGGTTCAGAAATCCAGCTGAGACCCTATAGCACGCGTGGAAAATAAAGATTAGGAGTTTAAGGAAGTGCCAACACAAGAGAGGGCTCAGGAATGTAATGCTTTATTGTCTTATGGGCACCTCAGGGGGCCAAAGCACAGCCTGGGGCGTCAGGAGGAGGCAGCAGGGGACCCCAAGTGATGCCCCTTCCCCAGGGAGCGATGGTCCCGCAGGGCAGAGGAGAGGGTGTGCAGCCGGGCAGCCCCGGGGCTTGCAAAGCTTTGGGGAGGCAGGATGGAGCTGGTCCATGCGTGGCCTTTGCTGCTGGAGCCGGGCGCGTGGGACACCCCATCACTTCATCTTCTGCGAGGGCAGCTGGAGGACCTGCTGCTGCTGCTGCTGCTGCTGCTGCTGCTGGTGGTGGTACTGGACCTGTGGCTGCCCGTGGCATCCACCACCGCCGGAGCTGTGACAGCCACCACTGCTGCCACCCGAGCTGTGACAGCCCCCACCGCTGCCACCAGAGCTGTGACAGCCCCCACCGCTGCCACCGGAGCTGTGGCATCCACCGCCGCTACCACCGGAGCTGTGACAGCCGCCGCCACCACCGGAGCTGTGACAGCCACCACCGCTGCCCCCGGAGCTGTGACAGCCGGTATGGCGGGTGTAGCGCTCCTGGCTGTGGCACTGGTCCCTGTCCTGGCGGGAGCACATCGTGGTGTTTTTGGGGTGACCTGTGGGGAGAGAGGAGCTGTCAGGGGGTGCAGGGTGTCCCACCACCCCGATTTCCCCAGAGCCCTGATCTTGGGGTCCCTGTGCCTGCTCCGTCTGCAATCCCACACCCAGCACTGCTGTGCAGCATCCGGGGAGAACCCCCCGGCCTGGGGCATTGCCCTGCATCCACCGACGGAGGGTTTCATCAGCCGGCAGTAGCAGAGCAGCGTGGCCTAGTCACAAGACAGGTCCTCTTGTCCCTCCATGCACCCCCTCACCCTGCGAGCATCCCCCCACCCTGCGAGCATCTCCCCAGGGTTCGCATTCAACCCGTGCTCTTCATCCCTTGCTGGGAAACAAGTCCCCAGAGAAGGAATATCCATCCTTGCTGCCAGACTTACCCGAGCTCGAGAGGAAAGCAAGAGGAGGGAATGAAGATCCCCAGGACAGGAGCAGTTTTATAGAGATCTCTGATCCCTTTCCCGGAAATGAGACAGCTCTCTGTCATAGTGATCTATTAATTTAATACCCAATCCCCATCAAACCGCCCTCTGTTTACATCTTTCTCCTGACTCATTCATGATGGATATCATTTCTTTTTATCGGTTTCCTGTGCCACATCTAATTGCCAGCCTCACCTGCCCTTAATAGGGAAACCCGTGGTGCCTGGGTTTCCAAAGGCTCATCTCCTTGGGGTTTGGTTTGTTAAATTAAGTCCAGGCATAATTATAGCCCCATCCCATGAGGCTCTACTCTCAGACTCTAATCCCTGCTATTGAGCCGGCATGAGATAAAGCCAGAAATAATGCAGGTAAAAAGGAGTGGAAAATTGTTCTCTCTTCTCCCTTAGATGCCTAGTTCAAAAGAGCTGCCACGGCCATGGGGACAGCCAGCGGAACAAGAATAAATTCCTCCTGGGCTTCCTCTAGAGAAGGGTCCCAGGTTTTCGGCAGGGGTGTTACAGCTCCTTTCCTTGACCTAAAGGGTGTGAATTTCCCCCACAAGGCACCTGAGCAGCCAGAAAACAGTCTTGGGGACCACTGAAATCCTTGAAAGTCCTGCTGTGTTCACGTACATCTTGCTTCATTGACAAAGAGCAGCTGTTTCCATCACCTTAATGACAAAGATCAAGAAACGAAGGCTGAGGAGTTAGAAGACCCCTCTGGTGCTGCCTGCTTCGTTGGTCTGTCTTCTGAAGCAAAGCTGGAGCTTCAGAGATGGCCCTTCTGCACAGCCCTGTGCTGCCCAGCACTTCATCACACCTCAAAGTGCACTGACCTCTAGAGCCCACATCTCCTTATTTATGGGATAAAGGCAAGAAAAAGCCTGAGATAACGTTGGGAGCCACACAAACAGTCTACGAAGATCCACCTTTTTGCCAAAGAGAACTGCTCTGGCAGCTCGCTGAGGGAGGAGGGGATAGCACCGGGGCTTGGACTGAGCTGAAAACCAATGTCTGTCCCAAGACACGTGTCAACTAGTGCTCTTTCGTCAGGTTCAGCACCGAAAATTAACTCCTTGCATGCTTCTCCTGGAAGGTGTTGGGTGGCTCTCGTTTGGCTTCAGGCAAACTCCTGTTGCAGGGGGTTGAGCTGGCCCTGGGGTCCCTGTGTCCTGCACGTGGCCCAGCTTGAGCAGAGGGGGATGTGACAGTGGAATAAAACCTTCCCCTGGGCTGCAGGTGCTCCCGGGGCACGAGCGGCTCGCTCTGCTCCCATGTGACGTTTTGGCTACTTGAACTGTCCATCGCGAGCCTCCCAGCTGGTGGCAGTGCCCGTCTGTTTTACCCAAGGGGTCAGTGGTGGGGAGGATTGCGAAGCTCTCCTCTGGCCTCGCAGACCCGTGGCTCACCCAGCACGCAATGCGGCCGGCATTTACTGCGCTGGCTGCCACTGATGTCATAAAAACTTCATATAGAAACTGGCGGCTGCACTTGTAATTAGCAGAGGAACCGGGTAGACACCCACTCAGAGCTGTGCGTGCTGCAGGCAAAATCCACGTGGCTGTTGGAGCAAGTGTGTGCATGCACGGAAGGGACTGATTCCTGCGCAGGCTGAGCACAACGTCCACGGGGCTCCTTACTATTGCCGTGTGCACCCCTCCTACCACCCAAAATAATAACCAGTGACTAAATTCTCGAGGATAAATGCATTTCTGTGCACGAGTCTTGTGCAATCTGGTTTTGCCTTTTCCGGAGAATATTAGTAGCAGTTGTCCGGTCAGAGGCGAGGTTCTGCACAGGAGAGTTTAACGTCGATTTGCTTTTCAGGTGATGATCTCATTCATTCAATGAGAAAGGACATAGGAGTATTTTCAGTGTAACCAACAGTCTCCCAAGTTTCGCAAGGGCTGGTGTTTTTCCTGCAGTCCCCAGCCTCTCAGATGTTATTAGTTCAGCTTTCAGTTAAAAGCAGAAACCACATCAAAATGGAAGCAGAGACACCTCTGTCCTTTTTTTTTTTTAATTTTTTTTTTTTTTTTTATTGTGGTCACGGAGAAAAAAAAATAAAAATCTTTAAACAGTCAAAAACCTAGGAGGCAAAGGAAATGAACCTCAACGCATATGACTAGTAATCACTTCGAGGGTTTTCTTGGGATGCGTGGGGTTGGCAGCAGGACGTGGTTGCAACACCCGGCTCCCCTCCCTCAGCCTTTACACAGGGATGTAACACTCCGGGCCAGGCTGCTCCCAGCTCCCAGCTGCAAAACCTCTTCCCTGGTCACCTCCCTGCCTTTCCAGCAGCACCTCTGCCAGGTCCTGGCGGTGCAGGGAGATGGATTTAGCTTCTCTCTGTGCCAGCTCCTCCCTTGACTCCTTGCATCTCTTAGTCCAGCTCGGGGAGGTAGATATCTGCTGAGTTCTTCTGCTGTCGGCTCATGCACGACAAGCTTCAGAAAAGACAGGAATTGAAGACTTGGCCGAATTCAGCTGCACTGTTTTACACTGCAATATTCTCCCTTAAATACAACACTAAATGGTCCCCCTGTGCACACGCGCTGAAGGGCTGGGCGCTTTCTTAGGGGTAACTTCTCCTGGTTTTAAGATATATGACCTGCTAGTAACTGCATAGACTCTGCATTCCGCTCCACCCAGCTGCGTCCCTACAGCGTGAATGTAGAGTAAGGACGAGATGTTTAAGGAAACACCAGCACAAGAGAGGGCTCAGGAATGTAATGCTTTATTGTCTTATGGGCACCTCAGGGGGCCAAAGCACAGCCTGGGGCGTCAGGAGGAGGCAGCAGGGGACCCCAAGTGATGCCCCTTCCCCAGGGAGCGATGGTCCCGCAGGGCAGAGGAGAGGGTGTGCAGCCGGGCAGCCCCGGGGCTTGCAAAGCTTTGGGGAGGCAGGATGGAGCTGGTCCATGCGTGGCCTTTGCTGCTGGAGCCGGGCGCGTGGGACACCCCATCACTTCATCTTCTGCGAGGGCAGCTGGAGGACCTGCTGCTGCTGCTGCTGCTGCTGCTGCTGCTGGTGGTGGTACTGGACCTGTGGCTGCCCGTGGCATCCACCACCGCCGGAGCTGTGACAGCCACCACTGCTGCCACCCGAGCTGTGACAGCCCCCACCGCTGCCACCAGAGCTGTGACAGCCCCCACCGCTGCCACCGGAGCTGTGGCATCCACCGCCGCTACCACCGGAGCTGTGACAGCCGCCGCCACCACCGGAGCTGTGACAGCCACCACCGCTGCCCCCGGAGCTGTGACAGCCGGTATGGCGGGTGTAGCGCTCCTGGCTGTGGCACTGGTCCCTGTCCTGGCGGGAGCACATCGTGGTGTTTTTGGGGTGACCTGTGGGGAGAGAGGAGCTGTCAGGGACTTCCCCTTCTTTCTTCTGCTCTTCCAGGGAAGAGAAATCAGAATTTATCCAGTCTTAGCCAGATCCTACGATCATCTTTAAACCGTGCTTCAGCTTCTGATACCACCCATGGGATTGTCCCCCCAGAGCCATAACCGGAGATGCTGGGAGCATCCAGAGCAACAGGGCAGGTTGACCACAGCTGGCTTCCCAAATCAGAGCCATCCTGCTCCCAGAGGGAGAAGACCAACACCCCAGAGCCTCCCTTCAAGTCCCAGTCTCTGCTCTCTTTCAGCATGCCCTGCCTTCCCTCCTCACCCCGCTTCCCTGCTCACAAGCACCCGCAGAGCAAACCCCAGCCCAGTACAAGGTGTGGGGCTCAGCCCGCTCCAAACCCAGCCGCCTCCCCGAGAGCTTCGAACCGAGCCCCAGAGCTGTGCAGCATCACTGCTCTTACCTGAGATGCTCGTGCAGCCAAGTCGCAAGGAGGGAATGAGGCTTTCCGGGACAGGAGTGCTTTTATACCCTCTCTGCACACCCCATCTGGACACGAAGCACCTCCCTGTCACAGAGGTCTGCTTGTTCATTTAATTTGTCAATGGGTTGGCGCTTTTTTTTTTTTTCTTTTTTTTTTTTTTTTTTTTCCTCCCCGCTCTTCAGGTTACTTGTGTGACTCAACCCATCCACACCGGGTATCACCTTTTGTTATCGGTCGTCTTTCCTGTGCTGCAGAAATATTTAATTGCCAGCTCTACCTGGGCTTAGCTCCAATGGGGGAGTAGTGTGGGTGGCCCCGGTTTCCACAGCTTTGCCAGATTGTTTTTGGTGTTGGTCACAGCTGGGGAGTGCTTTTTTTTAGGGGGGGAATTATGTCATATACTTAAATCACACCATCATTCTAAAATACCTTCAGGTGCTCTAGTCCTGCAAATGCCCGTAAACCCAGAGATTTGCCTCTAAGTTCCCGTAATACCTTCGGCATGGCAGACAAATCTTCCTTAGCAGCAATTTCACTGTTGGCTCATTGCTCTTAAAACCAGCTGAAACATTGTGGACCCATGAAGAGAGAGAAAAGGCAGCCCCTGCGAGACTTTCTTATTGGCCAAAAGTTTCCTGCTGTTACGAGAAAGACTAAAAGCAGTTAAGAGTATTATTTTTGGAAGGGGGAAGACCTGCGCTAGGATTAGCAAGGTAAATAATTATGTGGTTAACTTTCAGCCCATGAGTAATTCCAGAGTGGCAGGTGGTTTTTTGTTTTGTTTTGTTTTGTGTTTTTCTCCCAGGTTGTGAGTGGCTTCGGTGCTGCCACGTGGAAGAGGAGGTCTCCCGCGGGTGCTGCCTTCGGTGATGCAAGGTGGCCTGGGGTGGCTGCCACGTTGCGGGGAGCTGGCAGACTCCAGGGACTTTCTTCAAACTTGGAGGAACGTCCTTTTTAGAGCAGTTTTCCCCGCTCCCCAATTAGCGTGCAATTGGCCAATAAAACTGAGTGTTGTTTGGATGGATACACAGACCCACAGAAGCCTTCAGGCTAGGCCAGGTGTCACGTTTGCAGTGAGAACTGATCCCCGGCAATAATTTCAGGTACTCCCTGTACCTTTGCTGCGTGGGGTAGGAAGTGCTTAGAACCACGGATCTTATTTTGCGCTTTTCTTCCACTGCTTGTGGAAGACGTTTCGGTAAGCAGCGAATAAAAGACTAAAATCAGTATTGATAAACAAAATAGGTAACTGCTGTGATTTTGTCAGTGCAAAAATGCTTGGAAAACCCTGGCTGAAAAATATTTTACTTGCCCACAAAGACGCTCAAGCATTTGGTATTTTTGTTCCATCTTTCCTGGCTTTTATTTTTCTTTCTCCGCGCTGATTAGGTTTTTATGTTATTCCCAGGCGCTGGCCACAGTGTCATGGAGACTTACACCCATCCTGCCTTTGCTGATGCTGTTTGAGAGACCTGACATCCTTCAGGCCGGAAAACGAAACAATCTGCCAGGCACCGCGGTGCCTTTCCAGCCTCTCGTGTGCTCCAGCTTTTTGAGCGCAGGTGTCTGAACCTTCGTTAAGCCACTGCAAGTCCTGAGTGGTTCCCATGACCTGAAAAACATCTGACACATTCGCTGTTTACTGAAACACGGAGGATTTTTTGGAAAGGCGGGTGGGCAGGACAAGGTTAATGAGCGAGGTACGCAACCTAAATGCTTCTTTTGTATTGCTTAATTGCTATTACGAACTAGAACGGTGTCAGGGCAAACTGTACTCAGGTTTGATCTGTTTAATTGTGTTTTGTTCTGGCATCAGACGGAATATGGTTAAATACTCTCTGTGAAAACAGACTCCGAGTGATTTTTGGCTCTCAACATTTTGCTGTATTCAGTTCCTCAGGTCTGAGTTGTTCCGAGTTTGTTAAAGATCGGCAGCACCCAGCCAGCCGTCCTGGGCACCTCTAGATTTTGTGGCTCTCCTCCTTAACATGCCTTGAAAATTGCGTTTGCAATGGGGAGGGGGGGCTTAAGGCAAATGCCAGACTCGCTCAACCAACCTTTTCAAACGATGAAAGCAGGCAGCCTGATCAGGGAGTTAGCTGCTGCCTGCACCCTTTTCAACAATGCCAGATATTCCTGATCGTCGTGACACACTCAAGAATAATCTTATCGGGGCAACATTGATTTCATGAATGGCTAATACCAGACCGATAAATTACACAATTCATTTTAATTACAAGCCAAGAAGAAATTTTTCAGCTCATTGGGTAATGTTTGCATCTTGCAATGCCCCTGGCTTGACTTAGGGCTCTTGAAGTGCTGGGCAGAGGGTTTCTAGAAAGGCTTGCTGGGGGTTTGCTGCAAGCGTGTGGAGATACTGTCCCAAGGATGGTGCCTTGGGGCCAGAGGGCAAAAAAAATGGGTTTCCGTCCCATCACAGGTCTCTTTTTGCCCCATGGTTGTGCCTCTAGCCGGCCCTGAGGGTTTGTGCAAGGCAGCCCACAGGCTCTTGGCGGCGGGTTTTGGGTCTCCAGCTCTGAAGGAAGGTGGCGTGGAGGAGAGCTGCCTGCACTGCAGAGGCTTGAGATGCCCTCCTAAAATAGCATTAAAAAAAATATTTATTCTCTCTCTTTTCCTTTGGATTCCATAGGGGAGAGTGTGGCACTGCCCACAACCATTGCCTGTGTCTGGGCAGGGTTATCAAACAAGCACAGGGTGTCTTGTACTGCGTGATACAAAACACAAGGTGAAAGAAAAATCACGAACACAAAACTCTCACGAACTCTGACTTGTGATGGCTTGTATAGACTGACACAGAGAAAAGCGAGCCAGTGTGAACGTACACAGTTTATTTTAGCACCCACAGAGAAGCTCACCAGAGCTACAGGACTTGCCAGGGGAGGGAGAGGAGAGATTTTCTTTGAGGATTGCTAGGAGACGTGAAAAGCTTGCTGAACTCGGCACGAGATCGTGGATATGCAGGTGTGTAACGTGCGGATGATGTCCTGATCACTTCATCTTTGAGGATACTTGATAAATTTGCTGCTGGCAATCCTGTGGCTTTCCATGGCAGGATCCACCACTGCTGCCGTGGCATCCAGACGCACCGCTGCTCCCGTGGCATCTGGGTTCTCTGCTCCCGTGGCATCCGGACCCACCGCTGCTCCTGTGGCATCCAGACCCACCGCTGCTCCCGTGGCACCCGGACCCACCGCTGCTCCTGTGGCATCCAGACCCACCGCTGCTCCCGTGGCATCCAGACCCACCGCTGCTCCCGTGGCACCCGGACCCACCGCTGCTCCTGTGGCAGCCTTCACTGCTGTGGCATGAGGATCGTTCTTGCCGGTGGCACTGGTCTTTGTCCTGGCGGGAGCACATCTTTGCAGACCTGCTGAAGAGACTATCATCTTTGAGTGGATGCCAAGGGAAGAGACGCTGTGATGTCTGTCAGCTAGCAGTGATAGGTGTCTAGTTAGGTGGGATTATATAGCAAAGAATAAATTGTCATTATAAGGCAAGATCTTGAAGGAGAGAGGATAATTAGCAATGCACCTCTGCCCGTAGTAGTCCCTGACCTGTACAGAGAACTCTGTGCTATCTTTGAGCAAGTCTTTCCTTTCTCTTCTATGTCTAGCAAAAACAGAAGATAGAAGGTAAAGCACTTTGTGATTAGTGAGAAGAGGTGGGCAGACATAGTCCAGAGCTAGACATGAAGAGTCCTGTCCTCAGCCATCTGAACCGGTAAGTTTTAAGAAGTTTTCCTAGTTGCTTTCTGTTATTTATGTATAGACATGGATGGAGAAGTCAACCTCAACGGCAGGACTGAGCAACGGTGAGCAGAGACAAGATGTGTAAGAGAAGTGGTCAAGACTTCAGGATCAGGACGAAGCTGCTGATCCTTAAAAGTGCAAAAGTTTGATCAAGTCGGACTTACCCTGTTCAGCAGGAATTCAAGAGGAGACGTGAAGCTGGGACAATGCGAAGAAGTATGGTGTGAGATCTTTTATAGGGTACCCGGTGTTTTTCCACCGGAAACACGATGAGCTCCCACTGGAGGGACTTGATTGTTCACCACCCTGAACACTTTGCTGATTGGAGAGTTTTTACCCTGTTGTTTTGACTCACGGTATGACGAGCAGATCAATATCCTGCCTTTGGGATCGCCATTCCTCTTGTTACTCCATAAAAATGTTAATTGCCCACCACGCCTGGTGTGGTTCACGGGCAGGGATGGGGAGGTTTCCGGATGGTCTTGCTGCCGTTGACTAACGCCTTTTCCTGCTTCTTATGCCTGATGCAAAGCAGCTGTGAGCCCAAGACGGTAATGCAAAAATGTTAGTGGATGGGAAGGTGGCACAGCGAGGTGGGCTGGGGTGCAAAGGGATCAGGAAAATAAAAGGGGCTTGAAAGAGAATAAATAAGGACATGGTGGCGTGTAGGAAAATTGAGTGTGTTTGGGCAGCTTGGGAAAAAAATCTAGGTTGTGAGTGGGTGAAGGAGACAAAGGGAATTAAGGATGCAGGTATGAGCACGTGATGGGGTGGCAGAAGGTGAGCACAGAGCCCGGGGCTGGTCTATGTGGGGGGTGCCCTGAAAACAAGGAGCGTGAGCGTCCTACGCTGGGCCCCGGGGACCAGCATCGGGCCGTCCGCCTCTGCTGGGGTGATGGGGTTTGGCCCCGGTGGGTTACAAAAGGAATCGAGTGGCCTCCGGGCTCTAAAGCTGTCACCGAGGTTTGGGGTTGGGATTTAGAGGCGGGAGACAGCGATGGGAGACTTTGAAGCAAATTCCCACTGGATATGTCTGGTTGGAACGGTGGGAGTGGGCAAACGCAGGCAGTGGGACGTGGCCGGAGCATCGAACGGGAACATATTTCTGAGTAAAACAGCAAAGAAGCACTAAAAAGAGCGCTGCAATATTTCAAGTCGGTCCTTTCTTTGCTCAAAGAGACTTTTAACCCGAACAGAAGGAATTTAAAACCCCACAGCAGACAGAGAGTATCCAGGCAGGAGGCTCGGAAGGACAAAAGGTCTCCAACAGTGCCTCCTTTTCACGATACTTTTGTTCCAAAAAAATCTGTCCTTGGTTACTTTTATTACGCCTTGACTGGAGAACGAAGTAGGGAGGAAAATGTGGTGACTCTTGGAGCTCTTTCCTCCCTCTGTGCCTCTGTCCTCAGGAGGACCTTGGGGAGGGTGTTGGGATCTGCGTCTTCATTGATTTAACGCTCCGCTTTGGGGAGAAAAGTGTCTTTCTGCCTCCAGAGCGCACCAGGCCTGATCTCATGCAAGACTCTAGAGGCCACGGAAATATTAATAATAGCACAGAAAAAAACGAAAAAATAAAATAGGGAGGAAAGGAGATTCATCGCTAACCAGCGGAGCTGAATCACTGGGACCAGTCGATAACATGAGGAAATCAGAACATCCCGGGGGATATTTCACAAACCTCAGGAGAATGAAAATTCTTGTGAAACTCTTATTCACGATTACACTAATGACACCGCGGGTCGCGTGAACGGTGACAAAACCTGTTTATCATTTCTCTCGGCGATAGAGCGTGGCCTGATGGGAAGGATGCTCACGCGTACCGGAGACCTGGACGCGTGGACAGGACAGGATCGTACTGACCGTCTCTGGTCTTATTCTGAGTGCACGGCGGGTTGTTTTTTTTTTTTTGTTTGTTTTTTTTCTTTGTATAATTTGTTGTTTTTCTCTGTGTAATTCCGGAAGGCATTGCCGTCGCCGTTGTCCTCACACAAGTCTCGGGAGATGGTTTGTTCCCCAGTTTGAATCACGGTTTCTGGGGGGGTTTATACGTCGCTGTAGAGACGGACAAAGCGACACACGCGCGCACTCACATGGGTGGACAATTGGCTAGGTTTTTTATTAAAAATATGCATTTTTATTAAAAGCATGCATTAAATAGATATATTTATATCAATATTCATATTTTTATATACATTCATACATGTTCAGATTTATATTATTTATATTCTATATATTTTATATATTATATATTATATTTATCTATTATATAGTGTATTAATATATTTTATATATTATATTTAGACATTTTAGACATTTTAGACATTTTAGATATTTTAGATATTTTAGATATATTTATCTACTATAGATATTATATCTATCTATTTATATGTTATATTTAGATAATTTATAAATAATATAAATTTAGATATTTTATAAATGTAAATTTTATAAATATTATAAATTTAGAGATTTTATAAATATTATAAATTTTATAAATCCTATATTTAGATATTTTAGATATTATATTTATCTACTATAGATATTATATCTATCTAATTATAGATTCTATTTAGATATTTTATAAATATTATACATTTAGAGATTTTATAAATATTATAAATTTAGATATTTTATAAATATTATAAATTTTATAAATATTATATTTAGATATTTTAGACATTTTAGATATTTTAGACATTTTAGATATTATATTTATCTACTATAGATATTATATCTATCTATTTATAGATTATATTTAGATATTATATAAATATTATAAATTTAGATATTTTATAAATATACATTTTATAAATATTATATTTAGATATTTTAGACATTTTAGACATTTTAGACATTTTAGACATTTTAGACATTTTAGATATTTTAGATATTTTCGATCTTATATGTATCTATTATAGATATTATATCTATTTATAGATTATATTTAGATATTTTATAAATATTATAAATTTAGATATTTTATAAATATTATACATTTTATAAATATTATATGTAGACATTTTAGACATTTTAGACATTTTAGGTATTTTAGATATTATATTTATCTACTATAGATATTATATCTATTTATAGATTATATTTAGATATTTTATAAATATTATAAATTTAGATATTTTATAAGTATTATAAATTTTATAAATATTATATTTAGATATTTTAGACATTTTAGACATTTTAGATATTTTCGATCTTATATGTATCTATTATAGATATAATATCTAAATATAATATAATATATAAATAGATATAATATTTAGATATTTTATAAATATTATATTTAGATATTTTAGACATTTTAGACATTTTAGATATTTTAGAGAGTTTAGATATTATATTTATCTATTATAGATATTACATCTATCTATTTATAGATTATATTTAGATATTTTAGAAATATATTTAGATAGTTTAGATATATTTATCTATTATAGATATTATCTCTATCTATTTATATATTATATTTCGATATTTTAGAAATATATTTAGATATTTTAGATATTATATTTATCTATTACAGATATTATATCTATTTATATATTATATTTCGATATTTTAGAAATATATTTAGATATTTTAGATATTATATTTATCTATTACAGATATTATATCTATTTATATATTATATTTCGATATTTTAGAAATATATTTAGATATTTTAGATATTATATTTATCTATTACAGATATTATATCTATTTATATATTATATTTCGATATTTTAGAAATATATTTAGATATTTTAGATATTATATTTATCTATTACAGATATTATATCTATTTATATATTATATTTCGATATTTTAGAAATATATTTAGATATTTTAGATATTATATTTATCTATTACAGATATTATATCTATTTATATATTATATTTCGATATTTTAGAAATATATTTAGATATTTTAGATATTATATTTATCTATTACAGATATTATATCTATTTATATATTATATTTCGATATTTTAGAAATATATTTAGATATTTTAGATATTATATTGATCTCTTTATCTATTCTATGTATATATTTTATATATATTACATGTATATATCCTATATATTCATATTTTATCTCCCAGAGCGTTCCAATCCAGTTGGTCAAAGAGCGGTTTTGACCGTTCTCCTTGGATAACCTTTATCCGTCTCCTCCCTGCTTGCTTCATCCTGCCCTGTAGTCAGCAGGTCCCTGGAAGTTCTGCGCTTTACGCGAAGCTTCCCTCTCTCAGGGGTACAGCGGCGTCTTGTCAAGGTCAAACTCTTCTTCACTCAGGTTGTCGGCAGAGCAGCTGCTCCCCCCGACACTTGCTCAGCATTCCTCCAGATGTCACTTACTGGTTTTCTATTTACGAAAAAGAAAAAATGAAGCACGGGATAAACCCAAGATCTTACAAAGAGCTGGGAGACGCCCCAGGTGCAAGTTCAAACCTCCAAATCCCTGAGAGGTGATTTAAACACAAAGGTCTTTTCTTTTCTTTTCTTTTTTCTTTTTTCTTTTCTTTTCTTTTCTTTTCTTTTCTTTTCTTTTCTTTTCTTTTCTTTTCTTTTCTTTTCTTTTCTTTTCTTTTCTTTTCTTTTCTTTTCTTTTTTCTTCTCTTCTCTTCTCTTCTCTTCTCTTCTCTTCTCTTCTCTTCTCTTCTCTTCTCTTCTCTTCTCTTCTCTTCTCTTCTCTTCTCTTCTCTTCTCTTCTCTTCTCTTCTCTCCTCTCCTCTCCTCTCCTCTCCTCTCCTCTCCTCTCCTCTCCTCTCCTCTCCTCTCCTCTCCTCTCCTCTCCTCTCCTCTTTTATTTTATTTATTTTCCATCTCATTAGAGATTAGACAAATCCACGTCAAAACAGCTTAAGCAGAACAACTCCCGCCCTGGGGTGGTGAAGCAGGACCTGCCCTCCTGAGGTCTCCTCCAGCCCTCTCTCCCACAGCCCGACAACCTCCAGACGGGATTTGGATGCCTTTGCTCCCCCCCATTCTTCGCTGCAATAGTTTTGCTGACACTTTTCTTTCCACAGAGGTCCCTGGGACTTGCACAAGCAGTGTTGCACGCACGGGAGCAGCCGAGCCCTTGCAGTCCCACTGGGGGGGGGGGGGGGGGGGGGGGCATTTTTTGCTGCCCCAGGGCTGGGCCACTCCACCGAGCTGTGCCTGGCGTGGGGACAGCGTGCGCTGCAGAGCACGTCGGCATCAGCCTCTGCACATGCGTG
The DNA here is from genome assembly GCF_965140245.1 of Athene noctua. Classification (NCBI taxonomy): domain Eukaryota; kingdom Metazoa; phylum Chordata; class Aves; order Strigiformes; family Strigidae; genus Athene; species Athene noctua. Next base: position 3,159,286 of record NC_134065.1, on the reverse strand, counting down.
AGGAAGAGGTTGGCGAGGAAGGCTTGCTGCAGCATCGTGGCAGAGCACGTTGGCAGCATCTGCGTGTCCACCTCGAAAGCCTCCATCCCAGGAAGGTGCTCCCTGTGCCCGTTTTTGCTTCTTTTCCTTACCCAGATCGTGCTGCAGGAGAAATCTCCACCGTTAATGTTGTGAAGCGGCTGATTCTGCGATGCGTCACGTCCGGCAGCCTGGGCCAGGCAGGACACCGGGAGAGGGAGACGATGGAGGCTCTTGCCTGGGCTGGGTGAGGTGCGAGGAACCACCTGGGACACGATGCTGTGAGTCACTGACTCCAGATCCCTCCTTCGCTGCAACAATCCTCCCAGGTGATTTCTCTTCTAACCCTCCCAGGCCGTATCTTACAAGGAGTTTGGGGCCTTTTGCCCCATTAGAGAGAGCGGGTCCAGCCAAGTGCCCCCCAGTGTCTACAAACCCATTTCTAACCTTCGTTTGACATGTATTCCTGACCAGAAAATCCCCATTTCTCCCTGAGTCAATATCTTCAGCTCGGAGAGGTCTCACCCCTCCCTGCTCTTTCCCAACATCTCTCAGCCGTCAGAATGGCCCCGAGCATCCCGGGGTATCAACTGCTGAAGGCACGTAGGTCCCGCAGGAGCTGCCTCCCTTGGGGCGAGACAAGATCTGTCACACCTGAGATCTCTGAAGGTCCAGCAGACCACGGACCAGAGCGTTTCTCTTCCACCGGCTTTGTCATCCCCTCTTGCTCTGCACTAGCCCTGCCATTCCCATTCCTGAATCCTCTTCCTGAGTTTTTTTCCCAGGGATTTTTTTTTTTTTTTTTTGGAAGCTTATGATGCAACTGTACCTGTTGCCTCATCAGTGAATGAAACGATGTGCCAAGCAGACCCTCTAATTTTTAACTCTCTGATGAAACCTGTGGTTTGTTTTGTTTTGTTTTTTTTTTTTTTTTTTACCTTAGCATTAATAAATCAGTATTTAATTGCTGGGTTGCATAAGGAATCCATGATGAAAACTGTTAGCTACTTCTCAACTCCAGGAAGTTGTCTGGAGTAGAAATAAAAAGACGCCAGGTTGAATCAACCGGGAACCTCGACGTGAGGGTGAACGGGGATGCTGCCAGCACCAGCCTTGGCCGCAAGAAGGAACAGAAACGATTCAACGGGATGAAGCGGAAAACACTGATGCAAGGGGGTTATGAAGCATCATTTTTTATTGCCTCCATGTCTGCTGTGAAATAAGGAGGTGAATGGCGCTTGATATTTCACAGAGACAGTGGGTTACACCTTCAACAAGCACGTTACAAGAATGACAGGAACAGTGGAGATCCGGGGGACGTGTCACCCATCAGGGCAACGCTGCAAGAGGGAGACGTTTCCCCCATTCATCCCCACTCCTCGTGTCCTCTACTTTATCTTCCGAGCTGGCACTTTGCAGACCTGCTGTTGCTGCTGGCTCGGGATGCATTTTGCCACGGGCACGCAGCCTTGCTGCACCGGAGCGGGGCAGGTCTGCACTGGGCAGCACTGGGCGACGGGCTGCGTTGGCTTGCTGTAGCACGGCTTTCCGCCCTGGTGCCCTGATCCGTGGCATGTCTCAGAGCAGACTGATCTCCCGTAGCTCTGGCATCCCCCTGACGACCCGTAGCTGTACGTGGGTCTCCTGACACAGCTTGAACAACCTCCGTGGCTTGAACCCGAGGACCTGTGGCATCTCTCAGAGCAGACCGACCTCCCGTAGCTCTGGCATCCCCCCGATGACCCATAGCTGTACGTGGGCCTCCTGACACAGCTTGAGCCCCCACCTCCATGGCAAGAACCAGCTGCAGCATAGCCATGGCATCTCTCGGAGCAGACGGGCTGCCGGTAGCCGTAATGGCGGTAGTTGTGCCCTCTCATGCCTTCAACGCCTTCACCATCACACCCCGAGGAGCAGGTGTTGTAGCCGTAGCGGAAGGGTGTGCGCCGGGTGTCCAGCCAGGATCCCGAGGGATCATACCAGGTTGAGTTCAAGTTGAAGTATGATTCTCTTCCAGAAGAATAGATCATGTTTGAGTTGTAGGGAAAAACCTGAAAAAGATGTGGCCACATAGGCTTGAATTTCCATCTTCTCTGTTTACATTTAATTTCCCATAAAGCTGCTTTAGTGGCCCATGCAGGGGTCAACCTTTCTTATCCTGAAATCCTGGATCTAAAGGAAATCCTTGCAGTTGTCCAATACCTCTTTCTGACCTTACCCTTGATTTTTTTTTTTTTTCCATCCAAGAACAGAAACAACCATAAGACACCGCAGCATGTAGTGGCATTGTTGCAAATCCCATACCCAAGTCCCCCAGTAGCTTCTTTCTCAGCTCAGTCCATTGTCCTCTAGCCCTTACGTGCACGGTCTGGAGGACAGTGCAAACGTGCCAGGTCTGTGACCTCTGGAATCCCAACACCCATCCAAAAATGAACCCAGCTGCTCCAGGATGTGTCTTACCCAACTCACAAGGGAAGGCCGACGCTGACCAGGGGAGCAGATTATGAGAGACGAAGGGACGGAGGCCTTTTATATGGTTCCAAGTCTTCTCCTTGTAAATGAAACACGCCGCAGGAACGAGGACTAAATTATTTATTGACAAAACATCTCCTCCATTTGGATGCTGTTCCCAGCACTTGGCATGTTCTGCTTGACTCATTATCCCTGATAAGCATCTCTTAATTATAATGTAGTTACCGAATGGTGCACACAAAGGACTCACATCGTTTAAGCCACCCATTGGCTGTGTGAGGCAGGTTATAACGTACTTATTCACCATCTGCAGAGGACCGAGACACTGAGTGGAGGGTGACGGGTGACCTGTGAGTCAGGAGCCGTGATGTGCCCAGTGATAATGTCCCGGCCTTTTCCTTCTGCTACCCATGAGGAGCATTTCCAGGTGCCTGAAGCACAAACACGTGATGGGTCAGAGACACAAAAATCAAATTGTGCTGATGGGTCTCGGTGGTGAAGGGGATGGCTCTGCAGATGGTGGAGTGCAATGAATGGTGCTACCTCAACTTCTGCAAGGCTTTCGGCACAGCCTCCCACGGCAGCCTTGTAGTTAAGCTGGTGGAGGTATGGACTGGATGGTTAAACTGCATGGTGGGTGAAAAACTGGCTGATACTGGTGCTGGTGCCATTTAACACCTTCATTAATGTCTTGGACAATGGGGTGGACTTGGCAAATCATGTGGCACTTAATTGTGGTGAGTGGCTGAAATTTCTGGAAGATGGGACCTGGGCAAGCTGGAAAAATGGTTCTGTGCCTGGGATGGGCTAACTGGGATGGGAGATTGGGGTGGCTGGAGAAAAGCAGCTCGGAAGGAAAGATGGACAAAAGTTGAACTGGAAGTGCCGGTGCGAGGGCTAAGCTGGGCCTTGGTCTGTGGGCGCTGAGTCAGTCCTTTGGGCACCGCGCTGGGACGGCGCCTGGGAACTGGCTTCGGTGAGAAGAGGCTTGGAAGAAAATAAGGAACCAAGTAAGGGATTTCTGAAGTTAAATTTCATATGTAAGTGTTTTGCATTTGGTTAAAATTAGACATAAGAAAAATAAATTGTGGTTTGCTGCATGAAGAAAACAAGAATGAATTTGTTTGTTTTTTTTTTTCTTTCTGGTTTCCTGGTGGTTGCTAGCGGCTCGGCAAAGCACCGGGGCTATGCTCAGGCAACGCAAAAAACCAATAAAATCTATTTTAATGCACCTAGTGGAAGGATTTTCTGGCAAAGTGAGAGAAACAGCACGTTCCCAGCGTGTCTGCAAGAACCAGGCAGGGGGGAGCTGCGGGGGAAGAGCTCGCACGCATTCCTGGCATGCACAAACACACCTCACGTGCTGGGGCGCACACTTATTATCATGATTAACATTTACGTGGTGGATGGTCTCCCGGTGCAGCGTTACCATCTGGCTGACGACGGTGATGGCACACAGCGTGGAGCAAACTGTTTGTACCTAGATCACCTGCTGACGGGCCGTAGCGAAGCCCCTCTGGTCCTGTGGGGGGTAACCAGAGTGAGGAGGATTTAACAGCGTGCAGATGTTGGTGAAACCGCTACAGCCAGAGCTGAAATCCTCAGGTGTGAACTTTAATTTTTGATTTTAAATTTACAAGTTTCCGTGTGAGAATTTGAATGACTTTTTACATCTCGTTGTCGTGTTGGTAATGTTTTCTGGGGTGAAAAAAAAAAAAAAAAAAAAAAGAACCAAATGTCAATTAATTTTTTCAACTTTATTCTCGGATACACAGGGAGAAAGTAAAATTGCAGGAGTACTTGTTGCTCCTGCGGTCACAGTGTGTATTTTTTTTTTTTTTCCCAGTAGAGCCCTGTCTCTTTTCAAACAACCCTGAAATCACACTTGGCTGAACCCACGGGAGAAGGTGAATCCATGAGCGATTCTTTCCCCGTCCTTGCTCTTTCTGTTTGGTTTCTCCATCCTGAGGCTGCTCCCTTTCTTAGAAGAGGGGAGAAATGGCTGCTCCACCCTGAGGAAGAGCAAAGTGGGGTTTGGATGATTAGAGCCTATTCCCTGGGAATTTAAAGTGTCAGTGCTGGGGTCAAGCAGGGACCCTGCGGACCCTGAATCCAGTGTGCAAAGAGTAGCCAGGAGCCACCAGCCACGGTGGCTTTGTGTCGCGCTGGAAGCGGAGGTGGCACCGTCGGTGCTTCGGGCGAGGAGCGAAGCATCCCCTGTGCTGAGCGGTGGGTGGGCACGTGCCAAGGAGGGGTCCCGGTGCCTCGCTGGCCCCGTGATCATTTCTTCTGCAGGCAGGGGGGCAAGAGAGGGATTTGCTTTTGCTGGTGCTGGTTGGGATGCAGCGGCAGGGGCCCAGCGGTCGGGCAGCAGTGCTGGACGGGTGGGCGGCAGCTCGGGGCGCAGGGGCAGCGATGCTGCAGCGGCCGGGGATGCAGTGTCACGGGGGGACAAGCATCCTCCACGGGGCACTGCTCCACTCGCCTCCGGGGCTTGCCACAGCAGCCTGGCTCCTCGCAGTGCAGGGGTGGACGGTACTGCTGCAGCGGCCGGCGATGGATTTTAACAGGTGGGGGGCAAACGGGCTGCACGTGGCTCACCTCCACCCGCCGCCGGGGCTTGCCGAAATTGCAGCTTTGCTGAGGCGGGCAGCAGCTCCGCGGTGGGCACGGCTCGAGGGGCTGGCAGCCTTGCGGTTCGCTCTGGCAGGACCCCTCAACGTCACGGCTGAGGCTGCCGGGGTCATGGCAAGGGGGCAAGGCCGTGGTGCCCACGGGGATTTCATGGCAGCACCCCGTGGAACCGTGCCACGTCGAGCCTTTCTCACCACAGACCAAACCATCGTGGCACAAGTCCTGGTCGCTGCTGCCTTTAAAGTAGTGCATCCTGTGGCTGAGATGTCCAAGCCCTCAGGGATAAACAGTCTGGGAAAAAGAAAAAAAAAACCTACCGACTTCTTATTTTTTTTTCTGCTTTTTTTGTGAGAAAAAAAAGGAGGAATCCGAGACAGCTGAGAGAATACAACTCACCCTGGATCAGAGATGGATGGGCCGAGCAGAGAGTCTGAGTCCTGAGCACGGCGCTGAGGCCGAAAGCTTTTATATGCAGCCGAAGTCTTTTGAAAATGAGGCATGCCATGGGAATTAATAGCTGAGCAGTGAGTGCCACTTCTGTATGTATATTTTTTTTCTGGCACTTGCTGTTGGATTAATCAACTGCAATTAGCATCTCCCTTGATGTAACGTCAGCTTAGCTCTTTGCATATGCAGTGGCCATTATCTAATTAGTTCTCCCATTGGTCATGTTTGAATATGCTGTTACCTAATGGTAGTCAGATGGGATGCTGGGATAAGGATACCTGGAATACCGTCATGCTGAGTGATGTGCCCAAGAGGAGTCTCTCGTGGCAGTGGGAAAACCCCCAAAAGGCCCAGGAGTCTTGGTTTCCAGGTGCCCAGTGGTTCATGCCTTGAAAGAGGGTGTTGGAGCAGAGGTGTGCAGATAACTATGGTTCTTCACAGGGCTGAAAGAAAACGGAGAAATATCTACCACAGAAAACAAGCAAACGTCCTGCCAAAATAAAGAGCAACTTTTTTAAAAAAAGGAAAAACTGGAAAAACAGTGAAATTTTGGTTTTAGTAAATGGTTGATTTTTCAGCTCTGTTTCAGTTTAACACCACCCTGACGAGCTCTAACCCAGGAATTGTGCTCGTGGTGTGCTCCAGGGAGACGAGGGTTTTTCCTCAAACTCTTCTCTGGGTGTTTTACCCACAGCTGGAAATTCAGCTTGACGCTCGGCGGGGATGGGATGATTTTACTGCCTCTTCATGCCCCGCTCCACGCTTCGAGCCACAGCACCATGGTCTGTGGCTGGAAGTGCCCCGTGATGAAACAGGGGCTACACTGACATCATTTCTACCTGAATATAATTAGAAGTGGGAAAAATCTCTTTTTAATATGCTAAATTTGTGAAACTGTGATTTTATTTTGTAGAGCTGGACTCCAAGTGGACTTTTGTTTACTATATATAAAAAATCCTGAATTCTGGCTTAGCAAGATTCATTAAAAACATCATTTGAAACTTACATTTTAATGCTTCTGTTCTTTAAAAACAGACATCAGGTTTTAATGAACAACATTCCGCCGATGCGACGACCTTTCTGACACTAGCACTGAAGTTGTGGAGAGCACAACTAGTTCTTCAAAAACTGCAATTTCTGCCAAACCAACCCATCTTCGGACACTGAAATGTTATCAATCCGTAGTTTTGTGGGTTGTTTTTTTTTTTTTTTTTTCTTTCATAATCTTCCATCTGAAACACCTTTGGCTTTCGATTTGCTAGTGGAAAGCTGAAATTGTCTGTGAGAAAACAAGGGACGTTTTTCCAGCTGGCTTTGCAGCAGGTTGGACCTTGCTGCTCAGAGAAGGTCTGTGATATCTGGACAGGGTGCCCATCACCTTCCAGAGCACAGAGAAACCTGACAGCTGGAGAGATGCGGGAGTCGAGGGTGACATCAGGACCATGACGAAGGGAAGGTGTTGTTGCCCTGTGTGTAGTACTCGTGACTGGAAGACGTGAGCTCTGTGTACAGGGTCCCAGTAGACACCAGCACGCCACAGGAGTAAAATCCTACGGGGCAGGTTGGACCCTCAGGACCACGTTGACAAATGTGTACTGACAATTCTGTTGTGGCAAACCCCCATTCTACCTGAAAAGGTCCACCAGGGCGCGGGGTGGACTGTGTCACGCTGTGGATGGGATGTGCATCCTCCTATTTAATTGAATTAATTCTCTTCCAAGTGAGGAACCCCTCGGTCGAGTGAGGGCCCTTTTATGCGCTGCAAATCTGGAACGACGACACCACAGAGGAGCGCTGACCTCATGAACTAACAATTTCAGACTTCGTCAAGCGCCGTATCCACCATTCTGACATTTCTGCTTTGACTCATTTTCCGTGCAGCTGCTCCACTTTGCATTTCTGTGGACGGCCGAGGCATTTTTTTAAGCACCAGCAAAGTATCTCTCACAGCAGCCCCAGGGCTGTCAGAGCAAAAGGTATTTCCACGCTCGCTCTCTCCACCGTAAAGTCTCCGTAAGAGATGCTCAGAGGTTTGTCCGGTGCCATTCGGGTTTGAATCACTGGGAAAAGCATGTGCAGAATTCAGGGGTGTGACTCCAGGGCGCGTGCTTGGACCCGACGACTTTGCTGCAGCTGAGATAATTTATTCTTTACCTACAGGAAAAATGTAATTGCCTTGCAGGAAGCCACAGGACTTGCATGTAAGGAGGGAAAAGACCTTGGTATCTGTTAAGGACAAACAAGGATTTTAGATTTAGAACTCATTGCTGCAGTCCCATGATTATGATGTGTTTTGTTTTTTGTGTTTTTTTTTTTTTTTTCCTGTTTGGTTTTTTTTTTTTTATATTAGAAGAGATATTTTAGAGTCACTTCCCGAGAATTTTACAAATCACAAAGCGCGAATAGTTCATTTCTGAATCTTATCTCTTCAAATTTGCCACATTTGAATAGAATTTCAAATGAAACTAGATAATATTTCTGAATCCTTCAGGCTAGATTTATACCTCCACATTTTTTAATGTCTCCCTCCCTGCGCCGTGTAGACCATGTTTTCTGGTCTATTTAGCCTTATTGACATCAAACCTTTTAAGAAGCCTGCTTTAAAGCTCAGCAAACTTGCTGGAAATATTTCTACTAACAAAAAAAGATCTTTAACTCTGGCTTTAGGATCATACAGATGCTTCAATCACAGGCCGTGTATCTTCAAAGTCATAAGCAGGGGAAAGACAACGTGAAACTGCCTCGCCAAGAGGATACTCCTGCAGATTAGAGAATGTACTGACACTAGCAAGCACTATTTTTCCCTGGATGAGAGACTGACCCAAGAATTTTGCCACATTTACTGGGGTGCTGTTGTCAGTATCATGATAAATAGTTGAAAAATTAATTATATTCAGAAACTAAGCAGATGCTGAAGCAATCCCAGTCCGGAGCTATAGTTTAAGACAAAGATAAATGAACAAACGTATACCAGAAGTTTGCAGCGTCATGACTTAGACATTTTATTGTCTTTCGCGACTAATTGGAGATTAAAGCGAGAAAAGAGAGTATGATACATCAACAGCATTAAACATCCCACACACCAAGAGGAAAGTTAACAGCACGAGTAAGGCTTACGAAGGAAAATCACACCGATCAGCGTGTAGCAGCTTCAAAGCGCGTTACAAGCATTTGGTGATTAAAGGCAGGCAAAGGAGAGAAGATTGACAGTCTCTAAATAAATGAGGAAGAGTGTTCAGGGCGGTATCTGTATCCATATCCGTATCAACGCCAAGGAATTGGGAGGGAAGCAGCGAGCAGCACAGCCCTGCCGGCCCTTTGCCGAGGGGGTTTAGTTGCCACAGCAGCCGCCGCCGCTACCGCCGCAGCAGCCGCTGTTGCTGTTTATGGTGTAGCAGCAGGTCTGCAGGGGCATGCAGCAGGAGGTGGGGTAGCAGCACTGCATGGGCTGGCAGCACATCGGCGTCTTGCAGCACTTGGGGCTGCTGGTGCAGCACACCACGTAGTTATTCCCACCGCATCCGCAGCAGCCGCCGGACATGTTGGTAGTAGTGTAGGCGAAGCTGGAAGGAACAGAGAGAGTCTGTCTGTGAGCAGGATATTTGTATCATTAACCCAAAGCTCTGTTTACGCTAAATTTGGAGATTCAAGGAGCTGCGAATGAGTTCTATCTTATTTGTAGTAAATCTTGCTTAAAATTCTGCTCCGTCTTTTTCCTGCAATCTTGATGCCCGCCAGGACATCCCTAACGCCTCAGCAAGAACCTCACAGCACAGCGCACATCGTCCTTGGTCTGGGCCCTCCTGAAACGCTCTCTGTCCCCTTCATGGCTTTGCTGATACTCCTGTAGCCTCTCCATCCTTCAACGCTCCTAGCTCGTCCCCACAATTCATAGCACCCAGTTCCTAAAAGCCCAACTTCAGGCAAAGTCCCCGTCCAGATACCCGGTTATATCTGGGTACTGTTAGAAGATATCCACAGCATTTTACTTTAGGTAAAAGAAAGGAAGATTTAGATGCTCTCACTTACCCTGTTGAAGACTGAGGAGAGGTGAAGGGAAGAGAAGATGAGCGAATGAAGTGAGCTGGGACAGGAGACCTTTTATAGTCCTAGACACCTTCCTCCTGGAAGTGAGACAGCCATTGACCATTTGAAGTTCCCTGTTTACTAACCCAAACCCATACTTTTTAGCTATACGTGTCTTCTGGTATTTACTCTTTGCCTTATTATTTGTGATAACTACCTTTGTTTTGACTCCTAATTGTTTAGCCTGCAGATAATCAAAGGGCTTCTATGAATACTGATGAATTTGTCCTCTCTGCAACCTTGCAAAGGAGCCAAAAAATGCGTCCTCGTATCTGTTTGACAAATGCAGACCGTGACGGATGAAGATGCTAAGGGATTTACTCAGCAGCGGCTGGTGCTGAATCAGTGTAAGAGCCGAAACTGAACCCTTGGGTGTTGTCATTCAGGCACGTGATGGGCAGTTTCATTGGGCTGATGTTCGAAACAAATATTTGGAAAATTTTACTAAAATATGTATGTTTGTTTCCAGTCACAGGACGTGCATGTGAGGAGGGAGCATGTGTTTGGGATGTGTTGGGAGTCATGCAGGTTCCTGGGTCTCAGTCACCTACACGTGAATCCACGCAAGATCATTTTGTCCTCATGCATGCTAAGAGCATCTTTGCTATGCTAAAGACATCTTTGTGTTTTGTCTTGCCTAAACTTTTGCAAATCCTCCAGTCTGACGGGGTTTGTTTGCGTGCGGACGTCACTAACACGAGAGAGCTTCAGTTCCTGCTCTGCTTTGCTGGCACGGCTTTTCTAGAAAACATCTAGAAAACTCTGAATTGAATATTGACTTCAAAGTATTTTGCATTTCAATTAAAAAGCTAAGGAAGGGGCAGCACTGCCTCTGCTAGTGGTAGCGTAAGGAACCGTGGCTCTGGGACTGGGCGTGATGCCTGGAAAGGCAACATGTCCCTCTTGCAACCTCCTCTTGCACCCAGCTGAAGTCTCCTGGGTGCTGGAGTCCTGGCACCAAGCAGAACCACCCCTGCCCAGCTCCTCAGCAGGGACGACGGTGGGTTTAGCGTTGGAGGTTGTGCAGGACTCTCTGTGGGTGTTGGGAGCGGTCAGTGAAGGAGCCCAGCATGAACCAAGAGGGTAAGAGGAAGATGAAGGTGGAAGAGATGTGACAAGCACGAAAAACTGGTTCTAACTGGGGTCATGGAGCTAAATGGGAGACAGGGATTCAGAAGTGATGCAGGAAGAGATGTTGCCGAGGTGAAACCATTTTCTGGGAGGTAGAGAGGAAGGGAGGAAGGTCAGCGTAAGGCCGAGCCTTGGGCAACAGAGCCAGGGTGCATGAACGCTTGTTGAATGCCAGCCGCTGCCTCCAGTGCACTTTGCTGGGGGGCTGAACGCTGGCAGGAACACAGGGTATTTGGGAGGAATTTTTTTCCACGGCCTAAAATTGCAGCTCTCATTTGAAGACCTCGCCACATCATCCTGAGAGGAGTTCTGCCTAATGAGAGGATGGTAGAGCCTGCCTGGCGAGTTCCCTGCCTGCTGCCTGACATCCTCTGGCATCCCCGGGGTGCTCTGAAGAGGGGTCCCCCTAGATGAGCTGCTGCCAGCCCGAGGGTGCTGGTAGGTGCCTTGTCTGGCTTTTTGCACAGTGCGAGGGGGAGCAGATTGCAATTTTAGTGCCGTTTCACGCCTGCAGTAAAAGCAACCAGCTCCTTTCCAGGCTCTCTTGGAATGAAAGCAATTCCTTGAGCGAAATCCTGGAGAAGCAACAACGCATTTAATTGCAACTTCTCCAGACTGGGTAGAACATGCCCGGCATTTCCTTTCCAGCAGGTCCCCTCTGAGGAGGCATAAACTTGTCTGCCCATGAAAACTGATTAATTTACCAGGAATTAATGAGGCAGAAGCAAAGGGGCACACTTGTGCCTGCAGAGGGAAAGTTCTCATTGGCAAATCCTGCAACTGCAAGAAGAAGTGATGATCTAGGGGGGCATTTCCCACCCATGGGAGGCACGTCCAGCCATTCATGTAATGAAGGTGTTTGAATGGGCTTTGGTGAGGGGGCTACGGACCTTAACGCAAGGAAGGGACTGAAGCGGTGTGGAAACAGAGTCAGTAAAGGGCACTAGACACGGAATAAGGACTGTGGTGCGGACCTTGCACGCTGCGTTTTGGTACAACTCTCACTGAGCCAAGTTACTCCGTGAAGACGGTGGTTTCTCACCACTTGTCCTAACCTTTCAACTCGCTATCTGGTAACCCAGACATTTTAGCAGAGCTAAGACCTCTGTCTCATAGACGTTAAACTGTTTCTAGGGACTGTAGGTTCTGAAGCTGCTCCAGCTGGTTGAAATACATGGAGATCTAGTCGGGATGTGCCCGTGTCAAACTGTTTCAGAAGAAATTCACATCCTTTACAAGTTTATGTATTATTTTCTTCTTACGTCTTTGCAGTTTTATAGTGAGGGGAGAAATATTGCTCGCAGAGATGCCACTCAGCTCGTCTTTGAACAGACTTATGCAGAAGCTCTGAAATGCATCAGGGATGGTTTGATTTTCTCTGGGTGGGCAACCCCCCTAGTTAGACCATTTTAAGGAGCATCGCAACACTGGAAAAAAAAAATAAATGCAAAGACAAGGCGATCGGTGCGGTGATGCACTCTGGATTCGCCAGCTAACAAACAGATAACCACCAGGAGTTTTGCAGAGTCATGAACTACAGGCTTTATTGGTTTGGGTTTTGCGTTGGGTTTTTTGTGGTGTTTTTTGTTTTTTTTTGTTTTTTTCCAGACAGATCGAAGCAAAACAGTGCTGAAAAGAATTAAACATCCCACACACCAAGAGGAAAATTAACAACGCGAGTTAGGCTTACAAAGGAAAATCACACTGATCGGTGTGTAGCAGCTTCAAAGCACGTTACAAACATTTGGTGAACAAAGGCAGGCAAAGGAGAGAAGATTGACAGTCTCTAAATAAATGAGGAAGAGTGTTCAGGGCGGTATCTGTATCCATATCCGTATCAACGCCGAGGGAGGCAGGAGGGAAGCAGCGAGCAGCGCAGCCCTGCCGGCCCTTTGCCGAGGGGGTTTAGTTGCCACAGCAGCCGCCGCTGCTACCGCCGCAGCAGCCGCTGTTGTTGTTCATGGTGTAGCAGCAGGTCTGCAGGGGCATGCAGCAGGTCTGCATGGGCATGCAGCAGGTTTGCATGGGCATGCAGCAGGAGGTGGGGCAGCAGCACTGCATGGGCTGGCAGCACATCGGCGTCTTGCAGGATGACTTCTTGGTGCTGGTGCAGCACACGGTGTAGTTACTTCCACCGCATCCACAGCAGCCGCCGGACATCTTGTTGGTAGTAGAGTAGGCGAAGCTGGAAGGGAGAGAGACAGTGTCTTACTCTGCCTGAATCTCCCAGTTGTTTAGGCAGCCTAAAGCATCCTAATCTCAAAGTCCGTCCCAAATTGGCTGGGGAAGCTCCTACTGTTCAGAGTTCCCATGACAGCCTGTCCCTGAGATCTCCACTTTTTTACACTGGACACGGGCGCATTTGGCATATTGTCCAGCACAGGTTCCACCAGAAAGAAACCACCCAGGTGAATCCCCAAAACCTCTCAAAATTGATCCTAAAACCTCTCAAAATTGATCCTAAAACCTCTCAGAATTGATCCCTAAACCTCTCAAAACTGATCCCAAACCAGACAGCACAGGAAATCCTAGATGTCTTCCTGCAAAAGCACACGGAAGCATGGTAGAGGACAAATGAAAGGGCAAGTAGTAAGCTCTGACTTACCCTGTTGACCAGTGAGGACAGGAGAAGTCAAGCTGAGCGAATGAAGACCACTGTGATGGGCAGCTTTTTATATGCTTCAGAGCCACCCCCCTGGAAATGAGACATTCTCTGGCAATTCTGACTTCACCCTGTATCACCCAGTATCTGCCTCTCACGTGTCTTCTGGTATTTAATCTTTAGCCCTTTCTGCTTGCTTACCGCCTCAATTCTGCACCATAATTAGTTGTACGTATAAACAACAGGTGCGAATTTGCTAATGAATTTGCATTAATGGGAACCGGAGGTAGCTCTAAGGTATTCCTATCCGCTTCCCAAGGAATGACCTTGAGACACAGAGACACTTAACAATGTGCCCGGGGCAGGCGGGTGCTGAAGTGGTGGGATAACCATGCCTGGAACTTGGACATGTCACCACTCACGTGTCCCCTCTGCACTTGGTTGGGATTTTGGCGGACTGGTGGAAACTATTGGTCAATGTTTTTTTTTTTTTTTTTCTTCCTGCCTCTGAGAGGTGGCTGCGTGGTCAAAGACTGAAGAGTTTCTCCTTTCTTAGTCTCCCTCCATGGTGCTTGGTCCTGACACAGCAAGCTTTTTATTTCTGCTAAACCATTAAGAATTTCTTTTCATTTTTGTCCATGGAAGGGATGGATTAAGTCTAAATCGAGCAGCTTTTAAAGCAGTAGTTAGCTTTTTTTCTGTGTTGTTTCCCTATACTCTATTTTCTGAGATTATTTCTACGGTCTGCGAGACCAAGACAGCTTGTATTCGATGGTATTTGTGGTGATCACATTTGAGTGTTTCACCCGAACAATTTGATTCTGTGTCACTGTAGGGATGCACGAGATTCAAGACTGGAAATCCAACCCTGGGTGCATTTCCTCACGCCTTTCCCCTGTACTTTGGGAGCCCAGTTAGTATCACACAGACGCTCTGAGTTTGGACACCTGACAGGACTTTTCCGGCAACTGCCTGTAGTTGTTTTGTCTTAAGGCCAAGGCTGCTGTGCATGCAAAGCTTGATTGAACAGTCGGGAGGGAATGGATAAGGTGGTTGGCGTCAAGGCAGGTGTTATGAAACAGGCTTGGGGCAGGGGGAGGAATTGTGGCCATGTGCAGAGCCAGGACAGCTCCATGGGAGAAGGACGTATTGATGGAATTTTCATCTACTGAGAGGGGACACCAATGTAAGATGAGAATCCCAAGATGTTGAGGCACGTGATCTATTCACGGCACATAAAGGCTGCCATCGTGTTCAGCAGACTCAGAATGTGAGGCTGGAGTAGTGGCAGGTGACTGGGACACGTAGTTTCTTCCCAAGATGAGAACATGACTTCCGATGACGTTGGGTGTCTCTTCTGGAATTGTCCTCAGGGGAGAATTGTTTTGGTCACACGATAATAGCCAGATATCTGCCTGCAGGAAGTAATGCCCTCTTTGTGTAAACCCTCAGACGTGTCCTCCACTAAGTAATTCATCGCCTTTTTATCAGGCTTTATTGTTGCCATATTGACCAAGATGATCTCTGTGTTAGAATCATAGAATGGTTTGGGTTGGAAAAGACCATTAAATGGCATCGAGTCCAACCACCCTGCAACGAGCAGGGACATCTTCAATGAGATCAAGTTGCTCAGATCCTTGTCCAACCTGACTTTGAATGTTTCTGCGGATGGAGCACATACAACCTCTCTAGGCAACCTGTGCCAGCATCTCACCACTCAGCATAAAAATTTTCTTCCTTCTGTCTAAGTGTGAATCTACCCTCCTTTAGTTTAAAACCATTACCCCTTGTCCTATTGCTGGGCCCTATTAAAAAGTCTGTCCTCATCTTTCTTATAAGCTTCCTTTAAGTACTGGGAGGCCGCTCTAAGGTCTCCTTGGAGCCTTCTCCAGGCTGAACAACCCCAACTCTCTCAGCCTGTCCTCACAGGAGAGGTGTTCCAGCCCTTTGATCGTTTTTGTGGCCTCCTCTGGACCTGCTCCAACAGGTCGATGTCTTAGAAATGGATGTGAATCCTGCAAGGCTGTTACTAATCAGGGGTTTATACAGATATTGAGGAGATACTGACATTTAATGTGTAGTTGGGTCAGGAAGAACGTCTTCTGCACTAAGTCCCTTTTACATGCCATGTCATGCCACGATGACTTTGTAAGCTTCCATGGTGGTTATGTGAATTTGAGAGATTCATACTTTTGTGAATGGGGAGGAATCTGTCGCAGAAGCTTTTCCAGCATGGGATGACAGTAATATTCATGAGATTTACTTAACAGGATGCTCTTCTGATACAGTACGTTATGGTACGGTACAGGATATCCTTCTGCCAGTGTTTTGTACCTGATTTATCTGTTAATAAAAATCTCCCGAAGACCTGAGTGATGTCTTCAGAAGACTCTAACACGGTAGAGAAGATTATTCTAATGAAGACTTTGTGCACGCTCGGAAGATTTGGTTGAGGGAAGCAATCAAGACAACGCTCAAGGCGTTTTTCTGAGACGTGCAATTCACAGCTGAGTCCTGAATTTTAATAGTAAAGGAAGTCCCAGCCAGGTAGAAAAGGTATCGTTGACTCATGTGTGTGCTATTTTAGGTATGAAGCTTTTAAGTTGTATGCTAACGCCTGGGTTTCATTCCACTGCTTGTAATCCAGGAATGCTGCATATGAAAATCTCTGCTCACATAAAAATAATTCACCTATTTAAGGGGTTTTCTGAAATTTTGGTTTTGAGCTTGGTAGTGGGAGAAGATGGTTCCTGCTGTTCAGAGAGTAGCGAATT
The DNA here is from genome assembly GCF_965140245.1 of Athene noctua. Lineage (NCBI taxonomy): Eukaryota > Metazoa > Chordata > Aves > Strigiformes > Strigidae > Athene > Athene noctua. Next base: position 3,143,122 of record NC_134065.1, on the reverse strand, counting down.
CCTCTCAATATTTATTGAATTACCCATTCCAGTATCAGGGAAAGGTTCCTACACATCGTATGGAGAGGTGTGGTTACAGATGATGGAACTATGCATGCTTCATTCACTCTGTGTCCTTTGAGTTTTATTTACCGTAACCATTTAGTTTTATAATAAAAAATGAGCTAATTGAGGCAGATGATCCGTCGGTGCAAGAAGGGATCATACTGCTCTGCTCACTCTCTTTAGACACGGTCTGATTTATGCCAATGGGAAGCATGGCCGGGCAGCTCTTTGCTTCCTAAATGTTCTGCTGCCCTACAGAAGCACGTCTGTAGCCAACAGGAGCCCGGGATGAAAGCACAGAACGTGGCACCACGATGAGGACAACCAAAAGACAAGATTTTTGCATTTTGCTTGATGCTAAGTTTTATTGTCTACAAGTCAAGAGAGAAAACGCAGAATGATCCCATTAACAGCAAAGGTATCCCAGGTCCCATACACCAAGAAGAGAATTAAGAGCCCCACTAAGAGCTGAATTTACAGAATCTAACAGCTCTTTGCCTTACGCAACGGGTCGTATATTCAAGTGCATTGCAGGTGTTCAATGATTAAAGGACAGAAAGAAGAAGAAAAGTTTGAAAAGAAGAAAATCTCTAGGTGTTTACTCCATCATGGTGTGAACCACCAACAAATGCACAGGTTTTCATCTCCTTGTGCCTGTTCTTGCCCCACACCAGAGACGGGAGCCAGCAGAGCCGCTTTTGCCACGCGGACTTGGCTCAGCAACGCTTCTTGATTGCGGCGCAGCACTGCTGGATGGGAATGCTGTACTTCCTCATGGGACAGCAGTATTGCACGGGGCTGCAACACACCACAGCGGGCTTCTTCACCACGCAGGAGCAGCAAGACAGACATCCAGAGCAGCAGCAGGGGCGGCACACCTTGGTGCAGCAGACGGACTGCTGGCACGGGTCGCAGCAGACGGACTGCTGGCACGGATTGCAGCAGGGCTTCTGGCACGGGTCACAGCAGGACTGCTGGCACGGGTCACAGCAGACGGACTGCTGGCACGGGTCACAGCAGGACTGCTGGCACGGGTCACAGCAGGGCTTCTGGCACGGGTCACAGCAAGACTGTTGGCACGGGTCACAACAGACGGACTGCTGGCACGGGTCACAGCAGGGCTTCTGGCACGGGTCACAGCAGGACTGCTGGCACGGGTCACAGCAGGGCTTCTGGCACGGGTCACAGCAGGACTGCTGGCACGGGTCACAGCAGGGCTTCTGGCACGGGTCACAGCAGGACTGTTGGCACGGGTCACAGCAGACGGACTGCTGGCATGGGTCACAGCAGGGCTTCTGGCACGGGTCACAGCAGGACTGCTGGCACGGGTCACAGCAGGGCTTCTGGCACGGGTCACAGCAAGACTGTTGGCACGGGTCACAGCAGGGCTTCTGGCACGGGTCACAGCAAGACTGTTGGCACGGGTCACAGCAAGACTGTTGGCACGGGTCACAGCAGGACTGCTGGCACGGGTCACAGCAGACGGACTGCTGGCACGGGTCACAGCAGGGCTTCTGGCACGGGTCGCAGCAGCAGGACTGCTGGCACGGGCTGCAGCAGACGACCTTCTTCTGGCACGGGTCGCAGCAGACCGTCTTCTGGCACGGCTGGCTGCAGCACACCGTTTTGCTCTTCACGACGGAGCAGCATCCCGTGGAGCAACATCCGGTAGAGCACATGCTGTTTATGGTGTAGTGGAAGCTGGAAGGAGCGAGGACCTGAAACACAGTGTACTTTCAGCTACAGCTCACCTTTCCAACTACATCGATGTGTTTTATGTTGGCGTGTAAACGCTGCTGTCTAGGCCCTATCACACACTGCTCCCTGTCTTGCGTTGCAAAAAAAAAAAAAAAAAAGATCCTTACAGAAATCAAGTCTCCCGTCGCTATCCCAACAACATCTGTGCATCTTTTGAACTATCCTGGGAAGTAATCCGCTTGTGCTCATCCATGAAGATCACTCCCCGAATTTCTATCCCAAGAAGCTTATTTCCCACCGTGCTCTCTCTACCAACCGTCCTTTGCAATAAGCAATAAACCAAAAAGCCTGGGAAAATCTGGATTTCGGAGTGAGCTGTACATCATAGAATCAGAGAATAGTTTGGGTTGGAAGGGACCTTTAAAGGTCATCTAGTCCAACACCCTGCGAAGATCAGATACAAAGACGTTTTCCGGTTCGTTGCTCGACGACAAGCAAATGAGACCCATTCCTACCAAGGAACACTGCTAACAGGTTAACACTTACCGTCCTAACTGAGTGGTGCAGTTGAGTGAGGAGCAAAGCACAGGGAGACCTTTTATTTAGCTCAAAATTGTCCTGCCGGAAATGAGGTACCCCACAGCAATTTGTGATTTACGCACTAAGCCTATACTTATTTGTTGAATGTGCCTTCATCTATTGAGTCTTTGCCTCGTTGTTTTTGACCAACCCCTCAATTTTGTGTCATTATCAATTTGTTCTGTAAATTTTTTACAATTTTTTAATGTCAAGTTAATTCTCGTGTGATGCTTGTGAACTGCTTAAAAGGTATGTTTCTGCTTATTTTGCATATGGTAATGCTGTTGCAGCGAGATAGTAGGTGGCTTGTTCACAGCTAGTGAATGCTCAGTTAACGTAAAAATCATAATTAAGATTGAGGAGCAGTGGATTCCAGAGGCATGCAGAAGCCTTCTGGACATCAGTCACTCCTCAATATGATTTTTTTTTAAAAAATAGAATTTCAACAAGTGTAATTCCATGGCTCCACGTTTTGTTTCTGAATGCAGAAATGGTGAAGACCGATTCTCTGGCCATCAGAAGGGCAAATGTGTAACAGAAAGTTCTTGACATCTCATCCTTTGCTGCCTCATCCCATCCATGCATGGGGAAAAAAAAAAAAAAAAATGCCCTTGACCGTACCAATATCAGAAATCTTAGGCACAAATTCATTATGGAAATCCGGAATAGAGTTTGGGTCAAATTAGAGTCCATATTTTTCCAATTCCTTTTTGACATATATAAATAAAAGCAAAACTCAAAACTTTTCTGGAATTTTTACATCCTGTTTCTGCTTAGCATAACTTGATCTGCAAAATTCCTTTTTCTTTTTTTTTTTTTTTTTTTTTTTTTTAAATTTCTAGTATGCCCTCAAGTAATGAAAGATCCACCCACGGATGTTATTTTTGGAATAACTCTGTGCTCAGTTCTGTCACCCATTGGCAGTCATTAGTGCTGATGTTAATGATCATGTTGCAATTATTCATTAATGATGTTAATATTTATTTTGCGCAAAAGCCTGAAGGCCTCACATGATGCCTTGAGCATCTTTAGGATTTCAAATTAAACTACGTCTTCTTAAAAAATTCTCTCTCTCTCTGGTCAGAGGAATTCACAAGACTTGGGACCGTGGCTGACGTGATTAAATGTTTTGCTTCTGAGATCACCCCGAGGAGAAGGGCTGCTCCTGCTGCTGCAGGGCTGTGCATCCGTGGAAGCGGAGCATCAAAGGACCCGTGACCACCCTCTCCTCCAGCGTGCAGCTTCACTGGAGATATCCTGATTTCTGCTGTGGTGAAGGACAGATGATTTAGGATGTTTCTGCCTAAAGCGCGATCCAGATCGCAGATGCTGAGGACAGGGTGGGTCGTTGTGAACCTTCAGTTTGACTTCTGGTGACATAAAGCATCTGTTTCCACTGAGTTCATGCAGTTTTTATTCGGCCACGTCCCAGCTTTTAGAAAGCTACCCAGTCTTGTTTCAAAGAATTCAAAGGACCGTGAAGTCACCACTTCTTCAGGCAAGCTCTTTCCAATGTTCCCATCCATTACAACATAGGCTTCACTTCCTAGTCAGTTTGGCTTCATGCTAATGACCAGCTTAGACTAGGTCGTTGCCATAAATTATAATCTAATTAGTGATAGAGATTTACACCAGATGAGTACCTACATCTCAGCTGACAATAATAGAGGCTCGTGCCAATCTGGGAGGTGGCCAAGGGGGGATTTCTGAGCCTGCAAAGAAGTGACAGGAGACTCTGACATTAGAGACGTGGGCGATCCTGAGCAGTGAGGTAAAATAAGAGTTGTTGATCAAAATGAGGCAGTTTGTACAGACCTGGTGCATCCAGTGTCCCTCTGAGTCAAAAAGCCACTGCTGCTATTAGAGTTGGATGTGAACATCAGAGATGTCTAAAGCCAGGTGAGACAGATCCACAGGCAGCTGGGAGACCCATAACCGATTTTACAAGAGCAGTTTTACAAAAGAAACTTCAAATTAGATTCAAAAGAAGATCCCAATTAAATTTCCCAGAGTGAATGAACTTAGCAGGCTCTGTAAGATGCCCAGAGTAACACCACTCTGTTTGGATTTGAGAATTACGGATGAAGTGAAGCAATCCTCGCCATGAAACAGCTAAAGCAAATTCCTCCTCATTAATCCTTAGGCATTTGCGCATGGTTTATCCTGGTTGTGGAAATCTGCTGTTACGTTATTTAACACACATTCAACAGAGCAGAAATATTCCTCTAAGCTATCTAGAGTGTTAGCTATGGAGGACTTATCTTGTCGAGTATCTACGATCTCTGATTTAAAAAAAACCAAACCAACAAACCCACAAAAATCTAACAAGATAAAGCATCCAGAAAGGTTTTGGTCCTCGATGTTCCAGGTGTCAAACCTCTCTAGGACTGACAAAAGCTGAGAAGGGAAGAGAAGGGAAGGGAAGGGAAGGGGAGAGGAGAGGAGAGGAGAGGAGAAGAGAAGAGAAGAGAAGAGAAGAGAAGAGAAGAGAAGAGAAGAGAAGAGAAGAGAAGAGAAGAGAAGAGAGAAGAAAAGAGTTTTTTTCCTGTTTCCCTGTTACTGCTCCCATTTCTCATCCTTAAGTTAACAGGAATTTCAAGCTTGAGCACAGCAGCAAGCGTAACCAGTTCAGAGGTTTTGGGCCTTTTGTGATATACGGAAAAGGAAGAGGAAATAAAAAGGAAATAAAATGCGCTGCGACTAGTCACAGAATAGAAAGTTGGAGGCCTGGGGCAGCAAGAGAAAGTGAATGTATATTCTTGAAGCCAAACCCACTCCTATGGACAGAAGGCCTTACTGACTCAGCACCCAACTGCGGAGTGGTAAAGAATGAAAAAGCAAAAGAGTTTTGAATATAACTGCCAAGGGTCGCGTGAAAATGAGCCACCGCTTAGCAATGGCAACAGCTTGGATGTAGGTGAGTAATTAATTGCTCTCCGCATCCCATTTGCGACTTTTCCTTTTCGGCTGCTCCTCTATAATGACAATTTTCTCCGTAACTTATAAATAACAAATTCTAATTACTTATATACACCAACTGGTCATTTACTAGCTACTTGCCGTGCCCAGCTCATCCAGCCTATTTCCCATGCCTGCCCTGGGATGGATGAATCACGCTGGGGAAACCTTCTCTCATTTCACACTGTAGAAATTGTTTAATTGGGGGTGTTCCAAGGCAGGTTCCAAACCCGGCAGGATTCGCTTTGTTTTGTTTCCAAATATAGCAGCGGCTTTTAAAGATCGCGTCTGCAATAAAAACATGAACGTGCAGGCCGGGCCCCTGGCTGTAACGCTGAACCCCCAGTTCTATCTGCTGAGCTCAGTGCAAATACTCGTTTTCACAAGGAATTAACTCAACGTGTTTCTCCCAGCCCTCTTCATCCTGGCATCACTGGTGGGTGCCATGGGCATTTTCCTTGCCTTCCGCGCTTCCTTGGCATTCCTCCAAATTCATTTATTTTTACCAGTGATCCAAACATGGCTCTAAAACCGTGTGGAAAAAAAAAAAAAAAAGATGCTGCCAAACAAGCAGATATGATGATGTGGTGACTAAAACCATCCAGAACTGTTAGGTAGGCTTGAAATCTAATTTTTATTTTCTTGCTGAAGAATGAAGCGACAAAGCGAGGAAGAAACTATTCCCAGCAGACAGTGTGCTTTGAGTTGGCAGAAAGAAGATAAAAAAGCTCATTAAACCAAGAGACTTCATCCTAAAGACACGCTACCGTACAGCTGTTGGAATTTCTTGCAGAGAAGCGGCTGGCAAGCGATGAGCAAGGAGACGAGCTTGAGGCTTTGGGTGAGGAGGGAGCAGGTGGGTCCTGGTGTCGGGGCCGGATCCTGCTGTTAGTACTTGGGGCATGTCGGCGGCAGCTTGCAGATGTTCTTGGTGTACTGGGGGCAGTAGGGCTGCATGGGGGGGCAATAGCGCTGCATGGGGGGGCAATAGGGCTGCATGGGGGGGCAATAGGCCTGAACGGGGGGGCAGCAAGGCATCACGTAGCTGTACTTCTGCACAGGCTGCCTCTGGATGGTGTAATGGCAGGAGGGTCCCGAGTTGTGGCAGGAGGAGTGGGATTCGTGGCAGGAGGTGTTGTGGTCGTGGCAGGACCCGCGGGAGCACATCTTTCCGGAGTATCAGCAAAGCTGTCAGGAGCAAGAGATCAGTGTGGGTGAGAGGGCTCACCCAGAGTCACTTCTTACATTTCCTCCCCCATCCCCCCCCCCCCTTTTTTTTTTTTTTTTAAATAATATTTTTCCTGAGATCCCCAGCGAACGGTTTCTCTCTTTTTGCCTGCCTAATCCAGACCGAATGCACTCTCTATCCTGCCCGATCTGCAGGGCTTGCTCTGGCAATTGCTGTGTGAAGCTTGGTCCCTGCAAGCTGATGCAATGAGCCCCATAAACCGCTCCCAAACTCCTTTGTAAAACAGCACAGAGCTCGTGTTGCCGGAGGATCCCTTCGTGTACCCTTGCTGCACCTTCCCTGGTGACCCCCATCCCTCCATCTGCCCTTCACTCCTCCTGCCTCAGAGCACCTCAAGGGTGCAAGCAGAAGGCATTTCACTAAGTCCCAGCTCCCAGGAGATCCATAAAACCCTCTAGTGGAGGTTTCTTTTCTCTCAGCCTGAACAAAAATCGTAAAATTGGTCTTACCCTCTTCAGCTTCAGAAAGAAGTGTCTGGAAGCGAAGGTGAGCGACTGAGGACGACTGGGCTGAGCGATCTTTTATACGGCTCAAAAAAGTTCTCATCTCGGATATGAGACACCTCTTTGCAATGGCGATTTAATTATTTCCGCACTAAATCCCGCAGATTGTTGCGTTATCCTATTTTTAGCATTTCCTCTTTGACACGCTGTATTTCATCCCGTATGTAATTCCTAATGTATTTCCTATAGGGATTTTGGAAGGCATTTCTTTCCTATTTCCTGGAGACTGACACTAATCTCACAGGTGTTAATTAGCCTGCCAATGGGTAATCGGGATTGCATCAGTGACAGAAATGTCTTTAAGTCTCAGAAATGCTGACTCCTGGGGTAGGCCTACCGTCTTGTGCGGGTGACAGCTCAGGGTTTTAATTTATGCGTTGTTAAATGCCAAGAGGAAATGGGATTACCAACTGCAACTCATGGGTATGGCACGATGCTGGGAAGTCTGGCATGATCTCTTCGGTTCCCTGTACAGGAAAAAAAAAAAATAAAAAAATTTCTGATTCTTCACATATTCCTCGACTTGCCAGATGACTTGGCTGACCCCATCAGACTGTTCCGTATGTATCAAAGGTTATTTAGGACTTAAGATCGGAGAAAAATGTCTGGTGATAAGCTTTGTACAAAGTACGAGCGTGTTAGGTTTTCCTGTTCCTTGTTTTTTCCTTTCCTTCACTGATTTCTTAGTTTTTTCACCTGACCTCGCCTGCAGAGATGTCGGGAAAGCAAAGAGTTCAGAGAAAAGGAGCATCTGAGCTGAAGTGGGAGCAAACATTGAGTTCTGTCACTGGTGGTGAAATGATGGGCACTAAAGATGGATTTATAATCCTGTTTGACTCCGTTGTTGAAGTATAAGAAAATGAAGCTTGTAACTCATCGACTTTGGAAAATGTTACCCATTAGAGTAATTTGTTAACTGCTAGCAAGAAGCTCTCTCTAAAGTAGGGGTGTCCTACAGCTTTTCTTCAGGCTATAGGTGATATAATTGCTTGTGGTGAGTTTTGTGTAGCAAAGGAGTATTGCACGAATTCCTCAGGGACATTTTGTGGTTCAGTTGCGGGTCCAAAACCAAGAGAAGCTGCAGCTGCCCAGTGGGTGAAGCCAGTGCTTGTGTGACAGTTCTCCTTTCCTCCGTGCTTTGGCCTGGAGCATCGCACCTCCAAAATCTTTCTACCTCCTCAACAGCCTTCCAAAGCTGGCTTGTCCTAAATTACATCCACTCAATGTTTCGGAGTCTTTCAAATTCAGATCCTGCTAGAGAAAACATTATCCCCAACGAGTTATCATCCACTGCTCACAGTTCTTTGAGGGGAACATGGAAGGGAAACCAAATCTACAGTGATGAAATTTCATTTTTAGGACAACGTGGTGGTTGATACTCGCTCAGTTAGCTTCAACAGCATTTGGTTTACGAGCTCTCCATAATAACATATGGTCACGTTCAGATCTGTGCTGCAGAATGCACAAAAGTTTTACATGAGATGGACCTTCTCTGGGCTAACCCATTTCTCTGCTCCAAAATATACACTAGTGACAAGCAAGACTGGAATACGAAAAAGAAGTTTGTGACTTGTGTTTTCAGAGGCTCAGAGGTATTAAGATATTTGAAAATATTTATATGCCCAAGTTTTGAAGTTGGCTTGGAGTAAATTATTGCATGGATTGAGTAAGAATATTAACAGCTGTGAACTACTTATTCCTCTTTCATTTAAAGAGCTATGTTTGTCTCCAAAACAAAAGAGTTTGCATTCGGTTGTCTTTGATCTTGTTGTTTTCAAAACGATGGACAAAAAAATCTGCATAGACCAGCTCATCGTCTGGTGCAAGCAGGGGAAGCTTTGTTCTGCTCAGCCCTTTAGGTCCATGTAGGATTTTGGTAGTTGAGAATTTTTTCCTCTACTAATGAGTCTGTTTTCTTCCCAAAATGAAAGTGGGAATTTTTGTTATTGACCCCTAACTGTCGGGGCATTCTGTCAATATGAGGAAATTCAATGGAAAAATCCATAATAATAATAAGTCTAGAGAAAAAAGTGAATAAAGAAATTGAAGGACAATACAGATCTCGTGACTTGAAAGATTTATTGTTTCCCACACCCAGATGAGTCTGAAACAGAAGTGCCTGGCATAGAAAGATTCCCAACAGTAATTATACACAGAAAATTAGAAGGGACATTTCCTGAATAATTAGAAAGAATGACATCTTGAATGATAATTAGGAGAACAATTCATCCAGATCAGCGGTGATGCACATGGCAGAGACCCAGAGATTTCAGTAAGGATGAGATGATGCATGGCCACAGCGTCCAAGGGAGGAGCGAGCCGGTGGGTCCTGGTGTCGGGGCCGGATCCTGCTGTTAGTACTTGGGGCATGTCGGCGGCAGCTTGCAGATGTTCTTGGTGTACTGGGGGCAGTAGGGCTGCATGGGGGGGCAATAGTGCTGCACGGGGGGGCAATAGGGCTGCATGGGGGGGCAATAGGCCTGAACGGGGGGGCAGCAGGGCATCACGTAGCTGTACGTCTGCACAGGCTGCCTCTGGATGGTGTAATGGCAGGAGGGCTCCGAGTCGTGGCAGGAGGAGTGGGATTCGTGGCAGGAGGACCGGGATCTGTGGCAGGAGGTTTCGTGGCTGTGGCAGGGCCGGCGGGAGCACATCTTTCCGGAGTATCGGCAAAGCTGTAGGGAAGAGAGAGATACCGTCAGGCTGCTCCACTCTAACCTTCTGCGTATTCCTTGGCTCTTTTTCTGTAGTGGTTTGGGAAAGTTGGTTTTCCTCTGTTTTGTAACGGATATCTCGACCCTGAAAGTGATACTGCCTTGTCTTTTGGGGGATACTCTATGATTGTCCAGCTCTGATGGGAATTTCCCTACCAAGACGCTACTGTTGCCTTTTAAAGTTAAAAATTACTTCTAAAACCGCACTACTTGTCTGAGATATCTGGCTCCATCACCAGCTACTTTGGGAATTAATTCCTTGCTGTGTCCTAAAGACTCTGTGTCTTTGCAGATCCGGTCCTTCGATTACTCCTGTTTTTCTCTCATCGCATTTGCTGTGAACATACCCTTTGTGTAGCTATGTTAAAGCACCCAGCCACCAAACCCAAGAGATTTCTAATACAAAGGCAAGGTCTAAATACAGAACTGGTCAGCTAGAATTCCTGTGTGTGTTCCTGCTTCTCAAGAGTAGATAAATCGGTATAATCCAACTTACCCTTTGTTGGAGCAAGCAAGATGAAGAGCACGGAGAGCTGATGCTGACTGAAGGAGGAACAGGGAATGGCGAACTTTTATATCTTCCAAAGGGCTGTCCGAGAAATTATGCACCTCTTGGCAATGCTAACAATTATGTAGTCACGTTCATACTTATCTTCTGTGTGTAGTTTTTAGCATTTCCGATTTGACAGCGTCAGGAAAAACAATTATGACTTTTTCCTTAATATGTTAATGGGCAACGAATTTCCCAACATGCTTTATAAGGGAATTTTGAAGGCTGTTGCCTATTTACATATTAAAAATGAACCTAACCCTAGAGTTATTAAGTGATTTGTCGTTGGGCAACCGGTGTTGCATCAATGTACAATTCAAAAGCGTTGACTCCTACTCTGCGTGCTGCCCCTTGGTCTGCATGGCAGACTCACATTTTGATTGATATGTTGTTGTTTCTTTTTTTTTTTTTTTTTTTTTTGTGACACAGGGGACTGTAATTAACAGCCACAACTCACATGGACTTAGAGGCAAGTCCTGTTGACCAGCTCAAACTCATCTAACGCCTCAACACCGGAGATGAGGCTAGAAGGACGTCCCTAATTCCAATATTTTTCATTCCGTTTGTGAGTCCACCAACCATCAGTTGTTTTTCCCTTGTGCCATGATATTATCCTGTTTACACTCCTCCTAGAAGAAGGGGATTTCATATCCGAAGCAGAAAAAGTTTTTGCTGGGAAGCTATCACCTGCTGGCATCCTGTTTCCAGATCCTAAATTGCTTTGGGCTTTCTTAAGCAGTTTTATAATTTTTACTCATTGTAGTATTTCACTATTTACTACCAAGTTGCTCTCGCAGCGGCCCAAGACTTTACTTTAGGACAATGGAATGGGTAATTGCTCCTTTCCTGTGACTTTTATCCAGTTGGATGCTGCAGGAACTCTGTGGGAACATCCCATGGGTCAGTCTTGATGCAACGAGAACAAAGAAGTCCTAAAAGTTGCTTACTGAGGAGCAGTTATTCCTATTGAGATAGTCTTTGTATCTTTTAGGGTTTATTTTCGTGTGAAATTTGTGAAGAAAAAATAAATTTGCTACTCCGCCGACAGTTTTGTGAGATGCTAATTTATTCTCAATTGGAAAATACACAAAGGAAAGCATGGTTTCGTGTTCTGGTTGGGGTTCTTTTTATTTATTTTTCAAGGCCATGATTCAGCCAAAAAAAAAAAAAAGAAAAAAGATTTTAAAAGAAGTCTTTTAGAGCTAGCCCTTGTTTAGGAAAAATCTCACTTGCCGTCTTCAGAAAAGCACTGTGAGCTATGAGAAACGTGGAAATGGGTCATCTGGATTGATAAAACAGTATTTTTGGGTAAGACCCTTCTGGCACTTCTCCATTATGCAGGGTGCGTTCATCTCACCCTTTTCTAGGTATTCAAAGTTAATAATTTAAGCTGAAGCTAATTGTTGAGCTCTTTGTGAAACTGATGTCGAGAAACAGGCACCGGCAGAAGGAAGCGAGCAATCCTGTTCTAGAATAGATGTCTCAGCTAGATGGGCTGGCGACTGGAAAGATAAGGATAGTCTTAGGTTGTAAAAAGTAGAGAGAGATTTAGCGTTTATTTTTAAGTGCGTGCAATTTTTCATTGAAAACAGTCATTTGAAGCTCAGTGAAAGAAGGAGGGTTAGAGAAGGCCTCTAGGCGCCTATTTGCATTTATTAGACACCTCAAAATGTTTGTAATTCTGAGTCAGAGTGACAAACGATTTATGTGCTGCTGAAGTAGGGAACTGAGAAAGTCTGAGGGGTAGAGATGAGCTCCCTGTAAGATGTCCATAAATGCACCATCTGCCGCAGAAATGCTTCTGGAATGACTGGCTTTTGTTCATTTTGGAACTTTAGGATGTGGGCCTTTTGTGCAAAGTTTGAGAAGAATGGGAAGCAGTGATGAAGAAGTCGGAGGTAAAGATAATTGTCAAGTCAAGACGTCAAAGAATAAACAAATCAACCTTTTTCTACTTTTGGAAATGAAATTTTATTTTTTTTAATCTGCATATTCCGAAGGTTGACATGTCGTGTGTAAGACACTGACAGCAGAAATCATGCCCAGTCTTTTGGAAAAGAACATAAGCTGGGTCTTGCATGTTAAATAAATTATGATAGATATCATAGATATCTAGATATGATAGATACGATTTATATTTTGAAGAAAATTCTAATCACAGATGAGGTATTTGAGGATTCAAGAATGCCAAAAATGGGAAAAGAGAAACAGCGATTCAGTTTAGACATCGAGAGCATCCAAGGGAAGAACGAGCCGGTGGGTCCTGGTGTTGGGGCCGGATCCTGCTGTTAGTACTTGGGGCATGTCGGCGGCAGCTTGCAGATGTTCTTGGTGTACTGGGGGCAGTAGGGCTGCATGGGGGGGCAATAGCGCTGCACGGGGGGGCAATAGGGCTGCACGGGGGGGCAATAGGGCTGAACGGGGGCGCAGTAGGGCGTCACGTAGCTGTACTTCTGCACAGGCTGCCTCTGGATGGTGTAATGGCAGGAGCGTCCCGAGTTGTGGCAGGAGGAGTGGGATTCGTGGCAGGAGGTTTCGTGGCTGTGGCAGGGACGGCGGGAACACATCGTTCTGGGTGTAAAGCTGTAGGGAAGAGAGAACCGGTCATGCTGGCACAGAGGCCTCAGTGTACGTGAGCGTCCCTGCTTTCTCTAATTTGCTTTGGAATTCCCATTTTCTTCCTAATTTCTAGTTCTTCAGGGATAAAAAAGTGATTTCAATGCTGGTTAGGTACTGGGAGATGATTTATATCCCCCATTAAAACCGCAACCTTTTACAGATGCAATTTGCTTTTCAGAGAAAAATTACTCAGAACATCCATTGTCCGAACTCAGCCCCAGACCTTCTGGTGCCTCCTACTCAAAAACTCCGAAAGCCTCTTCTCCATAAATCCCTCTGACTGTCCTCCCTCGGTATTTTCCAATCTTTCTGTTGTTTTAGTTTGGTTTGAGCCCATATCCCACTTGTTATTTGCGTTAATAAAAGAGCTCGTGTGGGTAACAAGGACTTGGTGTCTGACATGACCGAGATCCAGAGGTGAGGAGTCAAAGTCATACTCCAACTTTACCAAAGCTTGTAGGAAAGCAGCTGGTTTTGTAAAGAGAAATAGAAAAAAAATAAATAAAATTGGACTTACCCCTTCAGCAACAGGAATGAAGGTGTAAAGGAGCGGAGAAGCGAATGAAGGAAACTGGGATGAGAGACCTTTTATAGTCTTCCAAAGGGTTATCTGGGACATGAGACATCTCTTGGCAAGAGTAACCTAATTACATATCCCAGCCCATTTCTATCCGCCGTATTCAGCTTCCGACATTTCCCTTTGATGCCCTGTGCTTTTAGCATTGTAATTGTCCCGTGGGTTATTAATAGAAGCCTAATTCCTTCACCTCCCTATGAAAGAGATTGGAAGGTATTTCATGCAAAGTGACGCTAATACTGAAGAAACTAATGGATCTGGTCACGGACAACAAGTATCAAGCGGAAGAGATGTTTTGTAATTCAGATGTACCAATTCCTCAAGATGTGCCGGGATGTCACATGGACCAAGAGCTAAACGTGATCACGTCTCCATGTGAAGGAAAAATGATTACTGAGGCTAACTCACGTGGATTATGTTTAGGGAAGGAATACTCCAGCTAGTATTGGTGCCCAGTGGCTACTACCAGGTATTTTAACGAGAGATTTGGCCTTAGCCCAAAGATGCCCTTCATGAATTATTTCTTCCTGCCTCCATGGTATGTCCTATCAAGGATTTCTTTTATTCTTGTGCGGTGGGTTGACCCTGGCTGGATGCCAGCTGACCCCCAAAGCCGCTCCATCACTCCGCCTCCTCAGCTGGACACAGGAAAGAAAATAACAAAAGGCTCATGGGTGGAGATAAGGAACGGGAGATCACTCAGCAATAACCATCACAGGCAAAATGGACTTGGGGAAATCAGTTTCATTTGTTACCGATCAAAACAGAACAGGATAACGAGAGATAAAACCAAATCTTAAAACCACCTTCCCCCCACGCCCCCTCCATTCTTCCTGGGCCTAACATTTTACTTCTGATTTTCTCTCCCTCTTCCTCCCAGCTGGCACAGGGGGGCTGGGGGTTGGAGTTGCGGTCAGTTGTATCTGCCGTTCCGTCCTCCTCTCCCCACACTCTTCCCCTGCTCCCACGTGGGTGCCCCGCGGTGTCACAGCCTCCTTTGGACATTCCCTTGCTCTGGCGTGGGGTCTTCCACGGGCTACAACTAAAGATCTGCTCCCCTGTGGACTTCCACGGGGCACAGCTGCTTCACCGTGGGCTGCAGGGGAATCTCTGCTCCGGTGCCTGGAACACCTCCTCCCCCTCCTTCTTCATTGACCGGGGTCTCTGCAGAGTTGTTTCTCTGCATCTTCTCCCTCCTCTCTTCGCCTACACTTGCACGGTTGTTTATTCCCCCCTCCCCGTCCCCCCCGTTCTTAAATATGTTATCCCAGAAGTGCTACCACCACCGCTGACGGGCTTGGCCTTGGCCAATGACGGGTCTGTCTCAGAGCTGGCTAGTGTTGGCTCTATGGGGCATGGGGGAAGCTTCTAGAAGCTTCTCACAGAAGCCATCCCTGTAGCCTCCCCCCCTACCAAAACCTTGCCACGCAAACCCGATAGATCTTGCTATAGAATCTGCTTTAGTCTAATTCTGCAATATGGTGCTGATGGCAGTGATATCGAATCCTGGAGCAGATTGGTTTGAGGTGAACCCACCAACCTAAGTCCTGCTCACACTCCTAGAGGTATAGTTATTTTCTGTTCCTATTTTCTTCTGTTGTTCTTTAATGTACTTATATTTTCTTTTTTTTTTTTTTTTTTCCTCCAAAATTTTAAACAGAACTCGTCTTTAGTTTACTTTCTGGAAATTTATAGCAGTTGAGATGGTGAAAAGGTGGCCACATGGGCCATGTGTCTGCCTCCAGAGTAAGGTTTAAGATCTTTATTTTCACAGTAATGTCGGAGACGGTATTTGGACTACTAGATCGGGCAGAGCATTAGTGTTAGTATTCCTTTCAGTACTCAGCCACGGCATCTCTGCAGCTCTTATGGAAATATGAATTAGACAGGGCTGTAGCTCAGGAAAAAAAATAAACAAAACAGTGTAATGTGGTAGAGGTAGATGCTTCTGATCCTGGATTTTCCTCTGAATCATGGATGAACTTTGGTCTTCCTTTCCGTGTCTATGTACAGGTCATGCCCATCTAAGCCAGCAATTACAGTTTCTTGTCCCATAAAAGGCAAGAATGTGTCAACACCGGGATGGTATTCTGGATTAGACGTGAGGCATAATGGATTTTGGGTGATGCTCTACTGACTCACTGGGATCCCTCAAACAGGTCCATTCACATCTGTGCTTCGGTATCACAACGTACAGAATGAAGCTGTAAGTACTTTGCCACAAAGTTTTATTTAGGCTGTAGTTAGGCAGCGCCTTTAGAACTCTTTGATCGTGTATGGGAGCAAATCTGCTGTCATATAAAAGAGAGAAGATAGTAAAAATTAAAAAAAAATAAAATGTGTCAGGTGTAAACATGGAGAATGAAGGGCAGCAAACAAATCTGGCTGTGGTCAGGGGAGAGCAGAGCCCCCATTCCTCAGGAGTGCCTCACTGCTGAAGCCTCCGGCTCTATAAAGTTCTCGCGTTTCAGGCCATTTTCTTCAGTTTGACTTTACTTCTCCTGTCGCACTCCTGTTGTCGGCTAAGGTACGCCATTTCACTGATGATCTGGAACATTTATGGAAACTTATTGACTTTTTACCCACTTGATTTGGCTCTGCTTAAACCCAAACTGCTTGTTTATCGTAAATAGTGCAAGAGAGAGATACTTTCTATGGAATACTTCTTGTATTTAGTGGATAAATACTATCTGATTACTGAAAATGGCATACAAATCAGATTTTTGGAAAAATATTGCAGTATCTAATATGCTGTCTTATAAGATATCTTATAGACAATGATAAAACAGGAGAGGGAAAAGAAATATCCAGATTTGCTGTAGGTAAGTTCTTACCTACAAGTACCTTCTTGTAAGTTACTACCTCCTTGTAAGTTACTCTACTTCTGGTTAGCCTCACTCATCTTGAAGTGCAGTAGATAAAAAAGGGGCATAAAAAAATATTGTCTCGCTTCCATCACTGAGCTGCTTTTCCTTTAGGTATACTCCACCACCCGAAATGGCATGCTCTTCCGGGAGAGAATCCTTCTTCAACTTGAACTCAACCTGGTATGACCCAGCCGGCTCCTGGTTGGACACGCGGCGCACACCCCTCTTCTATGCCTACGGCCCTGGCTGCTCCCGTGGCAGCGACTCATGCCGCCGTGGCCACGACTATCGGCACTATGGCTACCGCTGCCCAGTCTGCTCCGAGCCGGCACCGCGCCAGGGAAGTGGGTCTTGTTGCTGTGCCGGGGAGCTGGTGAGCAGCTACGAGGCATGTCAGAGCCATGGGGGATGCTTGGAGGGGTGTTGTGGAGGATGCCACAATTAACGGGAGACCAGGGGGTGTGGGACCTTCACCTTGGCGTGGTCCAGGACTCCCACGTTGCAGCAGCGCTGGGTGCAGCCACAACGGCGCAGCCAGAAATGCTCTGTAGGAGCCCAACACTCGCCCAACACGTGCTCTGCATGCAGGGCCTCCTTGCCTCTCGCTTTTCTAACGTTTGCCTTGGCTCTGTCATGCTTTTTATGGTCTGTTTCTTTCTCACTCTTCTCCCGCTGACTTAATGGAGCCACTGTCCAAAAAAAGCCCCGTCCTCTGCAGAGGTTGCCCTCGGCACAGGTGTCATTGCTGCTGTGGCCTTCATGGCAGGGGGAGGGTGGGGACAATTTCTTGCTGAATTTATGCAATCTGCTTTCTTGCTTCACTCCCCAGACGCGTGTGCTGAGATAACAAAACTCCAGCTTGGGAGAGATTTGCTGTCTCTGCTCCTCAGGCTCTTCCTAAGTGTCTCCTTCAATGAATGACACAACCTGCAGCGCTTCAGCTTAGCTGAGGGCGTAGGTGAAAACTTGGACTGCTTAGAAAGAATTAAGATAGGAGATTTTATCTCCCCTTCCCCCAAACACTTTCAGTCAGACTCAAGCCCAGCCTGGAGCCTCCGGTCTGGCTCAGTTTCAGCCTCCCGTTTGGCACAGGATGGGGTTGGCACTGGCAGAGGGGTATCGGGGTGTCTGGGGGGACAGGGACTGTCGGTGGTACCACACAACACCTTCACGTACAGTCAGAGCCACACGTCTGACCCTGTCGTTCATTCCTTTGCACCTGCAATCATGTACCTCGCATTCGGGAACGATGCTGCTCGTTATTTTAATTAACCGTAATAATAAAACAAGTGCTAATAATAAGTTTCTTGTTCCTTTCAAAGACTCGGCGCAAACCCTTTGCTAATTAAATATCTAGTGCATTACACACAATACTGCTCTCGTCTCACAGAGGCATCAATTCCTTCAGCAATCTGTCTCCCTGCTGGTGGATACTGGAGGAAAACCTGGAGGTGCAATGGGAAGTACAACTGCTGATTTTTATGGCCATCTGCCCATTTGAGATTCCTTTTATCTACATCTACGAGGGAAGCTCAGAACTTTTATGGTTTCTGCTTTGAAAATTGAGCTTAAACTTTGGTAGGAACTGGGAACATTTTTCTTCTGTCACAATCTTTCTCTCTTGTTTTCCAGGTGTTTACAGGACTAGAGTTCACAGCGGGAGTCAATGCTGCAGTACGTGACATGACTTAAACCCAGTTTTATTTTGCATCAGCCAGTATTTCATGTAGGCGGTAGGGACTCTTGCTGGGATTTTCAAAATACATAGAGTTACCTTGCACAAACTATCTATCTAACCCCATGTTCTCTATTTAGAACAGGCCAGAAGGAAGATTAATATGATGTAATCCTTCCTCTGCTTATAACGCCTTGTTTATGGTGATCAGTGATTTTCAGACTTCCTAGATGGTGTCTGCTTTTGTACTTGCTCACCAGCCAGGCACGTATTACAAAGCCAAAGCTTCTCTTTTAGCTCCTTCAGAACGTGCCTGTGAGGGTCCGAGGCTCAGGGCCAGCTGTCGTAGAGCCAAGGGATGGGATTAATGAGAGATGCTGATCTGCACCTTCAACCCCAGACAGCTTTTCCAAAGCCAGTGTCTGGATTTGTCTGGCCAAGTTTTGGGGAGTGGAGAGCTGAGCTTTGACACATCGCTGACACTGAAGTGCGATGGGAAGCAGGGGAAGCTCTGAAACGCAACTCTGGTTAGTAAAGGTGGGTTTGGGAAGGATTCTAAAGATGAGGAGGAGGGTGGAAAAACACTCGGACACTGGGATGTTTTGTGAGCTTTAAGTTTTAATATCACATCTTCGCTACTGGAGACAGAAGCAGGAAATTAATGAATTCAAATTCTCACGCGTGTGAGGGCAAATCACATTTCTGCCATGCTAATGCCACTTTGCGTTGTCAGGTGCAGGGAGAGGTAATACGTGCTGGAGGGAAGGGGCAGGGCCTGCCCAAGCTCAGGGCTGCATCTTGCGGAGGAGGTGGGGAGAGGTGCAGCTCCACAGTGTGCGCTGACTGATGGCTCGTCCTCGCCCCTTCACTTCTGCTGCTGTGGGGGCCACTGCACCGGCTGCTTGATCTGCTGCTGCTGCTGGCAGGGAGCGGGGGCCACCGGCACCTGCCCGGTGACCACGGGGCACTGCGGCTGGAGGACCACCACAGGTGTCACATCCTGCACGGCGCTCACTTCGTGGCACACGACCTCCTCAGAGCCGTGGCAGGACCGCTCGCTGTCGTGGCAGGAGGAGCTCTCGGTGCTGTGGCAGCCTCTGTCTCCACGGGAGCACATTTTTCAGTCGGTGTGGCAAACCCTGGGAAAAAGAGGCTTTTGTTAGGCGCACAAAGGGCAGCGTGTTTTCCCCGCTCTGCTTTCGGTTCAGATTTCCTCGATGTGTTTAGCAGCCTGCCGGGGCTCAGCAGGATTTGCCTGTTTGCCCAATCCCATTTCCCCAGCTTGGAGCTTCATTCCCGCAGTGCTGGATCAGCCCAAACCCTCTGAACACCCTCACGATCCCCCCCCCCACACCCCCCAACAGCCCTGATCTCCACTTCTGCTGGCTCCGTCAGCTGTTTCCTTGCTGTCCCTTGCTGCATCCCACAAATCCTCATGCAAGATACCCTGGGGATTATCTCAGGGCTCTGTCACAGAGGAGCAGATGCACTGTGGGCTGCCAGTTTATGCTGCACTGTCAAGAGGCATCTTGGCAAGGGTCTGAAAAGCTTGAAGTCTTGAGGGTCCCTGGCACAGCCGGTGAATTTACAGCCAGGACTGTGGGTATTAGAGCCTTGGCAAAATACACTTTCAAAGCCAGGTGCTGAAAATGAAGATACTCCTGTGCCTTCCTTTCTCCTTGGGTACTCTGCTCCCTCCATGCCCTGTGGATTCTTGGCTGGCCGGTGCCCAGTTTCCTGAGGCATGAGGAAAACCCTATACGCAGATCTAAAGCCCCTTCTGAGGAGAGCTGAGATTCCAAGGAGGCAGAAGGCACCCAGGATGCAGCCAGCTGAGCTGAAGGCTGTTCGTGCTACTCCTTCCCCTCATAGTTTAAATCTCCCTTCTCAGTCCTTTCCTAAATTTCATCAAGGACAGCTTAAGACTTTCAGCTGCTGAAGATTTCCGTCTTCGAAAGGAGCTTACTAAAGGAGTCAGACTCATAAATGCGATTAAAATTCCCTGCTTAAACCAAAGGTTTCTTATGAAAGATCAGCGTCCTGTCTCCCATTCATTCCCAAATCCCATTCTTTACTTCTTTATTTCCAGTTTGCCCTTTGGAAACTAGGAATCCTCAGCACAGAAGTAATCCAAATATAGCTACATGTGATAAGAACAATAAATTTTGCTTCTTAGCGTAGGCAGCCTTGAGACCAATTCTGATAGCACAAAATTGCCCCAGCCATCGAGGCAAGAACTTGGCTCTCAATAATCCCAGCGCCGGCAGACAGACCCGTCATACCTCAGCTCAGTTCAGCAGATTTTAATAAGAATTAAGAATTCTTTTTAATAAGAGAAGTTAGCGGTGGAGTAGAAACTTACCTTGGCTGTGAAGGCTCTGAAGGAGGAGTGGAGCCGAGTGAATGAGTTGGTCTCTCATCTGAGAACTTTTATACGGTTCCGAACTCTCTTCCTGAAAATGCAATAAACCCCTGGGGAAAAATGACCAATGTATTTACAAAACAGCCACACCTCTAATTATCTACCACCTTCAAAAGCTTATTCAACCCGGTTTCTTTGATTGACTTGTCATACAGTAGATTGTCTTCCTCGTGTTACACAGCTTTAATTGCCACCCTGCCCCATGCAGGTTGTAATGCACGAAGAGTGAAAACCGTGTGGGTGGCTTGACTGTCTCACCGTCATGCCAGAATGAGTTTTATATTGCAAAATGGATGGCAAAGGTGGTGCTTTTTTTGGGTTTCTATCCTCCTGAAACCTCTCACCCAAAGTCTGGCAGGGAGGAGAGGTCATGATGGCCGGTCACATCTAATTGCTCTTGGCAGGACTGGGGTCTTGCGCAGTGGACCAGAGCCATCGCTTTCACGTCCTCACCACAAAAATAAGTTTTCAGAAAGTCCTCGTCACATACCCTCTGAAAGCACCTTTAAAGTTGTCTTCACCCTGTAAGACATCTGCAGGCGCCAGAAGCTTAGCAGCTGAGGATCCCCTCTCGATTTCCTCTCTCTGACCGTGTCATTTCCCAGAGCAATCAGGATAATGAAGCCTGTGGCCACTGCGGCAGGCTCCAAGAGCCACAGTGGACAGTGACCTGTCAAAGGCAGGTAGCGGTCCAGGCCACTTGTGGAAAGTCTTGCTTATCCCTGTGAATACCCCGGAAAGGCAGTGAGGTTCCTCTACCTGTGTGCTTCTGCTTCATGTCTGTTTTTATCACCATTTCACTAATATTGACAGAGTTAACACTAATTTTCATTGCTGACATTTCTTCTGGCCCATACCAAAAAACCCCAGACAGAATTGCTCTATTAAAATTTCCATTTTTCTAACATGTTCACTTTTTTTTTTTTTTTTTGGTATTTGCCTGCCTCTGCAGCAGCCATTGTCCGCAGTGGGAATTGCATGCCTACAGAAGCCACTTGGGCAAACCTTGCAGTCATGAGTAAGCTGTGAGTAAAGTGCTAGCTCAGAGACCACTCACCCGGGCTCACCACGCATCTTGAGCTCACCCAACTCTTCCCTGGGGCAGGATGGGTGCACCCTGGGTGCAGAGCAGTGGACTGCTGCAAGCCTGGGGCGCTTGCCTGGCCCTGGTGCAATCAGCTCTGCAACCGTGACTTTGCAATAGCCTCTGTTTCTTCTTTTCCCTCCCATTAATAGCTTGGCCGTGAAACTTCAGCAGGACTCACTCTGTGTTTTTACTCATTTTGCATCTTAGCTCCCTCCACAAACACAGGAGTCACATAGTTGGGCAGAGATCGACTGAACATCTGAAGCAGAGCGGTGGCTCCCACTTGCTCTATCTAAAACAATTTAGTTTCTATCCAGAGGCGCCAGTTAGTGACTTTCATCAAGAAGCCAGATTCATGTTTACCGTTCAGCCTGCCTGTTTACAAACAGCCGAAGCAGAGGGGCCACGGCTTTTGCGAGCACCAACACGCTCGTGGAAGAGTCCTGCATTATCACCGTTCGTCAGCCGTGAGGGATGACTCGTTCCTCGCCCGTTGCACAATGACCGGGGAGGAAATCTGTGTGTGCAAGTGCGCATGTGTGTATCTGCGTGTAAAATCCGGCCTCCGCTGCTCCCAGCCTCGCGCTGGAGGTGAGATGCAGCTGCTCCAGTGTGCAGAGAAAGGCAGTGGGATGCAGCCCCAGCTCCTCGTGTTCAAGCTCTGGATGCAAGAGCATCCTCCTTCTCCCCTGGGTCCATCAGAATATTATATCCTCTAGCTCGTTTAACATCTAAGCTTGAGGAGTGCTTTTTGATACAAGCCTCAAAGAACCAGCCAGGTGGGACAGCGAATAAGAAATAGACTTTTTTTAATACTCTAAATGTTTTCTATTTTTGGGGGGAGGACTGAAATTTTGGGATGGTTTTTTGATCAGTTAGTTGTACAGATGAGAAGTTTTCAAATATTCCAGACTCTCATAGGTTTTCTGGAAGTGTCTTGGGAGTTGTTTGAGCTTTCTGACTTTGATGCACTCAGATGAAGTAGGGAAAATAGCAGAAATCAATAACGAAGTGGTAGATTTTAGAAGTATAAGTAGATGCAAATAAATGATAACGCTGTCTAATTTTAGGATGGAATTTAATCCGGCTGTTGACAAAACCTTGTGTAATGTTCCCTGCACCACAGTCTTAGAGCATTTTACAGCATGAAAGGTACCTGTTGTGGCACCAAACATGGGGCTGGAGCTCAGAGGATTTTGGTTTTCGTCATCTGTGGTGTTTTACAAACATTAGGGCAAAGTTTTCTTGATTTTCATTGAGATGAAAAGGTCAAAAATCCCCACAGGTGGGTGAAAGCAGCAATGGTAAAAAATGTTTTACAGTGTGACTTCATGCTATTTTGTCTCCCTTTTAAAAGGGCACAGATCTATGGATTTTTTTTTTTTTTTCCTTCATTACTAATTTTTGAAGAGTAAAAAAAACACCCACCAGAGAACAGTCCTGAAATATTTGTTAAATACCGTGTAACAACCAGCACTGGATGTTCAAGCCTCCCCCGCACTGTCCCATTAGCACAGCACAGAGGAACGATCTTCTTGTGCCTAATTTAGGGCCTGATCCTATAAAAAATGTCATGAAGCAGGTCGCTGTGAGGAAGCCACCGAGCTTGTTCGAGTTGCCTCATGCCGCTGGTGCAAGCTTTACGTGCTTCAGTTTACAACATCACCTGCAATCTCTTTGGGGACAGGAACCTGATGTGTAATTGTTTCCAAGTAAACAACCTTGCACTCCCGAGGTCACAATGTAAATAATAATCAGACGGAAATCAGCTGGGAGTTTTGCATATCTCCTTAAGATAGCTCGCGGAGTCTGGCCTGCGTACCCTTGCAGAGGGTCTTGGCAGGGCACAATGTTTTTATTTGTTTGGGATAGCACAGGGGATGCTCTGACCAGCAAGAGCAAAATTAAGAACCTTCTTTTGCTGTTGAAAATGATGGATTTTAATCCTGTTACAATATGGATTACATTTGAGTACGGCTGTAAAATATATATTAAAAATGTTGGAAGATAGATTCCTTGAGTATCTGTATTTTGAGTGAAGGAGCCAGAAATTAAAGAAATTATTCAGATGCTGAAATTTCCCACAGATTACGAAGTTTTTATTATTCTCCAACCCATGAGCAAAAATGGGACGGAGAGAAGAATCTTTTCCCGTCACCAAAACCCAAATCCCTTTTCCCAGCGGTGCTTGCAGCAATGCTGCTAGCACATCCCCATGAGAGGAACGTAAAGCTCCCTGACCGTAATGACACGGTCGGGGAAACGCCACATTGTGGCACATCCAGGGCACTTTGGCTTGAGCAGGGGCAGCTGCTGGGTCAGTCACTTCTTCTGGATGGGAAGCCACTGGCTGGTTTTCTTACTCTGGTGGTCCTCAATGTTGGGAATGACCACGGGGCATTTCTGCTGCATGGCCGGGGAGGACCCCTTGCCTCCAGAGCTGAACTCTGGGCTTGAGTATCCCCCGATGCCATAACTTGATCCTCCGCTGTAGCACCCTGATCCGCCACTGACCCCTCCTCTTGTTAAGGCCCTTTCTCTCGGTGATGCATCGTACCCGTACCCGTATCCTCCTCCAGCAGCGATGCCCAATCTCCCACTGTGGCAGCTGGGTCCTCCACCATCCCCTGAGCTGCCAGTGATGTTCCAGCCCGAGTCCTCACTGCTGCACCCTATTCCCCCCCCAGAGCCATAGACTGGGACTGCCCCCCCTGCAGTGCCCCAGCCAGATGTCCCCCCGTTGTCACCACTGGCTATTACAATAGATCCATCACTGCCACATCTGTACTCCCCTGCAACGCTGTAGGGGGATGATGTTGGCATGGGCTGGAAGGATGAAGGTCCCCGGCTGTAGATGACCGAACCTTCCCCACCACAGAAGAAGGAGCCATGTCCCTGGAGGTTTGAGAAGCCCCCGCTGCTGCTGCATATTCCTCTGTGGTGTGAGATCTCATCGCTGTAGCCCCTGTTCCGCCGGGCACATCTCCCTCGAAGATAGCGATAAATCTGAAAAAGGAAAAAAAAAAAACCACCCAAACCCAAACCTGCACTGTTTTGCTTCATTTTTGCGTCATGGCTGGTGGGGAGGTTTGAAGTGGGTGGTCAGAAAAGCTTTGTGGGGGCCTGCAACAATGCCAGGCTTTGAAACCGGGTACTGCCTAACTGCTCTTCAGATGCAAATGCGTTTTGACTCTTACTGGGACAGTTTTCCTTATCTCCAGGGTGTATTTCCAGAGAATCAAAATCTGAAATATATTCTTTTAACACCTGATAACTGCCATCTTCATGACCGTAATGGCAGAACTGCAAAAATGGAAAGGATTATCCTTTGTTTCCATTTTTAAACTGTTACAAGAGTAGTGGATCAAAATTTCCATGCCAGACGGTGTTGCGGGTTGCGTTATTGCCATCATTGTGTTGCACCCCCGAAGGTCTTTTACATAAGGCAATCGGCACAGCCATAGAGGTATGTGACCATTATGAAGTACCACGTAGACTTGTTATTAAATAATATCAAAAACGTGTCCCGCACGTTGCAAACACGTTCAAAACTAAACAGACTGTGCAGTTACCGTGTGCTGGTCCCACTACAGACTCATCTGGGTTTTCAGCCTGCTCAGCCTTATGGCTCCCAGTCCAGTGACCTGACTTCACCTTGCTTTGTAGTGATCTGATCCCAACCACAGCAAGAAACCATACAGATCCCCAGAACTTTGCTATGGATGCTCTGACAGCGTGGGTACTGCTGCAAGCACGTGTCAAGAGATCAGAGAAAACTCTCCCATGAATATGAGAAAATAAGACTCAGAAAAGAGCAAACTTACCCTCCTCAGCCATTGGAAACACATTTAGAAGATAAAAGTCGACTGAATGAGAAGCTTTAATGGACAGGAACTTTTATATGGCGTTTAGCATATATGGGAAGTGAGACACCCTAAGGAATGGCAAGGATTTATTTGCTAATCAAATTCTGATTTGAGTGTTTGCTTTGACTCATGACATCTGATCGATATCTTTCCTTCACGCTGCTTGTTGCGTTGCGTGCAGCGGTAATTGCTACTTCTGCTTAATGATCCTATTCCTGTGCTCCTGCCCTGAGCTACGGAGGATTATTTTGGCCCCCAGCGAGGTGGTGACACTGGGGGAGACTGGGGGAGGTGAGTGGGAGAATGGGTGTAAGGAAATTCTGAGGAAGAGAATTAGTGAATGTGGGGCAAAGAGTGGTGGTGACCCGGTGCTGCTCAGGGAAGGGGCTGAGAGACTGGACCAGCGCTGTGGCAGCGCTGGTGGCTCAGGGCATCACTGTAAGGGTGGGTGTCAGCAGCAGATACCCGGGAGAGGGGAAGCAAAGCATCTGGTGGCCACACAGCACCTTGATCCCTCCAACATCTCGCTGGTGGCTCCAGTGGGAGATTTTCTGAGGGAAACATTTGCAGCTGAACCAAAAGGGCGTCAAAAGTGAAGCGCCCAGCTTGGGTATTTTGTGAGGGTGCTAGAGATGCTCTGAGAACGATTAGGGGCCCTGGAGACAATTGGGGAGGTATGAATGTCCCAACAGTTCAACCCACTGTGGCTGGATTATGCCTCCAGATAACTTCTTTCTGCATTTTCATGTACTGTGTCCTTCCTCTGGCTTGGAAAGAGCACCAAGAACCGGGGACACTGATCTAGAGGGCTGTGGGGGATATGTGCTGTGGTCACACTGGTAGTGCAGCCTGGCACAGCGTCCCCGCTGCAGCGTGTTGTGCTCAGGCTTATGCAGGCTGGACTAGGGCTGTTTGGGTCTGAGTAATTTTGCCGTGGGGATGGTGAGTTCCAGCTTTGGCAAAAGGCCACGTCCAGGCCACGTCTACCGGGCAGAAAGCAGTACGCAGGGTGGTGCTGCCCTCGGCATTTCAAAGCAGATTTCAAAAGCTTGGGCAAGGAAGGATTTAAGGCCTGGAGGCATGATTTGGAGTCTGTTGAACTGCCTGAGGGACTTGTTGGTTTTGGTTTTTTTTTTTTTTATTTCCTTCTGCCTGGCCCAGGGCTGATTTGGCTGACTCAGCATGTGAGGGTCAGCCTCTGGGTAGAGATGCTCTGAGGTTTGCAGAGCTGGGAGGGAAGCGGGAGGATGGCAAGGATGCGGACATAGACACGGTGTTATTGGCCACCTTGGGCAGGAACAGCTGATATTGAAGGTCAGCCCCAATCCCTCTCTTCAGGGCTGGTGGGCCTGGTCAAAATTAATGAAGTTCAACAAGGCCAAGGGCAAGGTCCTGCCCAGGGGTCGGGGCAATCCCCAGCACAAACCCGGGCTGGGCCAGGAGGGGCTGGAGAGCAGCCCCCAGGAGAAGGACTTGGGGGGGCCGGGGGGTGGAAAACTGCCTGTGAGCCACCAACGGGCGCTGGCAGCCCAGAAAGGGCCCCGTGTGCTGGGCTGCACCCAGAGCAGGGTGGGCACAGGGCCGGGGGGGGATTCTCCCCTCTGCTCCGGTCTCTGAGCCCCCCCTGCAGGGCTGGGTCCAGCTCTGGGGCACCAACAGCAGAAGGACACGGGCCTGCTCCAGCGGGGCCAGAGGAGGCCACGGAGATGCTGGGGGGGCTGGACCCCCCCCGTGAGGACAGGCTGGGAGAGTTGGGGGGTTCAACTGGAGGAGAGAAGGCTCTGGGGAGACCTTAGAGCGGCCCCCCAGGGCTGAAAGGGGCTGCGGGAAAGGGGGGGGGACTCTGGATCAGGGGGAAGGGGTTTAACCTGAGAGAGGGGAGATTCAGGTGAGATCTGAGGCAGAAATTCTCCCCTGGGAGGGGGGTGAGGCCCTGGCACAGGCTGCCCAGAGCAGCTGGGGCTGCCCCCTCCCTGGAAGGGCTCAAGGCCAGGCTGGACGGGGCTTTGGGCAACCTGGGCTGGGGGAAGGTGGCCCTGCTTGTGGCCTCCTAGAGGGGGTTGGAATTAGATGATCTTTAAGGTCTCTTCTAACCCAAACAATTCTATGATCCTATGACTGAGCCTGATGGCCTCGGTCATGTCTCCCAGCAGCACTTCAGTGCTCCACAGACATGGTCATTGGGTGCTGGTACCTCAGAGGACTTAGAGCCGTGATCTGGGATGGCTCCACCATGACGTCAAAGGGATGTTGGGTGCTGCGGTTGTTGATATTTTAGGGCTGTGCTATTACTATGTCACAGATCCCCAGGGGAAGATGAAGGTGCAAACTCTCTGGGGCTATAAACTGGGTGACTTTAGAGCTGCCATCTAGCAGTGCACTATTGAACCCATCATCGTCTTTAGAGAGAGGAGTGAAATATATCATCAGATGGACTTCTGGTTTCCAAGACCGTAAGATACTGGAGGAGAATACAAGAAAAAACAAAATCCCCCCAAAAGGCAGATTTGAGATATTATTGCATTTATTAGATATAAGAAGTGCTCTTTGGAAAAGCAGCAGAGCCTTAGTGAAGGCATCCCCACACCAGCAGCAGGGCTCTTAATCCTGGAGGCATCAGAAAAGGGATGTGGCATCAAGGGAAGAGGAGAGGAGAGAGGATGCTGGGAAGAAACACGCAATGAGAGCCAGGTCTGGAGGGAAAAACGTGACATGGCAGCTGTGGGGTTGTTGTTGCTGAGGGCCAAGGCTGCCTGTGGCTCTTACTTCTGGTGGCTGGGGGGCCAGTGGCAGGTCTGCTTGGTCTGGTGGGATGTGATGTGGGGGATGACAATGGGGCGTTTCTGCTGTGTGGACTGGTAGGAGCCTCCACTGCCACCCCCGGAGCTGATGATGATTGAGTGGCCCGAGGAACCGCCACTGCCACCGCTGGATCCTCCGCTGCAGCAGCCAGAGGACCCCCCGCTACCTCCACCGCCAATGATGATCTTTCCACCTGAGGACCCCCCACTGGATCCCCCACTGGATCCTCCACCGCAGCATCCAGATGAGCCACCTCCTCCACCGCCGGAGCTGATGATGATCTTGTGGCCTGATCCCCCACTGCCCCCGCTGGATCCTCCTCCCATGCCGTAGCCTGAGGAGCCCCCAGTGCACCACCCAGAGGAACCTCCACTGCCTCCACCTCCGATGATGCTCTTTGATCCTGGAGACCCGCCACTGGATCCCCCTCCCATGCCTGAGGACCCTCCACAGCACCATCCAGAGGAACCTCCACTGCCTCCACCTCCGATTATACTCTTTGATCCTGAAGACCCGCCACTGGATCCCCCTCCCATGCCTGAGGACCCTCCACAGCACCATCCAGAGGAACCTCCACTGCCTCCACCTCCGATTATACTCTTTGATCCTGAAGACCCGCCACTGGATCCCCCTCCCATGCCTGAGGACCCTCCACTGCACCATCCAGAGGAACCTCCACTGCCTCCACCTCCGATTATACTCTTTGATCCTGAAGACCCGCCACTGGATCCCCCTCCCATGCCTGAGGACCCTCCACTGCACCATCCAGAGGAACCTCCACTGCCTCCACCTCCAATTATACTCTTTGATCCTGAAGACCCACCACTGGATCCCCCTCCCATGCCTGAGGACCCTCCACTGCACCATCCAGAGGAACCTCCACTGCCTCCACCTCCAATTATACTCTTTGATCCTGGAGACCCACCACTGGATCCCCCTCCCATGCCTGAGGACCCTCCACTGCACCATCCAGAGGAACCTCCACTGCCTCCACCTCCGATGATACTCTTTGATCCTGAAGACCCGCCACTGGATCCTCCTCCCGTGCCTGAGGACCCTCCACAGCACCATCCAGAGGAACCTCCACTACTTCCACCTCCAATGATGATCTTGGCTCCTGAAGACCCACCACTGGATCCCCCTCCCATTCCTGAGGACCCTCCACTGCACCACCCAGAGGAACCTCCACTGCCTCCACCTCCGATGATGCTCTTTGATCCTGAAGACCCACCACTGGATCCCCCTCCCATGCCTGAGGACCCTCCACAGCACCATCCAGAGGAACCTCCACTGCCTCCACCTCCAATGATGCTCTTTGATCCTGAAGACCCACCACTGGATCCCCCACTGCAGCATCCAGATGAGCCACCTCCTCCACCGCCAGAGCTAATGATGATCTTGTGGCCGCATCCCCCGCTGCCCCCGCTGGATCCTCCTCCCATGCCGTAGCCTGAGGAGCCCCCACTGCAGCAGGAGCCGCCTCCTCCACCGCCAGAGCTGATGATGATCTTGCCAGAGCCCCCACTGCCCCCGCCGCAGCTGCCTGAGCCTGAGCCCCCCCAGGAGGAGGAGCCCTGTTCCTGGTAGCCGGAGGAGCTGCCCCCGTGGCAGCAGGAGCCCCCACTGTGGCATCCACTGGACTGGGAGGATGTTTCATGGCAGCCTCCGGATGTCTGTCTGGAGCACATCTTTGAGCAGTGACCCTGCAAGAAACAGTGCTATCAGAAAGGACCCCTTGGGAGATGCTGCCGAGCCTTCACAGCAAATCAAAAATGGATCAATAACTGGGAAATACCCCATCTGCCCCATCTTCTGCAGTCCTTCAAGAGTGACAGGTTCATAAACACCCTCACCCGTGTCAGACAGCAGGAAAGACCTGCAATGGGAACCACCCAGGGACTGTTCTGCAGATGACAACAGTTACAGAGAAACTGCTTTCCGGAAGACTTAGAGAACTTCCAGAGATTCGCAGATGCTGACACACTCAGAGACGGCAGTCTAAAAACTTTAGTCCCACTGTAGATCCTGCTGGATGTTGAGGCTGATAAAACTCACAGCAACTGAAAATTCCGCCCTATTGGTGTGCCCTTAGAGTATCAACTACGACTCCCTTCTGCAAAGAAGGCAGACCTGTTGGCACACCAAACTGGTTTTCGGTGAAGCCCGTCTGACGTTGAGCCGGCATGGTTCCCTCATGGAGAACATGCTCAAGACCAACTGGTGGAGCAACCTCTCTGCACGGGGGTTCAAAAAGTTTCCATGTCAATGGACTTACCTTCGGTGCAACTGGAAATGCGCGCAAGGCTCGGTGGCAGATGAATGCGGAGGCTTGGGATAGGTGAGCTTTTATATTGTATTCATTGTGCTCTTCAGGGAAGTGAGACACCCTAAGGAATGCTGATAGATTTATTTACCGAGCCCGCCTGTAGCTGCCTCCTTCTTTGACTCACTTGCAGCGCATAGGTGATACGAAGGAGATGTATCAATTACGTTCTGCACTGCAGTTGCTAGTTCTAAATGATTCATTTCCAGCAGCCTCGCTCTGAAATGCTGGGGGCGAATGGCTTCTGAGGGTTTGTCTTGGGGGCTCCCCAGTGTCTTTCTGAGAGACTCCAGCTTCTTGCGTACTCAGCAGAGAGTGGAGGCAGAGCGGATGCTGAGGGATGGAGGCTGGAGCGAGTTAGGGCTGGAGTGTGATGGAAGGACAAGGGTAAAGGATGTGCTGGAGCAGAGTCCCAGGGAATTCTGGGGAAAGACTTTCCTCAATGACTGGCGAAGGGAGCTGGGTGGAGAGCAGGAGTATGTCCAGCCCACTGGGAAAGGCAGCCATGTGCTCAGCAGGCCGGAGGTACC
Source organism: Athene noctua (assembly GCF_965140245.1). Taxonomy (NCBI): domain Eukaryota; kingdom Metazoa; phylum Chordata; class Aves; order Strigiformes; family Strigidae; genus Athene; species Athene noctua. Next base: position 3,112,058 of record NC_134065.1, on the reverse strand, counting down.
GCTCCGACGGGGCAGGGCAGCACTTCAGAGCCTCAGCCCAGCTCCGTTGCAGCGGGCCCCGCAAGGATGGCAGAGATGTGGGGGCCGTTTCCCTTCAACCTTTTGGGAGCCCAAGGTGGACACTGCTGTTGGCTCGAGCAGAAACATCTGTGCTCAGCTCCAACTTCCCAGGGGTCCTGATCACCAGGCTGGAGTGGGGAAAGTGTTGAAACCTTTCTGTTTGCAAAGGGGCATTTGAAGGCCATCAAGACCCTACTAGGACATTAAACTAGAACCGTAGGACGTTAAACATTTCCTCTGTCTCAACAGGACCCATTTTCTGAGGGTCCTGCTTCACTGGCCAGCCCACCCACACCTGAGGCTGGGGAGACATCTGGATATTTTACTTGCTGGAGGATGACAGTTTGTCAGCAGGGTTATCGCAGCACTGGCCGCTGTGTTTTGCAGCAGCTTCATCCTGTCACTGCGTCATGCATACTTGGAGGCTGACAACAGCATCCACCCTCATGGGAGTCTGAGTAGAGGAAAGCGTAATTGGGAGGTTTTAGCCCAGAGGACGCGTGACTGCAGCAGCAGGCTGCCCAGCCCTGTCACGATGGACATCATTTTGAGCGTGCACGCAACTCTATTGGTATGGGGACAGGACCATTGGCACCAGGAACGTGGGTGCAGGGGGGTTCCTTGCTTTGGACTCCCTCCAGTGGCCTAAGCTTCACTCTCATCATCAAAGGGAAATCTAAGGTCTGGCTGCAATTCTGGCTCTCACCTGTGAAGTGTGGGTGTTGTACTACCGAGCATCGCAACACCTTGATCCCTTCCGTGCATTCAACGTGTAGGGACCTGCACAAAGGGACACCCAGGATTTGCAGCTCATCAGGACCCAGGGTGCGAGGGAAGGCTGTGGAGGCTTTTGACAGGGGTGGGGAGAGGTGTTCCTGCAAGCGCTGGTGTGTGGACACCCCAAGAATGGACCCTGCAGGGACTGGAGACGTGCAGCACACGTACGTGTGTGGTACTTGTCACACACGGAGGAAGAGAGTGGCTGGACCCACAGCTGCCGGAGGGGGTCGGCATTGCCACAACCCTCCCCAGGTGAAAGAGCGGCTTTAATACCTTGGGTAAAGGCAAGGGGAGATGCAAAAGGCTTCATGGTGGAGGCTTCACCGTGGTGGCCCCACATTTGGGCCACGCTGCCTGTTTTCTGATGCTTTGTCTGGGCCCTTTTCTGCCCCGCAGTCCAGTCACCCTCAGGACGGGCTGGCAGGTCACTTTGTCTTTCAGCCTCACCACTGCAGACCCCTCAGTGGATGCTGCCTTGGTCTGCGTTGTTACGAGTGAGAGAAAAACCTTGGCCAGATCCTACAATTCTTTTTCCCAGCAGCTTTCTTCAACGTTACCGTGGATAACATGGGATGTGATGAAGATACTGCTGGTGTAAGAGGGTCCCTCCAATTATTTTGCAAAAGATAGAAGCCGGTCAGTCATCATCCCTCAAGCATTTGCATGGCCAGTGATCCCTTTTATTCCTAATTTTGTTTCCTGCGTAGCAGCTGTGTGTGTGTGAGATGGACAGAAAAACCTGTTAGCTTAAAAGTTACTGAACACAAGACTGTAATCAGCCCCGTCCTGAAGAGGGCTTGCTGCTAGCTTCAGCACAAATGCTACTGCTTGGGTTTTTTTTTTTACCATAATTAATGTTTTTCTTGTGATAAATACAGGGAAATGGAGCACATAAGAACCCAGCTGCATGTCCAAAGGATGATGCTGTCTGCACTGGAAATCCCTGAAGTGAAACCCATGAGCCTGTGGTTGCCTCCTTCTCTGGAAAGGGGAAACCACGTGGAACTCTTACCCACGTTGAAGTTGCGGCCTTGGTGAACATTATTTGCAAGAGGGAAAATGAACATCTGCTTAAGCAACAAGGTTTCTCTCAAGGAAGATCTGTTAATACCTGTCTGCTCCAGCCCTGCAGACTGAAGATGATTTCACAGGCGAATGTATTTGGTGTAATTCATCACTTTTTGAAAGTAAAGAGGGGACTGACAAAGGATAAAAGCAACCTTGAAAAACCAGGTTTTTTGTACACATTTATCTTTATTTCCCTTCATATTGAAGGGTGAGAACGAGCCACCCAGCAGTTCACAGCACAGGAAAGCTGCGTTAAGGGAAGACAAGGGAAGAGGATGTGCTGGGAGGAAACAGGTAAACTTGTGGTACGGAGGCAGGGTTGTTGTTGCTGAGGGCCAAGGCTGCCTGTGGCTCTTACTTCTGGTGGCTGGGGGGCCAGTGGCAGGTCTGCTTGGTCTGGTGGGATGTGATGTGGGGGATGACAATGGGGCGTTTCTGCTGTGTGGACTGGTAGGAGCCTCCACTGCCACCCCCGGAGCTGATGATGATTGAGTGGCCCGAGGAACCGCCACTGCCACCGCTGGATCCTCCACTGCAGCAGCCAGAGGACCCCCCGCTACCTCCACCACCAATGATGATCTTTCCACCTGAGGACCCCCCACTGGATCCCCCACTGGATCCCCCACCGCAGCATCCAGATGAGCCACCTCCTCCACCGCCGGAGCTGATGATGATCTTGTGGCCGGATCCCCCACTGCCCCCGCTGGATCCTCCTCCCATGCCGTAGCCTGAGGAGCCCCCAGTGCACCACCCAGAGGAACCTCCACTACTTCCACCTCCAATTATGACCTTGGTTCCTGAAGACCCATCACTGGATCCCCCTCCCATGCCTGAGGACCCTCCACTGCACCATCCAGAGGAACCTCCACTGCCTCCACCTCCGATTATACTCTTTGATCCTGAAGACCCACCACCGGATCCCCCTCCCATGCCTGAGGACCCTCCACTGCACCACCCAGAGGAACCTCCACTACTTCCACCTCCAATTATGACCTTGGTTCCTGAAGACCCACCACTGGATCCCCCTCCCATGCCTGAGGACCCTCCACTGCACCATCCAGAGGAACCTCCACTGCCTCCACCTCCGATTATACTCTTTGATCCTGAAGACCCACCACTGGATCCCCCTCCCATGCCTGAGGACCCTCCACTGCACCATCCAGAGGATCCTCCACTGCCTCCACCTCCGATTATACTCTTTGATCCTGAAGACCCGCCACTGGATCCTCCTCCCATGCCTGAGGACCCTCCACTGCACCATCCAGAGGAACCTCCACTGCCTCCACCTCCAATTATACTCTTTGATCCTGAAGACCCACCACTGGATCCCCCTCCCATGCCTGAGGATCCTCCACAGCACCATCCAGAGGATCCTCCACTACTTCCACCTCCAATGATGCTCTTTGATCCTGAAGACCCGCCACTGGATCCCCCTCCCATGCCTGAGGACCCTCCACTGCACCATCCAGAGGAACCTCCACTGCCTCCACCTCCGATTATACTCTTTGATCCTGAAGACCCACCACTGGATCCCCCTCCCATGCCTGAGGATCCTCCACAGCACCATCCAGAGGATCCTCCACTACTTCCACCTCCAATTATGACCTTGGATCCTGAAGACCCACCACTGGATCCCCCTCCCATGCCTGAGGACCCTCCACTGCACCATCCAGAGGATCCTCCACTGCCTCCACCTCCGATTATACTCTTTGATCCTGAAGACCCGCCACTGGATCCTCCTCCCATGCCTGAGGACCCTCCACTGCACCATCCGGAGGAACCTCCACTGCCTCCACCTCCAATTATGACCTTGGTTCCTGAAGACCCACCACTGGATCCCCCTCCCATGCCTGAGGATCCTCCACAGCACCATCCAGAGGATCCTCCACTACTTCCACCTCCAATGATGCTCTTTGATCCTGAAGACCCACCACTGGATCCCCCTCCCATGCCTGAGGACCCTCCACTGCACCACCCAGAGGATCCTCCACTGCCTCCACCTCCGATTATACTCTTTGATCCTGAAGACCCGCCACTGGATCCTCCTCCCATGCCTGAGGACCCTCCACTGCACCATCCAGAGGAACCTCCACTCCCTCCACCTCCGATGATGCTCTTTGATCCTGAAGACCCACCACTGGATCCCCCTCCCATGCCTGAGGACCCTCCACAGCACCATCCAGAGGAGCCTCCACTGCCTCCACCTCCAATGATGCTCTTTGATCCTGAAGACCCACCACTGGATCCCCCACCGCAGCATCCAGATGAGCCACCTCCTCCACCGCCAGAGCTAATGATGATCTTGTGGCCGGATCCCCCACTGCCCCCGCTGGATCCTCCTCCCATGCCGTAGCCTGAGGAGCCCCCACTGCAGCAGGAGCCGCCTCCTCCACCGCCAGAGCTGATGATGATCTTGCCAGAGCCCCCACTGCCCCCGCCGCAGCTGCCTGAGCCTGAGCCCCCCCAGGAGGAGGAGCCCTGTTCCTGGTAGCCGGAGGAGCTGCCCCCGTGGCAGCAGGAGCCCCCACTGTGGCATCCACTGGACTGGGAGGATGTTTCATGGCAGCCTCCGGATGTCTGTCTGGAGCACATCTTTGAGCAGTGACCCTGCAAGAAACAACATGCCGGTTTCTCAACGGTGGCCTCTGTCCTCATGAGAATTTCCCCCATCCAGAAGGACCCGTGTACAGCCCAACGACATTTGCTGACATTCTCTAGAAATAATGAACTTCCTTCCTTCTCAGCACTTCGTGCTCCGTAAATCCCAGCCACACGCAGATCCTTCTGCTAACAGATTACCAGAATCTTGAACTTAATCAGCCCGCCATTTCAAGCCTTTTATCCCATAGCTGTTCTATCTCCATCTCTGTACTGATGAAACACATGACTTTCAGTAGCGTGGGATGATCCTGTTTTTGCTGACATCCCCAGGAAATTTAAATTCATCACAGCAACCCTCCTGCCTTTGAAGCCACCACCCATCAGACGTACTTCACCGAAGTATTTATGTTTTGCAAGCGTGAAAGTAAGAGAAAAAAAAAAATAATCACTCCCTTTGGCAGAAATGGACTTACCCTTCTCGTCTCTGACAACGTGTACCACGGAGCAAAGCTGAGCGAATGAAGCACTGTGAGACCCAGCAACTTTTATACTGTTTTGGTTTTCCCAAGTGGGAAGTGAGGCATTCAAAGGAACGGTGATAGTTTTATTTACTAAACAAACTGTCCTCCTTCAGCCCACTTGTCCTGACTCATTGAATCAGGCCAATGCCTCCCTAGTGCATCACTTCCTAGGCTACCTGCAGTCTGGCTGCAGGTCTCACATGTGAGCTCCGCTCCCGCGGTTGACTCCCAAGGTAGGATTGTGGGACTCCAGCTTGGACCCTCCGCTTGAGCTGAGAGATGCTGCTGGAGTGGTGACTGACAGCAGAAGGAACTGTGGACACTCGTGTTTATTGTGTGTTACAGACTATGGAGGTGCCCAGGGGAACGGAGCGGGCTGCGCTGGGTAGGACTGTTGCTGCTGGGGCAGCAGAGGAAGCCCGTGAGCTTGGACATCCCCACTACACCAGTGAAGTGTTGATGAGGATTTTTGTTTGAGTGCACCACTATGGAGGGTTCAGAGGTCAGACACTGCCTCTGGGAGGAGGGGTGATGCCTGTTTTAGAAAGGAGTTGGAGTGCTGCAGGTAGAGAGTACCAGGTCCAGCATCCACCCTGTGTATCAGCATCTTGATGGATATTAACCAAAAGCACGAATTCATCCCAGTTTTGGAGATGGTGTTTCTGAAGAAGCAACCAGATGTGAGGATGCGCTGTGCTCCTGCCTCCCTCACCCTGAGGGCCTCTGACACTTGGCTCCAAGGTTTTTTTGATCCTGGGCCATTTTTGGGTGAAGGGATGTTCAACAGCAATGTTCCCACCTCCCTGAAGTGGGACCCCAAGCTTTCTGTTAGGCAAACAGCAGTGTTGGTGCAGTTCCCAGTCACTGGTATTTGATCATCCCATGATTTTTCATAATAAAATCCCAGACAACTCAGCTGTTCCAGTTTGTAACACTGGCTGGAGGACCTGGTCCGGATGCATTTTGAGAATGTTTTCATCCCTGGGGTCCCCAAGAGGGAGAGGACAGAGGGTAGAGCGACACGTGAACGTGAAGCCCTTTCGCCCGTTCTAGGTGTGGGTCACTCCTGTCTCTTCTGGGACACTTCCAGGCAT